>NC_134493.1:54370229-54650962 GCF_040206685.1 Ascaphus truei | reverse complement strand
CTCTGCCCCGCTGAGCACTGTCGGGTGACATTATTACACAGGGACACTGTGACCTGCTGCGTACTATAGGGTGACAGTTACACGGGGACCCGTGTCCCGCTGAGCACTGTCGGGTGACATTATTACACGGGGACCTGTGTCCCGCTGAGCACTGTCGGGTGACATTATTACACGGGGACCCGTGTCCCGCTGAGCACTGTCGGGTGACATTATTACATGGGGACCCGTGCCCCGCTGGGTACTATAGGGTGACAGTTACACGGGGACCTGTGCCCCGCTGGGTACTATAGGGTGACAGTTACACGGGGACCTGTACCCCGCTGGGTACTATAGGGTGACAGTTACACGGGGACCCGTGTCCCGCTGAGCACTGTCGGGGTGACATTATTACACGGGGACCTGTGTCCCGCTGAGCACTGTCGGGTGACATTATTACACGGGGACCCGTGTCCCGCTGAGCACTGTCGGGTGACATTATTACACGGGGACCTGTGTCCCGCTGAGCACTGTCGGGTGACATTATTACACGGGGACCCGTGTCCCGCTGAGCACTGTCGGGTGACATTATTACATGGGGACCCGTGCCCCGCTGGGTACTATAGGGTGACAGTTACACGGGGACCTGTGCCCCGCTGGGTACTATAGGGTGACAGTTACACGGGGACCTGTGCCCCGCTGGGTACTATAGAGTGACAGTTACACGGGGACCTGTGCCCCGCTGGGTACTATAGGGTGACAGTTACACGGGGACCCGTGCCCCGCTGGGTACTATAGGGTGACAGTTACACGGGGACCCGTGCCCCGCTGGGTACTATAGGGTGACAGTTACACGGGGACCCGTGCCCCGCTGGGTACTATAGGGTGACAGTTACACGGGGACCCGTGCCCCGCTGGGTACTATAGGGTGACAGTTACACGGGGACCCGTGCCCCGCTGGGTATATAGGGTGACAGTTACACGGGGACCCGTACCCCCGCTGCGCCCGTGGCTGACTCTCCGTTCTCCTGCCTTACAGGTGGACATGCCAGCCAACAACAAATGTCTGATCTTCCGTAAGAAGTGACCCCGGAGCCCTCAGGGAGAAGGGGCCCCGAGCAGCACCCACCCCCCTTCTGGGCCAATAACCATTAACTCTGCTTCCTGCAACACAATCCTTGCCAGCAGCATGGCCATATATGGGAGTTACCTGCATGCATGGCTGGCCCCCCCCGCAGCGGCCGAGCTAACACCCTCAATATAATAGATAGATATATAGGTAGATATAAGGTGTGGGTGTATATATTTGTGTGTATATGTATAAGCACATATGTAGAGGATTGGATAGCAACTGAATAAAATAAACAAGAGTGTTTTGAAAATATACCGAGTATCTTTTTTCTCCCCCTCCCCTGAATCTCTGTATTTGGAAGTAAAAAAATCAAAAAAATCTGTATTTCTAATGAAATAAAATTAAAAAAATTTAAAAAAAAAAAAAACACTTTGAAAACGTCTTGCCTCCACAAGTCATTGGTTCTCCCCCTCCCCCCCATTACAGGAGTGGCCACTACCTGTGCTGAAGCAGGGGATAGCCCCAAAACCTGACCTGTTGGTGGGACTTTGAAGTGGCCACTCCTGTTCTATTCTGAAGATCAACCATTCTATATAGGTCTAGAGCAGGGGGGTGCAAACTTTATTCCCTGCTCTCCTCCCCCTCCCCGGCCCGGCCCTCCCCCCCTCCCCGCACCCTCCTCCCCTCCCCGCGCCCTCCCTCACCCTAGCCAAGGTAAGTTAGGTTTAGGGCAGTTATATTGTGCGCGTGTTATTAAATAATATTTAAGAGAGAAAAAGTATAAATAAAAACAAATATTGTGCAGCTTTGACACACACACACACACACATACACACACATTACAGCGGCGGTAGCGTCACAAAATCATTAGTTTCCCCATCTTTTCCCTCGTCGGCCGGCTCCACTCTCACTGCCGTGCGTGGCCGCGGCACCATTGTAGGAAGGCTGACTAACCACCGCCATTTCTAAGGGCCTGCGCGCGTGCCCCTATATAACAGCCCTTACAGAGGCCTTCGCCGCTTCCCTGGCACTTAATTTTTAAGTGCCTTCGGGAAGTGCGCGGGGCCTCTGTAAACCCTGTGGCCCCCCCCCCCCCCCCGCACTCAGTCTCGCTGCCCCCAGTTTGCGCACTGCTGGTCTAGAGTGTCAGCTCCTGGGGACAGGGAACGCATTCCTACACGCCGATTTCACATGTAATCTTGTCATGCCATTTTAACATTAACATCTCCCTCCCCCGTTGTACAACGCCGCGGAATCTGTTGGCGTCATGCAAATCGGTGACCATCGTAATATCCATTTATACACTGCAAGCTTTTATACACACTGCAACGCGGAACAGATTTGGGACAATGAGGCCGATTTCTTGATTAGTTTAATTAAAAAGAATTGGAATATTTTGTCGTGAATGTAAGGCCGCGCTTATAGTAGCGTCCTGGAACAGGATTGTTCATTTTTGTTCTCCCTCCCCCCCCCCCCCCCCTTTGCTACCTGCCAGCTTTCTATATTTGGTTGCATGCTTCTCTGCTCTGAAAACACAGTGCCTGTGTGATTGATACATTTTGTAACATGTTCCTTCACACAACCTGTAGCTGGTTGCCCTAGCAACCTCCCAATTCTAGCTGAGAATGGGTCAATCCACCCCCCCCCCCCCTGTCTTTGCTGACAAGTTGGTTTAGTCCTGAGACTATTCCTGTCTCCCAGGAACCCTTCACTTCCTTTTCCATCCTAAGCAGGCTGAGTGAGTACCTCTCATGCTTGTACCCCCTGGCAAGGCCATTTCGTTTTTACCTTCCTCTAACTACAAAGCACCTTCACCCTAGAGAAGCCCTCTCTCACCCCACCATCTACAAGTGCCTTTATATGTCTGATGCCTTCCCAATGAAGTTAAGAAAATATAACAGGACTTGGTTTGCTTTCAGAAAGGGACGAGTTAAGCTATCTGGCCTCAGCCACATCCTACACGTGGCCCTGGTTCCAGAATAAGTAGCGTTGTCCGGCGCGCAGCGTGAAAACAAAGGCATGAAGTCTGGCGCGGGTGCCCATAGGGGATTTTGTGTTGTGTGTGCGGCCGCCGCGTGACGTCCTCATCACGTGAAGCGGTTCAGACAATGATGGCGAACCGCTTGCGTGATGTCACGGGCCACGCCCCCTGTCGCCCTCCCGAGGTCTCCTGCACTAAAGTGCAACTATCGCTATGGCGACGTGGGACATCACGAGCACGTCGCCGTTGACGCTACTATAAGCGCGCCCTAATAATATGAAGAAGTGTAAATCAGGGAAATATGAATATATTACGTGTTATATTTAACTGCTTTGCTGCCAGAGCCAGTGACGCATAGTGACGCATAGTGACGCATAGTGTGTATATCAATCTGTGGAAGTGTGCACCCTCTAGTGGCTAATATGGTATTGCCGGACTTGTATTAACTCAATTGGTGCCTGTCTGAAGATAGCAGAGCTCCCCCTATACACAGGTACAAGAGGTACCCCTCAGCATCCCCTATACACAGGTACAAGAGGTCCCCTCAGCATCCCCTATACACAGGTACAAGAGGTCCCCTCAGCATCCCCTATACACATGTACAAGAGGTCCCCTCAGCATCCCCTATACACATGTACAAGAGGTCCCCTCAGCATCTTCTATTACACAGGTACAAGAGGTCCCCTCAGCATCCCCTATACACAGGTACAAGAGGTCCCCTCAGTATCCCCTATACACAGGTACAAGAGGTCCCCTCAGCATCCCCTATACACAGGTACAAGAGGTCCCCTCAGCATCCCCTATACAGAGGTACCCCTCAGCATCCCCTATACAGAGGTACCCCTCAGCATCCCCTATACACAGATACATGAAGTCCCCTCAGCATCTCCTATACACAGATACAAGAGGTCCCCTCAGCATCTCCTATACACAGATACAAGAGGTCCCCCTCAGCATCCCCTATACACAGATACAAGAGGTCCCCTCAGCTCCTCCTATACACAGATACAAGAGGTCCCCTCAGCTCCTCCTATACACAGATACAAGAGGTCCCCTCAGCTCCTATACACAGATACAAGAGGTCCCCCTCAGCATCCCCTATACACAGATACAAGAGGTCCCCTCAGCTCCTCCTATACACAGATACAAGAGGTCCCCTCAGTCCCCCCTATACACAGATACATGAAGTCCCCTCAGCATCTCCTATACACAGATACAAGAAGTCCCCTCAGCTCCCCCTATACACAAATACAAGAAGTCCCCTCAGCTCCCCCTATACACAGATACAAGAAGTCCCTCAGCTCCCCCTATACACAGATACAAGAAGTCCCCTCAGCTCCTCCTATTCACAGATACAAGAGGTCCCCCTCAGCACCCCCTATATACAGATACAAGAAGAGACCTCCCAGCATCCCCTATACACAGATACAAGAGGTCCCCTCAGCTCCTCGTATACACAGATACAAGAAGTCCCCTCAGCTCCCCCTATACACAGATACAAGAAGTCCCTCAGCTCCCCCTATACACAGATACAAGAGGTCCCCTCAGTTCCCCCTATACACAGATACAAGAAGTCCCCTCAGTTCCCCCTATACACAGATACAAGAAGTCCCCTCAGCTCCTCCTATACACAGATACAAGATGTCCCCTCAGCTCCTCCTATACACAGATACAAGAGGTCCCCTCAGCATCTCCTATACACAGATACAAGAGGTTCCCTCAGCATCTCCTATACACAGATACAAGAGGTTCCCTCAGCATCTCCTATACACAGATACAAGAGGTCCCCTCAGCTCCTCCTATTCACAGATACAAGAGGTCCCCTCAGCTCCCCCTATACACAGATACAAGAGGTCCCCTCAGCTCCCCCTATACACAGATACAAGAGGTCCCCTCAGCTCCTCCTATACACAGATACAAGAGGTCCCCTCAGCTCCTCCTATTCACAGATACAAGAGGTCCCCTCAGCTCCCCCTATACACAGATACAAGAGGTTCCCTCAGTTCCCCCTATACACAGATACAAGAGGTCCCCTCAGCTTCTCTTATACACAGATACAAGAGGTCCCCTCAGCTCCTCCTATACACAGATACAAGAAGTCCCTCAGTTCCCCCTATACACAGATACAAGAAGTCCCTCAGCTCCCCCTATACACAGATACAAGAGGTCCCCTCAGCTCCTCCTATACACAGATACAAGAGGTCCCCTCAGCTCCTATACACAGATACAAGAGGTCCCCCTCAGCATCCCCTATACACAGATACAAGAAGTCCCCTCAGCATCTCCTATACACAGATACAAGAGGTTCCCTCAGCATTCCCTATACACAGATACAAGAGGTCCCCTCAGCTCCTCCTATACACAGATACAAGAGGTCCCCTCAGTCCCCCCTATACACAGATACATGAAGTCCCCTCAGCATCTCCTATACACAGATACAAGAAGTCCCCTCAGCTCCCCCTATACACAGATACAAGAAGTCCCTCAGCTCCCCCTATACACAGATACAAGAAGTCCCCTCAGCTCCTCCTATTCACAGATACAAGAGGTCCCCCTCAGCACCCCCTATATACAGATACAAGAAGAGACCTCCCAGCATCCCCTATACACAGATACAAGAGGTCCCCTCAGCTCCTCGTATACACAGATACAAGAAGTCCCCTCAGCTCCCCCTATACACAGATACAAGAAGTCCCTCAGCTCCCCCTATACACAGATACAAGAGGTCCCCTCAGTTCCCCCTATACACAGATACAAGAAGTCCCCTCAGTTCCCCCTATACACAGATACAAGAAGTCCCCTCAGCTCCTCCTATACACAGATACAAGATGTCCCCTCAGCTCCTCCTATACACAGATACAAGAGGTCCCCTCAGCATCTCCTATACACAGATACAAGAGGTTCCCTCAGCATCTCCTATACACAGATACAAGAGGTCCCCTCAGCTCCTCCTATTCACAGATACAAGAGGTCCCCTCAGCTCCCCCTATACACAGATACAAGAGGTCCCCTCAGCTCCTCCTATACACAGATACAAGAGGTCCCCTCAGCTCCTCCTATTCACAGATACAAGAGGTCCCCTCAGCTCCCCCTATACACAGATACAAGAGGTTCCCTCAGTTCCCCCTATACACAGATACAAGAGGTCCCCTCAGCTTCTCTTATACACAGATACAAGAGGGTCCCCTCAGCTCCTCCTATACACAGATACAAGAAGTCCCTCAGTTCACCCTATACACAGATACAAGAAGTCCCTCAGCTCCCCCTATACACAGATACAAGAGGTCCCCTCAGTTTCCCCTATACACAGATACAAGAAGTCCCCTCAGTTCCCCCTATACACAGATACAAGAAGTCTCTCAGCTCCTCCTATACACAGATACAAGATGTCCCCTCAGCTCCTCCTATACACAGATACAAGAGGTCCCCTCAGCATCTCCTATACACAGATACAAGAGGTTCCCTCAGCATCTCCTATACACAGATACAAGAGGTCCCCTCAGCTCCTCCTATTCACAGATACAAGAGGTCCCCTCAGCTCCCCCTATACACAGATACAAGAGGTCCCCTCAGCTCCTCCTATACACAGATACAAGAGGTCCCCTCAGCTCCTCCTATTCACAGATACAAGAGGTCCCCTCAGCTCCCCCTATACACAGATACAAGAGGTTCCCTCAGTTCCCCCTATACACAGATACAAGAGGTCCCCTCAGCTTCTCTTATACACAGATACAAGAGGTCCCCTCAGCTCCTCCTATACACAGATACAAGAAGTCCCTCAGTTCCCCCTATACACAGATACAAGAAGTCCCCTCAGCTCCCCCTATACACAGATACAAGAAGTCCCTCAGCTCCCCCTATACACAGATACAAGAAGTCCCCTCAGCTCCTCCTATTCACAGATACAAGAGGTCCCCTCAGCATCCCATATACACAGATACAAGAGGTCCCCTCAGCATCTCCTATACACAGATACAAGAGGTTCCCTCAGCTCCTATACACAGATACAAGAGGTCCCCCTCAGCACCCCCTATATACAGATACAAGAGACCTCCCAGCATCCCCTATACACAGATACAAGAGGTCCCCTCAGCTCCTCCTATACACAGATACAAGAGGTCTCCTCAGCTCCTCCTATACACAGATACAAGAGGTCCCCTCAGCTCCCCCTATACACAGATACAAGAGGTCCCCTCAGCTCCTCCTATTCACAGATACAAGAGGTCCCCTCAGCTCCCCCTATACACAGATACAAGAGGTCCCCTCAGCGCCTCCTATACACAGATACAAGAGGTCCCCTCAGCATCCCCTATACACAGATACAAGACCTCGTGTCCCCTGCTCCCTTTACCCCTTTCCCTCACTGCCAGAGCCGTGCCCCCTCCCCCCCCCCCTTTTTCTCCCCCGGTCAACCTCCTAGGACCAAACATGAGTTGGATTCGGGGATTGTGGGCCCAAAGAAATGGCGTTTGTATCATTGGGACGTGATTGACATTTATTAGACGGAGAGATTATAAATCCGTGCTGACTACACACAGTCTGATATAGATATACATACATAGAATAGCGTGAGAGAACTCAACATGTAACACGTTCTGTACCACGCGGGATCATAATTTACCACGTGTTTATTCATCTTACAACAAATATACTGGGCTAACTTACTGAGCAAATGATGCAGCGACGATTCCGATAAAGCAGGCTTGTAGGACATAATGGCGGCCATTTTAAAAAATCCCACATACAAAAATAATTATAGATCAGCTTTACCGCTCCCCAGCAGCAGTTTGTGGGGGTCCGTGCAGCAGGAGTACCCCTCAGATTTTTCATCGGGGGAGAGGGGGGCAGTGTCCTGAGGTTTTGAAACTCCCCCCTCCCCCCCCCCCTCCTCCTCAAGGTCTCAGGACATTGAAACATAACAATGGAAAGTTAGTCTGTTATTAGCGACGGTTCCCACAATCCTTTCCTAATCCTATTGCTTTATTTAAATAAAAGTCCTAGAAACGAATTAACCTGGCTGAATTTTGTTTCCACGGAGGGAAAGCAAGCGGCCATTTTTAAGAGACCCGCGTTAAAAGAAATGGCTTGGGACCAGAATAAAAAAAATGAAGGTCCAACGGATCCTATAACTTTTTGGGTGTAGGGGGTCGGTTATAACTGGGCTTTATAAGGGCAGGAGAGGAAGGGCATGAGGTGGGAGAGTGCGCCCCCTCCCCCCTCCGAGACACCCCCTTGTCAGTCTTGGAATCTGTTGAGTAGGTCACACGTCCCTCTCTCCAGCATGTCCCGCACTTTCCTCAGCCTCTTCTCGTTGGCCGGACGGATGTAACTGGACGGTCCCAGCAAGGCCATGCCATCCTGCACCTCCCCCATGATCAGGAGCGGCCCATCCCCTGACCCGGCCAGGCTGGCGCACGGACACCCCCCTGCTCCCCCGCCCTCGCCGAGCGTGACCTCCAGGTACTTGGTGTGGAAAAGCCGGAGGCCCATGTGATCGTCCTTCAGCACCTCCCCGAGGGTGACACGGACCACCCGCTCCTCGCCACCCTCCTCCAGCCTGCCCACGATGACAAAGTCGCTACGACACAGGCTGGGCACCAGCCTCCCTCGTAGGTGGCACCCGTGGCACTGCCTGGCCCTGGGCAATGGGCAACGGTCCTCGCAGGCTGGCTGGCTCTCAAAGTTGTTCTGGTTGCCCTGGCACCCGCTGTAGATAAACGAGAAGCATTGGCGCATCAGGGTGCTGTATGCCCAGCGCCACTCTTGGGCTTTGCAGGGACCTCTGACAGGCGGCAGAGAGCAGACGTCGGGGGGCCTCGCCTGGCACGATGCCCGGCACTCTTCGTAGGTCTGGAAGACGTTGGCGCTGCCTGGGCACCCCTTGTGGAGGAAAGTCTGGCAGTCGCCACTCTGGGCATCGTAGAGCCAGCGCACGGCTCGCTGGCCTTGGCACTCCCTGCGGTCCGGCAGCTTCTGGCATTCGGAGGGGTACGATGGCTGGAGTTGGGGGTCAACCGCGGGAGCAGCGCCCTTCTTCAGGACCGAGAGAGGGAAGTGGGCACGGAGGAGCCCGGCTGCGTTGCGCGCCATGCAAACGTAGATGCCAGCATCCTCCGGGCGGGCATTGTAGATGACCAGCTGGCCAGAGTTGGTGACTACCAGGTTGCCATACATCTGGTCCGGCCGCATCAGGGGCGAAGAGGCATCTTCACCCACCTTCTCCCATAGGATCTCCGGCCGGGGGCGCCCGCTCGATTCACACTGCAGGCCCACGGTGCCACCCTCCGTCACCGACTGAGCGGCTGGCGTGTGGTAGAGGGCAGGGGGGACCGGCAACTCCAGGGGTGGGGCAGGTAGGGTGGGCTGGGGGGTGGTCTCATAAGGGACCGGGCTGGTGAGGGGCCAGGATGAGACGAACTTGCAGGGCACCTCCGACAGGCTGATGCCCCGGGCGCAGGCCTCGGCGTCCATGTAACAGCGGTTGTAGTAGGTGAGACCGTCAGACGCGCAGGTAAATGCCGGCTGCTTTCCACAGCGCTCCCGGCAGCGGCAAACCGGCCGCCCTTCCCACAGCTCGCAGTCGGATCCCTGCTGGGCACACGCCAAGTTGGAGCAGGTGGCAGGGCGGAGGGAGCCTGGGGCGCTCAGGCCGGAGTCCGGGTAACGGGCGGCCACACAGCTTCTCTGGCCACAGACATTGGTGCAACATTTCTCAAAGGCCTCGCAGTCCTGGGGGAGAAGGGAGAAACGTTACAGGCTCCTCTCAGGCACCATGTAAAGGCCAGTCCCGGACCACACCAACGCGTACTAGTGGCAGTGACAGGGTTAAGGGACCAGTCCCTCCTAGGAGCAAAGTGTACTAATGGCAGTGACATGGTTAAGGGGTCAGTCCCTCCTAGGAGCAAAGTGTACTAATGGCAGTGACATGGTTAAGTGCTCAGTCCCTCCTAGGGGCAACGTGTACTAATGGCAGTGACAGGGTTAGGGGGTCAGTCCCTCCTAGGGGCAAAGTGTACTAATGGCAGTGACATGGTTAAGGGGTCAGTCCATCCTAGGGGCAAAGTGTACTAATGGCAGTGACATGGTTAAGGGGTCAGTCCCTCCTAGGAGCAAAGTGTACTAATGGCAGTGACAGGGTTAGGGGGTCAGTCCCTCCTAGGGGCAACGTGTACTAATGGCAGTGACAGGGTTAGGGGGTCAGTCCCTCCTAGGGGCAAAGTGTACTAATGGCAGTGACATGGTTAAGGGGTCAGTCCATCCTAGGGGCAAAGTGTACTAATGGCAGTGACATGGTATGGCATATATATATATATATATATATATATATATATATATAAAATCAAAAAATAAATAGATGATACCGTTCTGTGGCTAACGAAATGCTTTTATTTGTGCGAGCTTTCGAGATACACTGTATACTGTATATATATTCTCCCTTTCTGTTTATGGAGGCTAGGTAGATAGATATCATATATATATATATATATATATATATATACAGTGGTCGACAAATCACCAAAAAATCTACTCGCCGAACAAAAAAATCTACTCGCCACCTAGTACCAAACGTGTGCTGCTTGGGCCAATAGGAGCTCGCCACGATGTTAAATCCACTCGCCCGGGGCGAGCAAATGTACAGGTTTGTCGAACACTGTATATATATATATATATATATATATATATATATATATATATATATATATATATATATATATATATATATATTATATATATATGCACCATATATATGTGTATATGTTTAGGTCACACAATGGGAGTTTGTTGAACTAAGGAAGAAAGCTGCAATTATGCAAGGGGACCTGGGTAAGGTTATTAACCCTTGGTTGGATCACAGTGACACCGGAATTTTTATATAACTTTTTTGGACTTATACTTTTTTATTTTTCATTTTTTATTTGTTTACTCATATTATCAATCACATATTTATAAGGGTTTTTTACATTACATTTTTTGCACCTAAGCTTTGCTCACACAGCTATTTACACACTCACGGCACATCAGAGTTATCATTAGATCGATTTGTATTTGATTATATACACTGTGGGCATCTGTACTCTTTGCTGGTTATTCATCATATATATATATAGTGTAGTTATATTGGTGGGGGTTTTGATTTATCACTATACACGTATAAGCGCTGTCCGTTACATTTTACTTTATCTTGATATATATACAGTAATTATATATATATATATATATATATATATATATACTGTATATACTGTATAGATATATATATATAACATAGTTGCGCCCGGTAGTGAGTTACGCAGAGAGGGTTAACCCCGTCCTTACCTGGTCGGACTGGCATTCCCTCTCGCAGGTGCTTTGCGCATCCACCCACAGGTTGGCATTGAGCTGGTTGGGGCAGATGCCCAGGTGTGCCCTGGCAGGGGTGAGACTGGCACCGTCCGCCCGCAGACAGAGCAGCAGGACACAGAGCGCGGCGATCATCTCCCTCCGCCTCGTCCGCCGGCATCAACGTCCACTGTATGGTTGCGTGTGTTTTATATATGAGCACTGCGTGAGTCATGTAACATGCGTGTTATTATATGTTCCTACTCTACGTGTTCCTCCTTATCACGGGTTGTATAATTGTTTGTGCATGCATTATATCTGCATGTTGTACACGTGTAGCATGTATATTACGGTATGTTCATATCCTACATGCACACGTAATATTTACATGTGTGTGCTGACATGTGTACGCATGTGTATTACAGTACAGACATGCGTGTTACTTTTTACGTACATGTATTTATATGCTATACGTGTATAGCCCACGGCGTCTATGGAAGATAGTGTGCCTCTTTGTATATGTCATGCGTGTGATTAAATGTGCCATGTTTAATACATGACAGTGTGCGTGTGCGCATGCTATCGAACATCCATGTATATGAATACAATTATAAATGTATTGTTAAACATATATATATTCTTTATAATTCTATAATATTGTGTGTGCACGCTATGCACGTGCGCATATTATAATCACACATGTACATACAAATGCACACGCATGTGCTATATCTGTGCGTGCATGTTCTGCACACCTGTCCTGCATGATCCTGTGTTGAGTGCGTGTGGTCTGTGCGTGTGCATCTCGCCTGACCTTCCTCCGGGATGTCCCATGTATGGCACCTGGAGAGAGAGGAGCGCAGGCACTCTGCGAGTGCAGGCACAGAGAGAGATGTCTGGGGGCTGTGCCAGGGATTTCGCTTTCTCTCTTGTTCCTCTCTCTCCCGCCCCCGGTCTGGGACAGGACCAACTTCCTAACTAGAGCCCTGTGTGTGTGTGTGGGTGTGTGGGAGTGTGGGAGTGTGGGAGAGGGGGCAGACCCAGGATGTGTGTGTGTGTGTGTGAGGGGTGCAGACTGTGTGTGTGTTGTGTGTGTGCGTGTGTGTGCGTGTGTGGGAGAGGGGGCAGACCCAGGATGTGTGTGTGAGGGGGCAGACCGTGTGTGTGTGTGTTGTATCTGTGTGTTATATATGTGTTGTGTGTGTGTGTGTGTGTGTGTGTGTGAGGGGGCAGACACAGGATGTATGTGTGTGTGAAGGGGAGACCGTGTGTTTGTGTGTTGTGTGTGCGTGTGTGGGAGAGGGGGCAGACCCAGGATGTGTGTGTGTGAGGGGGTAGACCGTGCGTTTGTGTGTGTGTGTGTGTGTGTGTTTAGAAGGTTACGTGGGAAGAGAGGTAGGGAGAAGACTGTGCCCGTCTGTGTGTGTGCAGGTAACACTTATAGAACAGTGTGTAACAGAGAGGAATGTGTGTGAGAGAAAAGAGGTGTGTATATGTAACAGAGGTGGTGTGTAGTGTGTATGTGGGACAGAGAGGAGATGTGTGTGTGTGTGTGTAACAGAGATGTGGTGTGTGTAACAGGGTGCAGTGTTTGCATGTAATAGAGGGATAATGTATGTCTGTGTGTAACAGTGGGGCAGTGTATATCTGTGTACATACGAGAGGGGCAGTGTATGTGTCTGGGTGTTTAAAGTAGAGGGTGTGTCAGAGGTATAGCATGTATGATGGACAGCGTGTGTGTGTGTGTAACAGAGGGGCAGTGTGTCTGTGTGTGTAACAGAGGGGCAGTGTGTATCTGTGTGTGCAACAGAGGGGCAGTGTGTATCTGTGTGTGTAACAGGGGCAGTGTGTCTGTGTGTGTAACAGAGGGACAGTGTGTGTGTAACAGAGGGGCAGTGTGTATCTGTGTGTGTAACAGAGGGGCAGTGTGTATCTGTGTGTGTAACAGAGGGGCAGTGTGTATCTGTGTGTGTAACAGAGGGGCAGTGTGTGTGTAACAGAGGGGCAGTGTGTATCTGTGTGTGCAACAGAGGGGCAGTGTGTATCTGTGTGTGTAACAGAGGGGCAGTGTGTATCTGTGTGTGTAACGGGCAGCGTGTCTGTGTGTGTAACAGAGGGGCAGTGTGTATCTGTGTGTGTAACAGAGGGGCAGTGTGTATCTGTGTGTGCAACAGAGGGGCAGTGTGTATCTGTGTGTGCAACAGAGGGGCAGTGTGTATCTGTGTGTGTAACAGAGGGGCAGTGTGTATCTGTGTGTGTAACAGAGGGGCAGTGTGTCTGTGTGTGTAACAGAGCGGCAGTGTGTATCTGTGTGTGCAACAGAGGAGCAGTGTGTATCTGTGTGTGTAACAGAGGGGCAGCGGGTCTGTGTGTGTAACAGGGGCTGCGTGTCTGTGTGTGTAACAGAGGGGCAGTGTGTCTCTGTGTAACAGGGGCAGTGTGTATCTGTGTGTGTAACAGGGGCAGTGTGTATCTGTGTGTGTGTAACAGGGGCAGTGTGTATCTGTGTGTGTGTAACAGAGGAGGCAGTGTGTCTGTGTGTGTAACAGAGGGGCAGTGTATATCTGTGTGTGTAACAGAGGGGCAGTGTGTCTGTGTGTGTAACAGAGCGGCAGTGTGTATCTGTATGTGTAACAGAGGGGCAGTGTGTATCTGTGTGTGTAACAGGGGCAGTGTGTCTGTGTGTGTAACAGAGGGGCAGTGTGTATCTGTGTGTGTAACAGAGGGGCAGTGTGTCTGTGTGTGTAACAGAGGGGCAGTGTGTATCTGTGTGTAACAGAGGGGCAGTGTGTATCTGTGTGTGTAACAGAGGGGCAGTGTGTCTGTGTGTGTAACAGACGGGCAGTGTGTATATGTGTGTGTAACAGAGTGGCAGTGTGTCTGTGTGTGTAACAGAGCGGCAGTGTGTATCTGTGTGTGTAACAGAGGGGCAGTGTGTATCTGTGTGTGTAACAGAGGGGCAGAGTGTGTCTGTGTGTGTAACATAGCGGCAGTGTGTATCTGTGTGTGTAACAGAGCGGCAGTGTGTATCTGTGTGTGTAACAGGGGCAGTGTGTCTGTGTGTGTAACAGAGGGGCAGTGTGTCTGTGTGTGTAACAGAGCGGCAGTGTGTCTGTGTGTGTAACAGAGCGGCAGTGTGTATCTGTGTGTATAACAGAGTGGCAGTGTGTATCTGTGTGTGTAACAGAGAGGCAGTGTGTATCTGTGTGTGTAACAGAGCGGCAGTGTGTATCTGTGTGTGCAACAGAGCGGCAGTGTGTATCTGTGTGTGTAACAGAGCGGCAGTGTGTATCTGTGTGTGTAACCGAGGGGCAGTGTGTATCTGTGTGTGTAAAAGAGGGGCAGTGTGTATATGTGTGTGTAACAGAGGGGCAGTGTGTATCTGTGTGTGTAACAGAGGGGCAGTGTGTATCTGTGTGTGTAACAGAGGGGCAGTGTGTATCTGTGTGTGTAACAGAGGGGCAGTGTGTATCTGTGTGTGTAACAGAGGGGCAGTGTGTATCTGTGTGTGTAACAGAGGGGCAGTGTGTATCTGTGTGTGTAACAGAGGGGCAGTGTGTATCTGTGTGTGTAACAGACGGGCAGTGTGTATCTGTGTGTGTAACAGAGGGGCAGTGTGTATCTGTGTGTGTAACAGAGCGGCAGTGTGTATCTGTGTGTGTAACAGAGGGGCAGTGTGTATCTGTGTGTGTAACAGAAGGGCAGTGTGTATCTGTGTGTGTAACAGAGGGGCAGTGTGTATCTGTGTGTGTAACAGAGGGGCAGTGTGTATCTGTGTGTGTAACAGAGGGGCAGTGTGTATCTGTGTGTGTAACAGAGCGGCAGTGTGTATCTGTGTGTGTAACAGAGGGGCAGTGTGTATCTGTGTGTGTAACAGAGGGGCAGTGTGTATCTGTGTGTGTAACAGAGCGGCAGTGTGTATCTGTGTGTGCAACAGAGGGGCAGTGTGTATCTGTGTGTGCAACAGAGCGGCAGTGTGTATCTGTGTGTGCAACAGAGCGGCAGTGTGTATCTGTGTGTGTAACAGAGCGGCAGTGTGTATCTTTGTGTGCAACAGAGCGGCAGTGTGTATCTGTGTGTGTAACAGAGGGGCAGTGTGTATCTGTGTGTGTAACAGAGGGGCAGTGTGTATCTGTGTGTGTAACAGAGGGGCAGTGTGTATCTGTGTGTGTAACAGAGGGGCAGTGTGTATCTGTGTGTGTAACAGAGCGGCAGTGTGTATCTGTGTGTGTAACAGAGGGGCAGTGTGTATCTGTGTGTGTAACAGAGGGGCAGTGTGTATCTGTGTGTGTAACAGAGGGGCAGTGTGTATCTGTGTGTGTAACAGAGGGGCAGTGTGTATCTGTGTGTGTAACAGAGGGGCAGTGTGTATCTGTGTGTGTAACAGAGGGGCAGTGTGTATCTGTGTGTGTAACAGAGCGGCAGTGTGTATCTGTGTGTGTAACAGAGCGGCAGTGTGTATCTATGTGTGTAACAGAGGGGCAGTGTGTATCTGTGTGTGTAACAGAGCGGCAGTGTGTATCTGTGTGTGTAACAGAGCGGCAGTGTGTATCTGTGTGTGTAACAGAGGGGCAGTGTGTATCTGTGTGTGTAACAGAGGGGCAGTGTGTATATGTGTGTGTAACAGAGGGGCAGTGTGTATCTGTGTGTGTAACAGAGGGGCAGTGTGTATCTGTGTGTGTAACAGAGGGGCAGTGTGTATCTGTGTGTGTAACAGAGGGGCAGTGTGTATCTGTGTGTGTAACAGAGGGGCAGTGTGTATATGTGTGTGTAACAGAGGGGCAGTGTGTATCTGTGTGTGTAACAGAGCGGCAGTGTGTATCTGTGTGTGTAACAGAGCGGCAGTGTGTATCTATGTGTGTAACAGAGGGGCAGTGTGTATCTGTGTGTGTAACAGAGGGGCAGTGTGTATCTGTGTGTGTAACAGAGGGGCAGTGTGTATCTGTGTGTGTAACAGAGCGGCAGTGTGTATCTGTGTGTGTAACAGAGCGGCAGTGTGTATCTGTGTGTGTAACAGAGCGGCAGTGTGTATCTGTGTGTGTAACAGAGCGGCAGTGTGTATCTGTGTGTGTAACAGAGCGGCAGTGTGTATCTGTGTGTGTAACAGAGGGGCAGTGTGTATCTGTGTGTGTAACAGAGCGGCAGTGTGTATCTGTGTGTGTAACAGAGGGGCAGTGTGTATCTGTGTGTGTAACAGAGCGGCAGTGTGTATCTATGTGTGTAACAGAGGGGCAGTGTGTATCTGTGTGTGTAACAGAGGGGCAGTGTGTATCTGTGTGTGTAACAGAGGGGCAGTGTGTATCTGTGTGTGTAACAGAGGGGCAGTGTGTATCTGTGTGCCACACAAAGGTACAGTATGCAGTGTGAGGAGGAGGAGGGCTGCCGCTCAGCGCCTGTGATGGAGAGAGGGGGATATGCAGAGTAACCCGATTCCTCAGACTGTCTCCTTTCCGGGAGCCGGGGACTGTAATCTCCTCCTGCAAACTCTCCATGAGGATCAAAGACCTTTTAACCCGTCCTGCTGCCTGCATTACCCAGCGGCAGCACCGCCATCTCCCCGGCAATCCCACCCCTCTGTCTCTCTTCCCATACACCGCGGGGTCCACCAGCACCGCCATCTCCCCGGCAATCCCGACCCATCCCTGTGTCTCTCTTCCCATATACCTCGGGGTCTACCAGCACCGCCATCTCCCCGGCAATCCCGACCAATCCCTGTGTCTCTCTTCCCATACACCGCGGGGTCCACCTGCACCGCCATCTCTCCGGCAATCCCACCCCTCTGTCTCTCTTCCCATACACCGCAGGGTCCACCAGCACCGCCATCTCCCTGACAATCCCAACCCACCCATCTGTCTCTCTTCCCATACACCGCAGTGTCCACCTGCACCGCCATCTCTCCGGCAATCCCACCCCTCTGTCTCTCTTCCCATACACCGCGGGGTTCACCAGCACCGCCATCTCCCTGACAATCCCACCCCTCTGTCTCTCTTCCCATACACCGCGGGGTCCACCAGCACCGCCATCTCACCGCCATCTCCCCGGCAATCCCGATCCATCCCTGTGTCTCTCTTCCCATACACCGCGGGGTCCACCAGCACCGCCATCTCCATGGCAATCCCGACCCATCCCTGTGTCTCTCTTCCCATACACCGCGGGGTCCACCTGCACCGCCATCTCCCCGGCAATCCAAACCCATCCCTCTGTCTCTCTTCCCATACACCGCGGGGTCCACCAGCACCGCCATCTCCCTGACAATCCCAACCCATCCCTCTGTCTCTCTTCCCATACACTGTGGGGTCCACCAGCACCGCTATCTCCCCGGCAATCCCGACCCATCCATGTGTCTCTCTTCCCATATACCGCGGGGTCTACCAGCACCGCCATCTCCCCGGCAATCCCGACCAATCCCTGTGTCTCTCTTCCCATACACCGCGGGGTCCACCTGCACCGCCATCTCTCCGGCAATCCCAACCCACCGTCTCTCTTCCCATACACCGCGGGGTCCACCTGCACCGCCATCTCTCCGTCAATCCCACCCATCTGTCTCTCTTCCCATACACCGCGGGGTCCACCAGCACCGCCATCTCCCTGACAATCCCACCCCTCTGTCTCTCTTCCCATACACCGCGGGGTCCACCAGCACCGCCATCTCCCTGACAATCCCACCCCTCTGTCTCTCTTCCCATACACCGCGGGGTCCACCAGCACCGCCATCTCCCTGACAATCCCACCCCTCTGTCTCTCTTCCCATACACCGCGGGGTCCACCAGCACCGCCATCTCCCCGGCAAACCCGACCCATCCCTCTGTCTCTCTTCCCGTACACCGCGGGGTCCACCAGCACCGCCATCTCTCCGGCAATCCCGACCCATCCCTGTGTCTCTCTTCCCATACACCGCAGGGTCCACCAGCACCGCTATCTCCCCGGCAATCCCATCCCTCTGTCTCTCTTCCCATACACCGCGGGGTCCACCAGCACCGCCATCTCTCCGGCAATCCCACCCCTCTGTCTCTCTTCCCATATACCGCGGGGTCCACCAGCACCGCCATCTCCCTGACAATCCCAACCCATCCCTGTGTCTCTCTTCCCATAAACCGCAGGGTCCACCAGCACCGCCATCTCTCCGGCAATCCAAACCCATCCCTCTGTCTCTCTTCCCATACACCGCGGGGTCCACCAGCACCGCCATCTCCCTGACAATCCCAACCCATCCCTCTGTCTCTCTTCCCATACACTGTGGGGTCCACCAGAACCGCTATCTCCCCGGCAATCCCGACCCATCCATGTGTCTCTCTTCCCATATACCGCGGGGTCTACCAGCACCGCCATCTCCCCGGCAATCCCGACCAATCCCTGTGTCTCTCTTCCCATACACCGCGGGGTCCACCTGCACCGCCATCTCTCCGGCAATCCCAACCCACCGTCTCTCTTCCCATACACCGCGGGGTCCACCTGCACCGCCATCTCTCCGTCAATCCCACCCATCTGTCTCTCTTCCCATACACCGCGGGGTCCACCAGCACCGCCATCTCCCTGACAATCCCACCCCTCTGTCTCTCTTCCCATACACCGCGGGGTCCACCAGCACCGCCATCTCCCTGACAATCCCACCCCTCTGTCTCTCTTCCCATACACCGCGGGGTCCACCAGCACCGCCATCTCCCTGACAATCCCACCCCTCTGTCTCTCTTCCCATACACCGCGGGGTCCACCAGCACCGCCATCTCCCCGGCAAACCCGACCCATCCCTCTGTCTCTCTTCCCGTACACCGCGGGGTCCACCAGCACCGCCATCTCTCCGGCAATCCCGACCCATCCCTGTGTCTCTCTTCCCATACACCGCAGGGTCCACCAGCACCGCTATCTCCCCGGCAATCCCATCCCTCTGTCTCTCTTCCCATACACCGCGGGGTCCACCAGCACCGCCATCTCTCCGGCAATCCCACCCCTCTGTCTCTCTTCCCATATACCGCGGGGTCCACCAGCACCGCCATCTCCCTGACAATCCCAACCCATCCCTGTGTCTCTCTTCCCATAAACCGCAGGGTCCACCAGCACCGCCATCTCTCCGGCAATCCCACCCCTCTGTCTCTCTTCCCATACACCGCAGGATCCACCAGCACCACCATCTCCCCGGCGATCCCATCCCTCTGTCTCTCTTCCCATACACCGCGGGGTCCACTAGCACCGCCATCTCCCCGGCAATCCCACCCCTCTGTCTCTCTTCCCATACACCGCGGGGTCCACCAGCACCGTCATCTCCCTGGCAATCCCAACCCACCCATCTGTCTCTCTTCCCATACATCGCGGGGTCCACCAGCACCGCCATCTCCCCGCCAATCCCACCCCTCTGTCTCTCTTCCCATACACCGCGGGGTCCACCAGCACCGCCATCTCCCCGGCAATCCCATCCCTCTGTCTCTCTCCCATAAACCGTGGGGTCCACCAGCACCGCCATCTCCCCGGCAATCCCATCCCTCTGTCTCTCTCCCATACACCGCAGGGTCCACCAGCACTGCCATCTCCCCAGCAATCCCAACCCTGTGTCTCTCTTCCCATGCACCGCGGGGTCCACCAGCACCGCCATCTCCCTGACAATCCCAACCCACCCCTCTGTCTCTCTCCCATACACCGCGGGGACCACCAGCACCGCCATCTCCCCAGCAATCCCAACCCATCCCTCTGTCTCTCTCCCATACACCGCGGGGTCCACCAGCACCACCATCTCCCCGGCAATCCCAACCCATCCCTCTGTCTCTCTCCCATACACCGTGGGGTCCACCAGCACCGCCATCTCCCTGGCAATCCCGACCCATCCCTCTGTCTCTCTTCCCATACACCGCGGGGTCCACCAGCACCGCCATCTCCCCGGCAATCCCAACCAATCCCGGTGTCTCTCTTCCCATACACCGCAGGGTCCACCTGCACCGCCATCTCCCCCGCAATCCCACCCCACTGTCTCCCATACACCGCGGGGTCCACCAGCACCGCCATCTTCCTGACAATCCCATCCCATCCCTCTGTCTCTCTTCCCATACACCGCAGGGTCCACCAGCACCGCCATCTCCCTGGCAATCCCAACCCATCCCTCTGTCTCTCTTCCCATACACCGCGGGGTCCACCAGCACCGCCATCTCCCCGGCAATCCCAACCAATCCCGGTGTCTCTCTTCCCATACACCGCAGGGTCCACCTGCACCGCCATCTCCCCCGCAATCCCACCCCACTGTCTCCCATACACCGCGGGGTCCACCAGCACCGCCATCTTCCTGACAATCCCATCCCATCCCTCTGTCTCGCTTCCCATACACCGCAGGGTCCACCAGCACAGCCATCTCCCTGACAATCCCACCCACCCCTGTGTCTCTCTCCCAAACCCCGCGGGGTCCACCAGCACCGCCATCTCCCTGACAATTCCACCCCTCTGTCTCTCTCCCATACACCGCAGGGTCCACCAGCACCGCCATCTCCCTGGCAATCCTGACCCATCCCTCTGTCTCTCTTAACATACACCGCGGGGTCCACCATCACCGCCATCTCCCTGACAATCCCAACCCACCCCACTGTCTCTCTCCCATACACCGCGGGGTCCACCAGCACCGCCATCTCCCTGGCAATCCGACCCATCTGTCTCTCTTCCTATACACCGCGGGGTCCACCAGCACCGCCATTTCTCCGGCAATCCCACCCCTCTGTCTCTCTTCCCATACACCGCGGAGTCCACCAGCACCGCCATCTCCCTCGCAATCCCATCCCTCTGTCTCTCTTCCCATACACCGCGGGGTCCACCAGCACCGCCATCTCCCTGGCAATCCCAACCCACCCCTCTGTCTCTCTTCCCATACACCGCGGGGTCCACCAGCACCTCCATCTCCCTGGCAATCCCACCCCATCACTCTGTCTCTCTTCCCATACACCGCGGGGTCCACCAGCACCGCCATCTCCCCGGCAATCCCACCCCATCCCTCTGTCTCTCTTCCCATACACCGCGGGGTCCACCAGCACCGCCATCTCCCCGGCAATCCCACCGCACCCCTCTGTCTCTCTTCCCATACACCGCGGGGTCAACCAGCACCGCCATCTCCCCAGCAATCCCACCCCTCTGTCTCTCTTCCCATACACCGCGGGGTCCACCAGCACCGCCATCTCCCTGACAATCCCAACCCACCCATCTGTCTCTCTTCCCAAACACCGGGGGTCCACCAGCACGCCATCTCCCTGATAATCCAACCCACCACTGTGTCTCTCTTCCCATACACCGCGGGGTCCACCAGCACCGCCATCTCCCCGGCAATCCCATCCCTCTGTCTTTCTTCCCATACACTGCGGGGTCCACCAGCACCGCCATCTCCCCGGCAATCCCACCCCTCTGTCTCTCTTCCCATACACCGCGGGGTCCACCAGCACCGCCATCTCCCCGGCAATCCCAACCCATCCCTCTGTCTCTCTTCCCATACACCGCGGGGTCCGCCAGCACCGCCATCTCCCAGGCAATCCCGACCCATCCCTGTGTCTCTCTTCCCATACACCGCGGGGTCCACCTGCACCGCCATCTCCCCGGCAATCCCAACCCATCCCGCTGTCTTTCTTCCCATACACCGCGGGGTCCACCAGCACCGCCATCTCTCCGGCAATCCCACCCCTCTGTCTCTCTTCCCATACACCGCGGGGTCCACCAGCACCGCCATCTCTCCGGCAATCCCACCCGTCTGTCTCTCTTCCCATACACCGCGGGGTCCACCAGCACCGCCATCTCCCTGACAATCCCAACCCCTCCCTCTGTCTCTCTTCCCATACACTGTGGGGTCCACCAGCACCGCCATCTCCCTGGCAATCCCGACCCATCCCTGTGTCTCTCTTCCCATACACCGCGGGGTCCACCTGCACCGCCATCTCTCCGGCAATCCCAACCCACCCCTCTGTCTCTCTTCCCATACACCGTGGGGTCGACCAGCACCGCCATCTCTCCGGCAATCCCAACCCACCCCTCTGTCTCTCTTCCCATACACCGCGGGGTCGACCAGCACCGCCATCTCTCCGGCAATCCCACCCCTCTGTCTCTCTTCCCATACACCGCGGGGTCCACCAGCACCGCCATCTCCCCGGCAATCCCAACCCATCCCTCTGTCTCTCTTCCCATACACCGCGGGGTCCGCCAGCACCGCCATCTCCCAGGCAATCCCGACCCATCCCTGTGTCTCTCTTCCCATACACCGCGGGGTCCACCTGCACCGCCATCTCCCCGGCAATCCCAACCCATCCCGCTGTCTTTCTTCCCATACACCGCGGGGTCCACCAGCACCGCCATCTCTCCGGCAATCCCACCCCTCCGTCTCTCTTCCCATACACCGCGGGGTCCACCAGCACCGCCATCTCTCCGGCAATCCCACCCGTCTGTCTCTCTTCCCATACACCGCGGGGTCCACCAGCACCGTCATCTCCCTGACAATCCCAACCCCTCCCTCTGTCTCTCTTCCCATACACTGTGGGGTCCACCAGCACCGCCATCTCCCTGGCAATCCCGACCCATCCCTGTGTCTCTCTTCCCATACACCGCGGGGTCCACCTGCACCGCCATCTCTCCGGCAATCCCAACCCACCCCTCTGTCTCTCTTCCCATACACCGCGGGGTCGACCAGCACCGCCATCTCTCCGGCAATCCCACCCCACCCCTCTGTCTCTCTTCCCATACACCGCGGGGTCGACCAGCACCGCCATCTCTCCGGCAATCCCAACCCACCCCTCTGTCTCTCTTCCCATACACCGCGGGGTCTACCAGCCCCGCCATCTCCCCAGCAATCCCGACCAATCCCTGTGTCTCTCTTCCCATACACCGCGGGGTCCACCTGCACCGCCATCTCTCCGGCAATCCCAACCCACCCCTCTGTCTCTCTTCCCATACACCGCGGGGTCGACCAGCACCGCCATCTCTCCGGCAATCCTACCCGTCTGTCTCTCTTCCCATACACCGCGGGGTCCACCAGCACCGCCATCTCCCTGACAATCCCAACCCATCCCTCTGTCTCTCTTCCCATATACTGTGGGGTCCACCAGCAACGCCATCTCCCCGGCAATCCCGACCCATCCCTCTGTCTCTCTTCCCATACACTGTGGGGTCCACCAGCACCGCCATCTCCCCGGAAATCCCGACCCATCCCTGTGTCTCTCTTCCCATACACCGCTGGGTCTACCAGCACCGCCATCTCCCCGGCAATCCCGACCAATCCCTGTGTCTCTCTTCCCATACACCGCGGGGTCCACCTGCACCGCCATCTCTCCGGCAATCCCAACCCACCCCTCTGTCTCTCTTCCCATACACCGCGGGGTCCACCAGCACCGCCATCTCCCTGGCAATCCCACCCCATCACTCTGTCTCTCTTCCCATACACCGCGGGGTCCACCAGCACCGCCATCTCCCCGGCAATCCCACCCCATCCCTCTGTCTCTCTTCCCATACACCGCGGGGTCAACCAGCACCGCCATCTCCCCAGCAATCCCACCCCTCTGTCTCTCTTCCCATACACCGCAGGGTCCACCAGCACCGCCATCTCCCTGGCAATCCTGACCCATCCCTCTGTCTCTCTTAACATACACCGCGGGGTCCACCATCACCGCCATCTCCCTGACAATCCCAACCCACCCCACTGTCTCTCTCCCATACACCGCGGGGTCCACCAGCACCGCCATCTCCCTGGCAATCCCACCCATCTGTCTCTCTTCCTATACACCGCGGGGTCCACCAGCACCGCCATTTCTCCGGCAATCCCACCCCTCTGTCTCTCTTCCCATACACCGCGGAGTCCACCAGCACCGCCATCTCCCTCGCAATCCCATCCCTCTGTCTCTCTTCCCATACACCGCGGGGTCCACCAGCACCGCCATCTCCCTGGCAATCCCAACCCACCCCTCTGTCTCTCTTCCCATACACCGCGGGGTCCACCAGCACCGCCATCTCCCTGGCAATCCCACCCCATCACTCTGTCTCTCTTCCCATACACCGCGGGGTCCACCAGCACCGCCATCTCCCCGGCAATCCCACCCCATCCCTCTGTCTCTCTTCCCATACACCGCGGGGTCAACCAGCACCGCCATCTCCCCAGCAATCCCACCCCTCTGTCTCTCTTCCCATACACCGGGGGTCCACCAGCACCGCCATCTCCCTGACAATCCAACCCACCCCTCTGTCTCTCTTCCCATACAAAGCGGGGTCCACCAGCACCGCCATCTCCCTGGCAATCCCAACCCATCCCTCTGTCTCTCTTCCCATACACCGCAGGGTCCACCAGCACAGCCATCTCCCTGACAATCCCACCCACCCCTGTGTCTCTCTCCCAAACCCCGCGGGGTCCACCAGCACCGCCATCTCCCTGACAATTCCACCCCTCTGTCTCTCTCCCATACACCGCAGGGTCCACCAGCACCGCCATCTCCCTGGCAATCCTGACCCATCCCTCTGTCTCTCTTAACATACACCGCGGGGTCCACCATCACCGCCATCTCCCTGACAATCCCAACCCACCCCACTGTCTCTCTCCCATACACCGCGGGGTCCACCAGCACCGCCATCTCCCTGGCAATCCCACCCATCTGTCTCTCTTCCTATACACCGCGGGGTCCACCAGCACCGCCATTTCTCCGGCAATCCCACCCCTCTGTCTCTCTTCCCATACACCGCGGAGTCCACCAGCACCGCCATCTCCCTCGCAATCCCATCCCTCTGTCTCTCTTCCCATACACCGCGGGGTCCACCAGCACCGCCATCTCCCTGGCAATCCCAACCCACCCCTCTGTCTCTCTTCCCATACACCGCGGGGTCCACCAGCACCGCCATCTCCCTGGCAATCCCACCCCATCACTCTGTCTCTCTTCCCATACACCGCGGGGTCCACCAGCACCGCCATCTCCCCGGCAATCCCACCCCATCCCTCTGTCTCTCTTCCCATACACCGCGGGGTCAACCAGCACCGCCATCTCCCCAGCAATCCCACCCCTCTGTCTCTCTTCCCATACACCGCGGGGTCCACCAGCACCGCCATCTCCCTGATAATCCAACCCACCACTGTGTCTCTCTTCCCATACACCGCGGGGTCCACCAGCACCGCCATCTCCCCGGCAATCCCACCCCTCTGTCTCTCTTCCCATACACCGCGGGGTCCACCAGCACCGCCATCTCCCCGGCAATCCCAACCCATCCCTCTGTCTCTCTTCCCATACACCGCGGGGTCCGCCAGCACCGCCATCTCCCAGGCAATCCCGACCCATCCCTGTGTCTCTCTTCCCATACACCGCGGGGTCCACCTGCACCGCCATCTCCCCGGCAATCCCAACCCATCCCGCTGTCTTTCTTCCCATACACCGCGGGGTCCATCAGCACCGCCATCTCTCCGGCAATCCCACCCCTCTGTCTCTCTTCCCATACACCGCGGGGTCCACCAGCACCGCCATCTCTCCGGCAATCCCACCCGTCTGTCTCTCTTCCCATACACCGCGGGGTCCACCAGCACCGCCATCTCCCTGACAATCCCAACCCCTCCCTCTGTCTCTCTTCCCATACACTGTGGGGTCCACCAGCACCGCCATCTCCCTGGCAATCCCGACCCATCCCTGTGTCTCTCTTCCCATACACCGCGGGGTCCACCTGCACCGCCATCTCTCCGGCAATCCCAACCCACCCCTCTGTCTCTCTTCCCATACACCGCGGGGTCGACCAGCACCGCCATCTCTCCGGCAATCCCAACCCACCCCTCTGTCTCTCTTCCCATACACCGCGGGGTCGACCAGCACTGCCATCTCTCCGGCAATCCCACCCCTCTGTCTCTCTTCCCATACACCGCGGGGTCCACCAGCACCGCCATCTCCCCGGCAATCCCAACCCATCCCTCTGTCTCTCTTCCCATACACCGCGGGGTCCGCCAGCACCGCCATCTCCCAGGCAATCCCGACCCATCCCTGTGTCTCTCTTCCCATACACCGCGGGGTCCACCTGCACCGCCATCTCCCCGGCAATCCCAACCCATCCCGCTGTCTTTCTTCCCATACACCGCGGGGTCCACCAGCACCGCCATCTCTCCGGCAATCCCACCCCTCTGTCTCTCTTCCCATACACCGCGGGGTCCACCAGCACCGCCATCTCTCCGGCAATCCCACCCGTCTGTCTCTCTTCCCATACACCGCGGGGTCCACCAGCACCGCCATCTCCCTGACAATCCCAACCCCTCCCTCTGTCTCTCTTCCCATACACTGTGGGGTCCACCAGCACCGCCATCTCCCTGGCAATCCCGACCCATCCCTGTGTCTCTCTTCCCATACACCGCGGGGTCCACCTGCACCGCCATCTCTCCGGCAATCCCAACCCACCCCTCTGTCTCTCTTCCCATACACCGCGGGGTCGACCAGCACCGCCATCTCTCCGGCAATCCCACCCCACCCCTCTGTCTCTCTTCCCATACACCGCGGGGTCGACCAGCACCGCCATCTCTCCGGCAATCCCAACCCACCCCTCTGTCTCTCTTCCCATACACCGCGGGGTCTACCAGCCCCGCCATCTCCCCAGCAATCCCGACCAATCCCTGTGTCTCTCTTCCCATACACCGCGGGGTCCACCTGCACCGCCATCTCTCCGGCAATCCCAACCCACCCCTCTGTCTCTCTTCCCATACACCGCGGGGTCGACCAGCACCGCCATCTCTCCGGCAATCCTACCCGTCTGTCTCTCTTCCCATACACCGCGGGGTCCACCAGCACCACCATCTCCCTGACAATCCCAACCCATCCCTCTGTCTCTCTTCCCATATACTGTGGGGTCCACCAGCAACGCCATCTCCCCGGCAATCCCGACCCATCCCTCTGTCTCTCTTCCCATACACTGTGGGGTCCACCAGCACCGCCATCTCCCCGGCAATCCCGACCCATCCCTGTGTCTCTCTTCCCATACACCGCTGGGTCTACCAGCACCGCCATCTCCCCGGCAATCCCGACCAATCCCTGTGTCTCTCTTCCCATACACCGCGGGGTCCACCTGCACCGCCATCTCTCCGGCAATCCCAACCCACCCCTCTGTCTCTCTTCCCATACACCGCGGGGTCCACCAGCACCGCCATCTCCCCGGCAATCCCACCCCTCTGTCTCTCTTCCCATACACCGCAGGGTCCACCAGCACCGCCATCTCCCTGACAATCCAACCCACCCCTCTGTCTCTCTTCCCATACACCGCGGGGTCCACCAGCACCGCCATCTCCCCAGCAATCCCACCCCACCCCTCTGTCTCTCTCCCATACACCGCGGGGTCCACCAGCACCGCCATCTCCCCGGCAATCCCACCCCTCTGTCTCTCTTCCCATACACCGCGGGGTCCACCAGCACCGCCATCTCCCCGGCAATCCCACCCCTCTTTCTCTCTCCCATACACCGCGGGGTCCACCAGCACTGCCATCTCCCTGACAATCCCAACCCACCCCTCTGTCTCTCTTCCCATACACCGGGGGTCCACCAGCACCGCCATCTCCCTGACAATCCAACCCACCCCTCTGTCTCTCTTCCCATACACAGCGGGGTCCACCAGCACCGCCATCTCCCTGGCAATCCCAACCCATCCCTCTGTCTCTCTTCCCATACACCGCAGGGTCCACCAGCACAGCCATCTCCCTGACAATTCCACCCCTCTGTCTCTCTCCCATACACCGCAGGGTCCACCAGCACCGCCATCTCCCTGGCAATCCTGACCCATCCCTCTGTCTCTCTTAACATACACCGCGGGGTCCACCATCACCGCCATCTCCCTGACAATCCCAACCCACCCCACTGTCTCTCTCCCATACACCGCGGGGTCCACCAGCACCGCCATCTCCCTGGCAATCCCACCCATCTGTCTCTCTTCCTATACACCGCGGGGTCCACCAGCACCGCCATCTCTCCGGCAATCCCACCCCTCTGTCTCTCTTCCCATACACCGCGGAGTCCACCAGTACCGCCATCTCCCTCGCAATCCCATCCCTCAGTCTCTCTTCCCATACACCGCGGGGTCCACCAGCACCGCCATCTCCCTGGCAATCCCAACCCACCCCTCTGTCTCTCTTCCCATACACCGCGGGGTCCACCAGCACCGCCATCTCCCTGGCAATCCCACCCCATCCCTCTGTCTCTCTTCCCATACACCGCGGGGTCCACCAGCACCGCCATCTCCCCGGCAATCCCACCCCATCCCTCTGTCTCTCTTCCCATACACCGCGGGGTCCACCAGCACCGCCATCTCCCCGGCAATCCCACCCCACCCCTCTGTCTCTCTTCCCATACACCGCGGGGTCCACCAGCACCGCCATCTCCCTGGCAATCCCACCCCATCCCTCTGTCTCTCTTCCCATACACCGCGGGGTCCACCAGCACCGCCATCTCCCCGGCAATCCCACCCCATCCCTCTGTCTCTCTTCCCATACACCGCGGGGTCCACCAGCACCGCCATCTCCCCGGCAATCCCACCCCATCCCTCTGTCTCTCTTCCCATACACCGCGGGGTCTACCAGCACCGCCATCTCCCCAGCAATCCCACCCCTCTGTCTCTCTTCCCATACACCGCGGGGTCCACCAGCACCGCCATCTCCCTGACAATCCCAACCCACCCCTCTGTCTCTCTTCCCAAACACCGGGGGTCCACCAGCACCGCCATCTCCCTGATAATCCAACCCACCACTGTGTCTCTCTTCCCATACACCGCGGGGTCCACCTGCACCGCCATCTCCCTGGCAATCCCACCCATCTGTCTCTCTTCCTATACACCGCGGGGTCCACCAGCACCGCCATCTCTCCGGCAATCCCACCCCTCTGTCTCTCTTCCCATACACCGCGGAGTCCACCAGCACCGCCATCTCCCTCGCAATCCCATCCCTCAGTCTCTCTTCCCATACACCGCGGGGTCCACCAGCACCGCCATCTCCCCGGCAATCCCAACCCATCCCTCTGTCTCTCTTCCCATACACCGCGGGGTCCACCAGCACCGCCATCTCCCCGGCAATCCCGACCCATCCCTGTGTCTCTCTTCCCATACACCGCGGGGTCCACCTGCACCGCCATCTCCCCGGCAATCCCAACCCATCCCGCTGTCTCTCTTCCCATACACCGCGGGGTCCACCAGCACCGCCATCTCTCCGGCAATCCCACCCCTCTGTCTCTCTTCCCATACACCGCGGGGTCCACCAGCACCGCCATCTCCCTGGCAATCCCACCCCATCCCTCTGTCTCTCTTCCCATACACCGCGGGGTCCACCAGCACCGCCATCTCCCCGGCAATCCCACCCCATCCCTCTGTCTCTCTTCCCATACACCGCGGGGTCCACCAGCACCGCCATCTCCCCGGCAATCCCACCCCATCCTTCTGTCTCTCTTCTCATACACCGCGGGGTCTACCAGCACCGCCATCTCCCCAGCAATCCCACCCCTCTGTCTCTCTTCCCATACACCGCGGGGTCCACCAGCACCGCCATCTCCCTGACAATCCCAACCCACCCCTCTGTCTCTCTTCCCAAACACCGGGGGTCCACCAGCACCGCCATCTCCCTGATAATCCAACCCACCACTGTGTCTCTCTTCCCATACACCGCGGGGTCCACCAGCACCGCCATCTCCCCGGCAATCCCATCCCTCTGTCTTTCTTCCCATACACTGCGGGGTCCACCAGCACCGCCATCTCCCCGGCAATCCCAACCCATCCCTCTGTCTCTCTTCCCATACACCGCGGGGTCCACCAGCACCGCCATCTCCCCGGCAATCCCAACCCATCCCTGTGTCTCTCTTCCCATACACCGCGGGGTCCACCTGCACCGCCATCTCCCCGGCAATCCCAACCCATCCCGCTGTCTCTCTTCCCATACACCGCGGGGTCCACCAGCACCGCCATCTCTCCGGCAATCCCACCCGTCTGTCTCTCTTCCCATACACCGCGGGGTCCACCAGCACCGCCATCTCCCTGACAATCCCAACCCATCCCTCTGTCTCTCTTCCCATACACTGTGGGGTCCACCAGCACCGCCATCTCCCCGGCAATCCTGACCCATCCCTGTGTCTCTCTTCCCATACACCGCGGGGTCTACCAGCCCCGCCATCTCCCCGGCAATCCCGACCCATCCCTCTGTCTCTCTTCCCATACACTGTGGGGTCCACCAGCACCGCCATCTCTCCGGCAATCCCAACCCATCCCTGTGTCTCTCTTCCCATACACCGCTGGGTCTACCAGCACCGCCATCTCCCCGGCAATCCCGACCAATCCCTGTGTCTCTCTTCCCATACACCGCGGGGTCCACCTGCACCGCCATCTCTCCGGCAATCCCAACCCACCCCTCTGTCTCTCTTCCCATACACCGCGGGGTCCACCAGCACCGCCATCTCCCCGGCAATCCCAACCCATCCCGCTGTCTCTCTTCCCATACACCGCGGGGTCCACCAGCACCGCCATCTCTCCGGCAATCCCATCCCTCTGTCTTTCTTCCCATACACTGCGGGGTCCACCAGCACCGCCATCTCCCCGGCAATCCCACCCCTCTGTCTCTCTTCCCATACACCGCGGGGTCCACCAGCACCGCCATCTCCCCGGCAATCCCAACCCGTCCCTCTGTCTCTCTTCCCATACACCGCGGGGTCCACCAGCACCGCCATCTCCCCGGCAATCCCGACCCATCCCTGTGTCTCTCTTCCCATACACCGCGGGGTCCACCTGCACCGCCATCTCCCCGGCAATCCCAACCCATCCCGCTGTCTCTCTTCCCATACACCGCGGGGTCCAGCAGCACCGCCATCTCTCCGGCAATCCCACCCCTCTGTCTCTCTTCCCATACACCGCGGGGTCCACCAGCACCGCCATCTCCCTGGCAATCCCACCCCATCCCTCTGTCTCTCTTCCCATACACCGCGGGGTCCACCAGCACCGCCATCTCCCCGGCAATCCCACCCCATCCCTCTGTCTCTCTTCCCATACACCGCGGGGTCCACCAGCACCGCCATCTCCCCGGCAATCCCACCCCATCCCTCTGTCTCTCTTCCCATACACCGCGGGGTCTACCAGCACCGCCATCTCCCCAGCAATCCCACCCCTCTGTCTCTCTTCCCATACACCGCGGGGTCCACCAGCACCGCCATCTCCCTGACAATCCCAACCCACCCCTCTGTCTCTCTTCCCAAACACCGGGGGTCCACCAGCACCGCCATCTCCCTGATAATCCAACCCACCACTGTGTCTCTCTTCCCATACACCGCGGGGTCCACCAGCACCGCCATCTCCCCGGCAATCCCATCCCTCTGTCTTTCTTCCCATACACTGCGGGGTCCACCAGCACCGCCATCTCCCCGGCAATCCCACCCCTCTGTCTCTCTTCCCATACACCGCGGGGTCCACCAGCACCGCCATCTCCCCGGCAATCCCAACCCATCCCTCTGTCTCTCTTCCCATACACCGCGGGGTCCACCAGCACCGCCATCTCCCCGGCAATCCCGACCCATCCCTGTGTCTCTCTTCCCATACACCGCGGGGTCCACCTGCACCGCCATCTCCCCGGCAATCCCAACCCATCCCGCTGTCTCTCTTCCCATACACCGCGGAGTCCACCAGCACCGCCATCTCTCCGGCAATCCCACCCGTCTGTCTCTCTTCCCATACACCGCGGGGTCCACCAGCACCGCCATCTCCCTGACAATCCCAACCCATCCCTCTGTCTCTCTTCCCATACACTGTGGGGTCCACCAGCACCGCCATCTCCCCGGCAATCCTGACCCATCCCTGTGTCTCTCTTCCCATACACCGCGGGGTCTACCAGCCCCGCCATCTCCCCGGCAATCCCGACCAATCCCTGTGTCTCTCTTCCCATACACCGCGGGGTCCACCTGCACCGCCATCTCTCCGGCAATCCCAACCCACCCCTCTGTCTCTCTTCCCATACACCGCGGGGTCGACCAGCACCGCCATCTCTCCGGCAATCCCAACCCACCCCTCTGTCTCTCTTCCCATACACTGCGGGGTCCACCAGCACCGTCATCTCCCCGGCAATCCCACCCCTCTGTCTCTCTTCCCATACACCGCAGGGTCCACCAGCATCGCCATCTCCCTGACAATCCAACCCACCCCTCTGTCTCTCTTCCCATACACCGCGGGGTCCACCAGCACTGCCATCTCCCCAGCAATCCCACCCCACCCCTCTGTCTCTCTCCCATACACCGCGGGGTCCACCAGCACCGCCATCTCCCCGGCAATCCCACCCCTCTGTCTCTCTTCCCATACACCGCGGGGTCCACCAGCACCGCCATCTCCCCGGCAATCCCACCCCTCTGTCTCTCTCCCATACACCGCGGGGTCCACCAGCACCGCCATCTCCCTGACAATCCAACCCACCCCTCTGTCTCTCTTCCCATACACCGCGGGGTCTACCAGCACCGCCATCTCCCCAGCAATCCCACCCCTCTGTCTCTCTTCCCATACACTGCGGGGTCCACCAGCACTGCCATCTCCCTGGCAATCCCAACCCACCCCTCTGTCTCTCTTCCCATACACCGGGGGTCCACCAGCACCGCCATCTCCCTGACAATCCAACCCACCCCTGTGTCTCTCTTCCCATACACTGTGGGGTCCACCAGCACCGCCATCTCCCGGGCAATCCCGACCCATCCCTGTGTCTCTCTTCCCATACACCGCTGGGTCTACCAGCACCGCCATCTCCCCGGCAATCCCGACCAATCCCTGTGTCTCTCTTCCCATACACCGCGGGGTCCACCTGCACCGCCATCTCTCCGGCAATCCCAACCCACCCCTCTGTCTCTCTTCCCATACACCGCGGGGTCCACCAGCACCGCCATCTCCCCGGCAATCCCACCCCTCTGTCTCTCTTCCCATACACCGCAGGGTCCACCAGCACCGCCATCTCCCTGACAATCCAACCCACCCCTCTGTCTCTCTTCCCATACACCGCGGGGTCCACCAGCACCGCCATCTCCCCAGCAATCCCACCCCACCCCTCTGTCTCTCTCCCATACACCGCGGGGTCCACCAGCACCGCCATCTCCCCGGCAATCCCACCCCTCTGTCTCTCTTCCCATACACCGCGGAGTCCACCAGCACCGCCATGTCCCCGGCAATCCCACCCCTCTGTCTCTCTCCCATACACCGCGGGGTCCACCAGCACTGCCATCTCCCTGACAATCCCAACCCACCCCTCTGTCTCTCTTCCCATACACCGGGGGTCCACCAGCACCGCCATCTCCCTGACAATCCAACCCACCCCTCTGTCTCTCTTCCCATACACCGCGGGGTCCACCAGCACCGCCATCTCCCCGGCAATCCCACCCCTCTCTCTCTTCCCATACACCGCAGGGTCCACCAGCACCGCCATCTCCCTGACAATCCCACCCCATCCCTGTGTCTCTCTTCCCATACACCGCAGGGTCCACCAGCACCGCCATCTCCCCGGCAATCCCCCCCCTCTGTCTCTCTTCCCATACACTGCGGGGTCCACCAGCACCGCCATCTCCCTGACAATCCCAACCTACCCCTCTGTCTCTCTTCCCATACACCGCGGGGTCCACCAGTACCGCCATCTCTCCGTCAATCCCACCCCTCTGTTTCTCTTCCCATACACCGCTGGGTCCACCAGTACCGCCATCTCCCTGACAATCCCAACCCACCCCTCTGTCTCTCTTCCCATACACTGTGGGGTCCACCAGCACCGCCATCTCCCCGGCAATCCCACCCCTCTGTCTCTCTTCCCATACACTGCGGGGTCCACCAGCACCGCCATCTCCCCGGCAATCCCATCCCTCTGTTTCTCTCCCATTCACCGCGGGGTCCACCAGCACCGCCATCTCCCCGGCAATCCCACCCCTCTGTCTCTCTTCCCATACACCGCGGGGTCCACCAGCACTGCCATGACAAACCAGTCAAGAGAACATTCATTAGGGAGTTTGGGAGCTTCTGGACCAAACACTGGGAATTTAACCCCAGAATAGGACCTGCCTCCTACACTTGAAATCTTTCCTGTAATTCCAGCCTTAATTAAGCCTTTTGTGTCTCTCTGGTAATAGATGGGTTAATGCCCCTTGCATGTCACTCAAACCCCTTAGAACAGGGGTGACCCACTCCAGTCCTCAAGGGCCACCAACAGGACTGGTTTGCAGGATATCCCTGCTTCAGCACTGGCGGCTCAATCAGTAGCTCATCCTGAGACACTGAGCCACCTGTGCTGAAGCAGGGATATCCCTACTACCTGGCTTTGTGGTGGCCCTTGAGGACTGGAGTTGGCCAACCCTGCTTTAGAATGTAAGCTCTTCTGCCTAGGATGTGTAATACTAGGCTCAGTTCTCCCATTGCGGCTGGAACACAAAGTCATTTAAAGACACAAAGGGTCACCGTTTTCTATCCACAGGTCGATGTGACAGAGGGACCTGTCCTACTGCAGGGTCCCATAGTGTCACAGAGACTAAAGGCACCTAAAGCCACCGCACTGTGACTGTACTGCAGGGAACACTCACAAAGACAGAGGGGACTTCTGTGTCACCATTGTTTCTTAAAGACAGATGGAATCTACAATATGTCCCACCCAGGCTCCCCATTGTAGGGTGACAGAGAGTGAAGGTGACCCATGTCACTGATCTAGTCTGTCCCTCCGACTGCAGGGTGACAAAGACAGGGAGGAGACCTGCGTCCCTTCCAACATCTTTCTCCCCGAAGGGCGGCCCAGAGTAGGGACTCAGATCCCATTAATCTCTCTATGGAGGGTGACAGGGAAAGGACAAACCCATCTGTTCTTCCCAGCGCAGGCAGGTGACAGTGACACCCAGACACAAGGAGCAATGTGTTCCCACCGCAGGGTGACAGTGACACCCAGACACAAGGAGCAATGTGTTCCTATTGTGTTCCCACCGCAGGGTGACAGTGACACAAAACCATGTCCCTTCTGCTCCTCCGCCAGCGTATTTCCGGCTGCCCCATTGTGTTACCTGCCTTTATAAACCCGTTAGTGGGTCTCACACACCCAGCTGCGTCTCTACGCTGGGAGGGAGCTTCATGGCCAGACCCTGGCGACCAGGTCTCGCTCCCCTCACACACACCACATGTGCTGGGCCCATAGACAAAGGGGGACCCCGCGCCTCTGGAATTCTGGAACAGAGGCGTCATCTGTATGGAAACCCCAGGCCTTTGAACAGAGAGACTGAGGGCGTACACAGAGTAATAGGGTGAGCATTGATTAATGGTGTGTCTGGGAAGAACCCCACACTCATTTCAATGTCAGCCACGGATGTTTTCCCCCTCAGGCATTGTAGGGGCTTCCATCTATCCATACATATTCCTACATACACATATTTATACACACGGACCCATCCTATTGTCTCAGTCTGTCTTGACGCATATGTACTCTTGTCATACAATAGATGGGCGAGAATGGGCACGCACAGGACTTGAAGACAGCCAAATGTATTACCGTATATGATCAACATTTCAGAGGATTCAGTGAGAATGAAAACCCATAACGCTGCGCTAGTGCCGCGGTCTCCAACCATTTCCAGGTTAAGGGACCTATCATTATATTGTGAAATTCTGCGTAACCCCGACCATTTCCAATAGGGCGCCTGACATCAGATGCATTGTAAGGAACCCCAACCCTCTCTAATAGCGCGCCTGACATCAGATGCATTGTAAGGAACCCCAACCCTCTCTAATAGCACGTCTGCGATCAATGCATTGTAAGGAACCCCAACCCTCTCTAATAGCGCGTCTGAGATCAGATGCATTGTAAGGAACCCCAACCCTCTCTAATAGCGCGCCTGACATCAGATGCATTGTAAGGAACCCCAACCCTCTCTAATAGCGCGCCTGACATCAGATGCATTGTAAGGAACCCCAACCCTCTCTAATAGCACGCCTGACATCAGATGCATTGTATGGAACCGCGACCCTCTCAAATAGTGCTTTTTAGATCCGATGCATTGTAAATTATGCTATGTACTCTCCATTTTTCTTTTTTCATGTGCTGGGACCAACATCCGTATTTTTGTATAGAATTTTGAGAGGAAAACTCTCGAAAGCTTGTCCTATGACATAAATTGTTAGTCCAAATAAAAGGTATCACCTAATACTGAAGAACTCATTTATTCTGCACTATCGCAACTGTACTAACACAGCTATATCTATATATAATCACCTTTGGCCCTCATCTCCCCACTGCCTGATGATCTCACAGGCCCTGCGGTTACCACCTCTTCTCCAACGTTGCCCCCACATGATCCGATTCCAGCCTCCCGTCTTATTTATCATCATCTTGATCTTTCAATATCGCTTGGAATCCAGTGGAGTGCCCAACGATGGTCATTTATTCTTGTTATAAGCCCAGTCCTCCACCATTTTAATTTTTTCTATACAAATGTATGTTGGGTATTACTTAGAGACAGGAAAACTAACAATGAATGGGTTTCAGAAGCAAACCAAAGTGACTGACACACCGACACACACACACTGACACACACACACACACACACACACACACACCAAGAATTTGGCCAATTAATCTTCCCTCTATTACAGTGAACAGGTTAACAACGGTTTTGTTTAAAACACACAGACTGAGGTAAAAGAACGAAGGGATTTTAATTTATTTAGAAAAACAGACAAGAAATAATATTTAAAAAAAACAAACATCAGGATTTCACAGTTGTGCGTTGTCTGTAAGCCATTCACGGAGGCCCAGGGAGGAATGCTAGAAGAGTCCAGAGCAGCATTAAAAGAAATGCATGATCACAATTATAACACACAATATGTTTAACCCTTACAGATCAGATTCTCATCCCCTCTCCCACCGCGACACACTGAAGGAGATGGGTTTCAAACCGTTATCTTGGACACTTCCCAAAGTGCCTACTTGCCCCCAGAGAGGGACATGGTATCAACATCGGGGTACGTTGACGACGTAAGGGGGCGTGGGAGGACCAACGCACAGCTGAAGATCTTAAGGCAGGAGTTCTCAACTACAGTCCTTAAGCCCCCCTCCCCAACAGGTCAGGTTTTCAGGATATCCCTGCTTCAGCACAGGTGGTTCAGTCTTCCACGGATTAAGCCACCTGTGCTGAAATAGGGATGACCTCAATACCTGGCCTGATGGGGGGGGTTGGAGGGGGGGAGAAGAGAAGTTGAGGACTGGAGTTGGGACCCCGTCTTAAAGTGTATAGTCTCCGACTCCCCATACCCACATTATTAGTGTTTACAGCCAGACTGTCCTTATCAGCTTTAGCCAGATCCTATTGAGGGCAGAGGTCGTAATAAAAGACCCCCGGGCCCACCAAGGAATGAGGAAGCCAAGGCAGGTAAAGTGGACAAAACCGGCGATTTAAACAAGCTATCAAAGATTCAAGTCCTCGGTGGCTTCCTGTGCGAAGTGGAACCTGTTTCCGTGCTCCCTGTATAATGCAGAGATAATCTGGTGATAAGGCTACGGCTGATGGCAGTGTAATTTGTTGAAACAAACTGATCACTAAGAGATTAGGTAATGATCTGAGGGGGGGGGGGGGACACCCGCCCCTCCCCCAAAACATTTGGGTGAGAAGTATTTTTACAATGTTTTCTTCAATTATCAGAATTTTGTTTGAATAAAAATGGCGCCATGCCCGGCCAAGCCGTTAAACACAGCGTTAGCTCCCTTTCAGGTGGGCTCCTCCTCTAAACGGTGCAATATATTAAATCACTTATTTGTGTAATCTGGTAAAAGTACAGTGTGTGTAGTATTTGGTCTTTGGGGGGGGGGGGGGGAGGGTGGGGAGGGCAGCGCAAATTGCATTAGGAATGTTTAAACTCACTTTATATTACAAATGACAATAAAAATGGGATGCTGAATAGTTCAATAGGACTCGGACAGAAAGACGTGGGATTGCAAAAAAATTATTAAAAAACAGGTTAATCGAGCCTGTTGAATGTAAAGGAGCGGTGCGACCTTCTACACAAACATGTGCAAAGTGCAGGTCTCCTCTGGGACAGAGATACAAAGTCTAGCTCTACTCACAGGTTCACAATGCAATGCTCCAGCGACAGCCAAGAACAGCGGAAAGACGTTTCAAGACCCGATGAAAGGTGCATATGGCTCCCGAAACGTCGTCTTTCCCCTGTCCTTGGCTGCCACTTGTGAGCTGTCCCAGAGGAGACCTGCACGTGGAAGAATTTGCCTGTGTTGTGTTGGCTGCACGAGCCGGATTCTCCTCGCCTGAAACCGTCTCCCCCGCACTTTGGAACTGCTTCTTTATATACAAAATGTTTAGGGGCAACAGAGGGGCCGAGGGGGACTTGGAAAGCCTGGTTTCTCTGCAGCTGCCGTTGGATTTTTTCCACGGCAACATGCTTCATAGACAGGTGCTGGACCGTCCCCGTTGCTGCCCTATTTAAAAACTCCCACGGGCAAGCGCACGCAATGACATCATGGGCGGCCGCAGCCAGGGCATCGGCCGCTTCTCGGAGCGTAGGCCAGAGACTGGCACGTGGACCAGCGGTACGTGGATACGCTATTTTAACCACTGATGCTTCAAGAGGTAGCCACTAAAAGAACAGCGTGTGTACACCCAAGAATGTCATATACTATATAGGATGGAGCGTGGGCGGCAACGGCAGTCCTCAAGGGCCACCAAGAGGTCAGGTTTTTGGGATATCCCTGCTTCAGCACCGGTGTCTCAGTCAGAATGACTGTACCACCTGTGCTGAAGCAGGGATATCCTGAAAAGCAGACCCTCTAGGACTGGATTTGGCCGCCCTTACTATATAGAATATCATATAAAGGACAGTCGCCTTCTGTGGCTTTCCCACCTTGGCACAAAAAGAAAATTCACCCCACATAGAAATCTCCGTTCCTCACTGCGCTGTCACATTCTCCCGAGGCTTAAATCCCAAACACATACTGAGGTAGAATAAATGCTGCAGGGGGTTCTGGGAAGCAGCAATAGGTCACCCCAAAAATATATATATATTGGTATTACTGGACTGGGAGAGGGGGGGGGGGGCAGTTGGAGTTTATTTGCTGTCCCCTTGGGCTCGGGGACCCCAGTTCCCAGAATATTTAGGGGAGGGAGGGCGAGGTCTGTGACAACTGGACCCCTCCCCCTCAAAATACCATGACACATGGGGTCACTTTCAGATTCCCAACATCATCTCCTTAGGACGCGGCAGCTCTACGGGAGCCAGGGAGAGGCTGAGACCGGCCGCCATGGGAACCAGGCGGGTCCCCCCCCTGCAGGGCGGAGGTGCTCCCAGGGATCCCCTAGTTCAGCTCATTTACCCCCAAAACACAATCGCTGCAGCATCCTAGCCTCATTCCCCTAAAGCAGGGGGGCTCAACTCCAGTTCTCAAGTACCCCCCCCCCCCACCCTCAACAGGTCAGGTTCAGCATATCCCAGCTACAGCACAGGTGGCTCAGTCATCGACCTGGGGGGGTGAGGGTGAGTCCGAGGACTGGAGTTGAACACCCCTGCCCTAAAGCAAGCAGCAAGCGTTGTGTAAGTGTATACACAGCAGTTAGCGTTGTGTAAGAGTATACACAACGGTTAGCATTGTGTAAGTGTATACACAGCGGTTAGCATTGTGTAAGTGTATACACAGCGGTTAGCGTTGTGTAAGTGTATACACAGCGGTTAGCATTGTGTAAGTGTATACACAGCGGTTAGCGTTGTGTAAGTGCATACACAGCGGTTAGCGTTGTGTAAGTGTATACACAGCGGTTAGCATTTTGAGGCTACACTAATACACAAGCTGTCTCCAAGCAGTTGCGGTGCGGGACAGCGCCATGCCAGCGCGATGCGGACCTCCCTTTCTGTACACAGGGTAACGAGAGAACAATCCTTATTTACAGAGTGATACAGAGGTGTATTACCAGGCATCACATCGCTCTGAGAAAGAAAAGAAAAAAACGGAGCGGTGTTTGTTAATATATAAAAGATTCATAAATAAAAGAGGAAGGCGGGAGGTCCTTTAGCACGGGGGGGGGGGGGGAGCTGTGCTTTCTCCGCCTCTCCTGTCCTCCCCGGGGGTAGGAGTTCGGCACGTCCATCATGCAGTGTAGAACCCTTGGAAGGATTCAAGGTGGGTTGGGTGGTGTCTGGGAGGTGATCGGTGTGTGTGGGGGGGGGGGGGGGGGAAGAGGGAGGCAACGATCTATAGTCTCTGCTCATCTGCTCCCATCCTCCGATGGATTCACCACTCTGCACAAAGGGAGTAACAGCATCTGGGTTCATGCACAGCGCCACCTGTAGGTTACTCTCCAGATGAGCCCAGCATATCTAGCTGTTGTGTGCTCAGGGAGGGGGATTGGTGCCAGTGGGAGGGCCCCCCGCCCTCACTCTCCCTGCTTCCCATGCTAAGAGATCTTGCAGTTGCTTCTCGAGCAGTTCTGCGGAGGGCTCTGTGGTGGCCGGATGGACTTGGAGCGTTTGAGGCTGTTGCCTTTGCTGCCTCCACCACTTCCCGCGGCTCCGCCACTGCTGCCGGCCACAGAGTAGGAGCGTCCGTGCATCATGACGGCGTTCATGCCGTTGGCCATGGAGAAGGACTTCAGGTGGCTCTTGATGGCCACAGGCAGGGGAAGCTTGTCGATGAGGTGCACGGGGGTGCAGGAGACTATGGCCCGGCAACACAGGTCCTGCAGGCTGAACACTGGGGGGGGACGGGACACAGAAGTTACACATTAGAATCTAATCTCTGCTCCCCAATGTGAAACTCATCACAACCCTCTACTCCTCACCCATCCAGCAGGACCCTCAACAAACCCATCTCTTACCTGCCCCTCCAGCAGGACCCTCAACAAACCCATCTCTTACCTGCCCCTCCAGCAGGACCCTCATCCCACCCATCTCTTACCTGCCCCTCCAGCTGGACCCTCATCCCACCCATCTCTTCCCCACCCCTCCAATCTCTTCTCCACCTTCACAACAACCTCTCCACTCAAGCCCAACAGGACCTGCTCATAACCTCTCCTCCTGACAACCTCAGCATCTCACCATAACCTCTTCTCCCAGCAGCAGGGTGCTCTCGCCATAATCTCACCCCAGCAGACGGGCCTTCATACAAACATCTACCTCAGAGGTCCCACATCTCTTCCCGACCATACCGCAGTGTCCTTGTACCAACCTCTCCCAACCCAAATTACAACGTGCACATCGTTACAAAACATCCACAAGCGGCTCTCACCAGAATAACCACACCTGCACGCTAGTACGCCCTCACAAGATACTCTTCAGCCCAATGCGCTCTTCCATTCTCCAACCCACTGCAGTCTCCCCGGATCTCTCTCCGTTCAGCCCCAACCTCACCTGACCCTCTTTACCTCAACGTACAACAGAGACTCTTCTCTGTTCCCAATATACCTCAACAGTCCTTCCCACGCACCCAAGACAAGGTCATGCCCCCTTTGGTCCCTAGAAGGGTCTACATCACTGATGATACAAGTTGGCCCATGTCTGCTTCACCACCCACCTCTGTTTGGCCTCCATATCTTCTCCATCCCGTGCCTCATCAGGACGATGCGGGACAGCTCGGTGAAGGACTCCGTCACGTTGAAGTTGCACAGGGGACTGACCTCGAAGAAGGTCATGCCGTTCTTCTCGGCGTAGGCCCGGGCCTGCTCGGTGGGGACCTGCCGCTTGAAGGCCAGGTGCAGCCTGTTACCTACCAGTATCCTGGGGACACCCGGGGCGTGCTGGCATCACACAACAAAGAAGAGAAAGGGGAGGGTGGGGGAGGGGAGACGGGACCGTTACAGAAGAAATGGAAGTGAATCCTACTGTTGATCTGAATTACAATATGATGTAACGTTATGTCACATCCTGCCCAGTGCGGCATAATCTGGATTATATTATAGTGTGGCAAATCTCGAAGGCAGCAACTTGGCTAATAAAAGCCACTTAACCCATGCTCTGCCAGAGGGCTCTGCATCGCAATGGTCTTCTTTAACTAGTGGATTCTGGGGCATTGGAAAAGTACAGATTTATTTTCATTGTGTGCTCTGAATGAGGGGGGTGGGGGTGGGGTTTTTTGGTCAAGCTGGTCAATCAAGTATTTAGTAAACTTCTAGCTCAGGGGCGCTCAACTCCAGTCCTCAAGACTCCCACCCCAATAGGTCAGGTTTTACAGATATCCCTGCTTCAGCACAGTTGGCTCAGAGGCTCAGTCTTATGATTGAGCCTGATTGAGCCACCTGTGCTGAAGCAGGGGTATCTTGAATACCTGACCTGTTGGGGTGGGGAGGGGGAGCGTTTGAGGACTGGAGTTGAGCCCCCCTGCTCTAGCCCACCCCGTGTCTGTCAGCCCCGGCGTAGAGGAGGGGGGATAGAGGGCGGCCGTACCTGTGCAAGCTCATGCTCGGCACAGATACCACACAAACAGGAACGGTCAGCGGTAACAAAACCAGTCCCAAGTCGCAGCTCACAGGGTTTACACACCAAACATTAAAAAGGGATTTCAAAATACTGGTCAGATTTGGGTTATAAAAAAATAAAATGCATTATCAATCACCCAAATGTGACCTTTCAACCAGGTCACTACTATGGGTTCATTTGGGGTTAAGGCCGGGGATTGACCCTTTAGATGGCGGATAACATTTTTAAACTTCGGGAACGAAAGACTCTTGGAAATTCATTTCCCCCCCCAAAAAAGGACGTTTAGGTGCGTAAGATAAAAGAAATAAAAACATTTTGTATAAAACAATAATAGACTTGTTTTTTTATTTTGAGTTTTATATTTTTTTGTTTTATGTTTTTGTTCTGTGAAGGTCCAATATTAATATTATTAGTTTGTTTCTTATGTTATTGTATATTTTACATTTTACATTTAATAATACAATTCATATTTGATACTGTATTATACAACTTATTGTTTCGTGTCGTATTATACGATTGGTTATAAGGAACTTGAGTTCTAACATCGCTCTGTATATTGTTTTGAGGCGAGGACAATTACAAGTATATGTAATGTGAACATAGAATGTAGGATGTAGGATTGGAAATAGGATTTGTGTGTATTGTATATGTTATTTGTTAGAAAAATGTGGATTACAAATAAAGTATTTACCAAAATAAACAATAATAGAATGTAAATATAAAATATCCTAGATACACTGGTAATTGGGACTGCACATTTAAGTGAGCATTACTAATGAGGGTCCCCATCTGCTAACCCCCAAACCCCACACCTTCCCAGGGGGACCCTAACCTCATCTATCTCTTTGATCCAGCGGTCTATTCCGTCAAACGACCATCGGTTGGTGATGTCGTACACCAAGAGGATGCCCTGCAAGAGAAGACGGGAGAGCAGCTGCGAGTGAGGGGTCCGCTCCCCAGCACCGTGACATCCCGGATTCCTTCCTCCTGAGCCCTCTGCCCGGGCTCAGCTGCACGCGGGGAGAAACGGCGCAAGCAAGCCGCTCAGACAATGTACGTGGTCACACTTCCAGGCCACTGGGGAATCCCTCCATCTGTGCCAGAACCTGCCCCCTTCAGGACGACGTCTGGCCTTACAGCTGCCAAGTGATGGGAACGCCTTAACCCCAGCAGTACCGGAAAGAAGTGTGCAAAGCAGACCCCCCCGCGCTCCTCCCTGTCTGCTCACCCCCCCGGGAGTCCCTTTTACTGTTGGTGTCCTCTGCTCCTGTCACAGTCCTATTTTCTGGCCTGTCACCTTAGTAATAAAGTATTGAACATTTCCTTAGAAACCTGGCCAGTGACAGAGACCCGGGGAGGTGAGGCACCTGAAGCAGGGTTACCCTCTTTTACCCGGAAACGCTGTGCCATTACTTGGCTTTTGTATACAAAGAATTGGTCGGAGGACCTTTTAGATAAATCTTCAGTGCGACCACCTCTTCTTCAAAATGTTTTTACTATGGAAGGAGCTACAACTCCTGGGTGCCTGTTTAACACAATCACATGTACCAACTCCAGTCCTCAAGCTTCCCCAACAGGTCAGGTTTTCAGATATCCCAGCTTCAGCATAGGTGGCTCAATTGAAAACCTATGCTGAAGCAGGGACTGATTGAGCCACCTGTACTGAAGCAGGGTTATCCTGAAAACCTAACCCATTGGGGGGAAGTGGGGACTGGAGTTGAGCCCCATCACAAACGCACATAAGGCCAGCACCAACTGGGCTGTGGGCCTCCTTTTTTATACTAATAAGTAGTGACTGAATTTATTTATTTGACCAATTATTACCCAGAAAATATTGGACTTTCAGACCTGACTTGTTTACATTTTGTGATATTAAAGCATTAAGTAGAAGTGGGGTTCCTAGGCAGCTCTCCACTTTAATATTAGTTATACCCGTTTGCCCTCGTCACTGCTCCACACCCATGTTGACCCGACACACCTACACACCGCTGAGCCGACACACACACACAACCCTACACACGCACACACGCACACACGCACGCCGACACACACACCCCTACACACGCACAAACTGCTGAGCCGACACACACCCCACTTACGCTGACCACACACACACACACACACACACACACACACACACACACACACACACACACACACTGACCCGACACCCCCTACCTACGCCGATCCGACACACAACCCCACCTACGCCGACTCGACACCCCCTCCCCCACACTGACCCGAGACACCAAGACATGCACACGCCCCCACGCTGACCTGACCAACACACACACCCCTTACCTGGGCTCCTCTGGAGTAAGAGCGAAAGATGGTGCAGAACCTGCCCTGGCCAGAGGTGTCCCTGTGGAGAAAACCCAGAAAAGGTGGTTATACGCGGAGCGTCCCGCAGCAGCTCGCCACTTGTAGTTGGGGAGCGGTTGTGGCTATAGAAAGGTCAGTGAAGTGAAACGGTTGTCACGCCATGAAGCCGCGTGCGCTATTTAAAGCGCGCGTGTGTGTGTGTGTATAGCGGGATAATAACAGGATAACACTATAGGAGTTAAACTCATATGGGATTGTGGGAGGATTGCAGCGTTAATAGTTATGGGTGTAAATCCAGTTACCCCAGTGGGGGTCTAAATGGGGTCCCACTAACAGAGGCACGGGCAGGGTAACTCTCGCCACAGAACGTGGTGTTCCCAAACATAATCAGACTAAGAAGTCTAAAATATGATGATAATAATAATAATGTCTGAATCCTTGTTGTGCTTCGATTATCTACTGCAGTTGGGCAACTAGAACGTGTGGATGGTCCCTGAAGCTGCCGGAGGTTATCAGGACCGCGGGTCACTGCGACCCCTGGCACCCCGCCTTACCAGAGCTCCAGTTTCACCCTGCGGCCGTCCAGAAGGATGGTGGTGGTTTTGTAGTCGATACCTGGAGAAGAAAAAAGGGAAGAGGGGCAGTCAGCACACACACACACACACACACTGTAGTGTTATACACAAGCGCGGCAGAGTTAACACAAAGTAATCAGCTGCAATTTTCACACTAAGTATCTGGGGGAGCAGGGGGTCCCCAGAGCCGACATGAACACGATTCAGCCCCGGAAACCCCCTGCTTCCCACTGATGCTCCGTTAACTCCTTCACCGCCGGAGCAGCCCCGGTGTCACATACCTGATCTGCAACATGAAAGCGCTCACAGAGATTAACCCTTTACACACCACCCTGACCGAAGCTCGTGAGCAGATAATCTCCTGCAAACAAGCAGTTGTTAACGGAAGCGTCCTTTCCCGTGGCAAACTCGTACAAACTAACGACGCTGCCATTATGAACAGGGACATATAGCAGAATGACTAGGTAACATAAGTAACACACAGGACAAAGGGAGACCAGATATAGGGAACACAGCAGCACACCAGGATCAGTTTCAATTGTGGGGGGGGGGGAGGGGAGAAAAGGGGTGTTCATAGAGCGGGCAAACCATAGTGTGTGTGTGTTGTAAATAGACCGGGCACACCAGTGTGTGTGTGTGTGAGTGTGTGTGTGTGTGTTGTAAATAGACCGGGCACACCAGTGTTTGTGTGTGTGTGTGTGTTGTAAATAAAGCGGGCACACCATAGTGTGTGTGTGTGTGTGTTGTAAATAGAGTGGGCACACCATAGTGTGTGTGTGTGTGTGTTGTAAATAGAGCGGACACACCATAGTGTGTGTGTGTTGTAAATAGAGCGGGCACACCATAGTGTGTGTGTGTGTTGTAAATAGAGCGGGCACACCATAGTGTGTGTGTGTGTGTGTGTTGTAAATAGAGCGGGCACACCATAGTGTGTGTGTGTGTGTGTGTTGTAAATAGAGCGGGCACACCATAGTGTGTGTGTGTGTGTGTTGTAAATAGAGCGGGCACACCATAGTGTGTGTGTGTGTGTGTTGTAAATAGAGCGGGCACACCATAGTGTGTGTGTGTGTGTGTTGTAAATAGAGCGGGCACACCATAGTGTGTGTGTGTGTGTGTTGTAAATAGAGCGGGCACACCATAGTGTGTGTGTGTGTGTTGTAAATAGAGCGGGCACACCATAGTGTGTGTGTGTTGTAAATAGAGCGGGCACACCATAGTGTGTGTGTGTGTGTTGTAAATAGAGCGGGCACACCATTACAAAACAATCAACGTTTTGGTGAGCCACACATTCATTCTTTGTAATAAACTATTTGCATTTTTCTTCAGTCATGGTGTCCCTGACAGGCGCAGGCGCAGGCGCAGGCGCAGGCACAGCCCCATCTTTACTGGAGTGCCACTATACCGTTGTATACAAGCACAGGTGGTCCTCGCTATCCAATGGTCCATTTTCCGCCGCCGGATAACGCTTCCCGCTGAACGCATAATCCGATGTCGGAACGGATAATCCGACGCCAGATAACGCTTCCCGCTGCATAATCCGACGCCAGATAACGCTTCCCGCTGCATAATCCGACGCCAGATAACGCTTCCCGCTGCATAATCCGACGCCAGATAACGCTTCCCGCTGCATAATCCGACGCCAGATAACGCTTCCCGCTGCATAATCCGACGCCAGATAACGCTTCCCGCTGCATAATCCGACGCCAGATAACGCTTCCCGCTGCATAATCCGACGCCAGATAACGCTTCCCGCTGCATAATCCGACGCCAGATAACGCTTCCCGCTGCATAATCCGACGCCAGATAACGCATCCCGCTGCATAATCCGACGTCGGATAACGCATCCTGCTGAACGCATAATCTGATGCCAGATAACGCTTCCCGCTGCATAATCCGACGTCGGATAACGCATCCCGCTGCATAATCCGACGTCGGATAACGCATCCCGCTGCATAATCCGACGTCGGATAACGCATCCCGCTGAACGCATAATCTGATGCCAGATAATGGTTCACGCTAAACGCATAATCCAACGTCGGAACGGATAATCCGACGCTCACCGCCGCGTATTAACATTGGATCCGCAAACCGATAGTCTGCTGTCCGACGGAGGGTAACCGGGGAGCGCCTGTATATACGCACACGCATACACCCTGGATTCTGACAAACACCCGATGACACCTCGGTGCCGTATGTTATACTTGCGATACCGGTCACAATTCTGAGGCACATACGTTGCAATCAATCTGTATATGGTGTGCGGCTGTGTCCCACATATCAGGACCATTGAGGTCATTGCCTGCCCGTACGATCCCATATACAGCACTTAAGGACGTGCAGTTGTAGGTTGAGGACTAAGCCATCAATTTGTGCTTTATCCCGACAAGACCAGGACATTTCCCCAATGTGCGATGCCTGGCCGACCCCTGGCAGTGACCCCTGGCAGTGACCCCTGGCAGTGACCCCTGGCAGTGACCCCTGGCAGTGAAGAGGTTAAAAAGGTCCCTGCAATCGGCTTACCTTGCTGTTTTAATAACCCAGAAATATAAAGATCAGAGGCTCCATTACGTGGTCCTAACGCAGACAAATCCCTCTAATAGGACACTACTACATCGCTCCAACATACTACATCGCTCCAACATACTACATCGCTCCAACATACTACATCGCTCCAACATACTACATCGCTCCAACATACTACATCGCTCCAACATACTACATCGCTCCAACATACTACATCGCTCCAACATACTACATCGCTCTAACATACTACATCGCTCTAACATACTACATCGCTCTAACATACTACATCGCTCTAACATACTACATCGCTCTAACATACTACATCGCTCTAACATACTACATCGCTCTAACATACTACATCGCTCTAACATACTACATCGCTCTAACATACTACATCGCTCTAACATACTACATCGCTCTAACATACTACATCGCTCTAACATACTACATCGCTCTAACATACTACATCGCTCTGCTACCGCAAAGGCTTTTTCCCAGAACCCATTAGGAGGCAAGCGGCCGTTTATAATCAGGCAAATAGCTTTTCCTGCAGGAGTCCTGTATACTGTAACACAATCCTACATATATAGCAGCGCGAGGTCCTCCTGTATACTGTAACACAATCCTACATATAGCAGCGCGAGGTCCTCCTGTATACTGTAACACAATCCTACATATATAGCAGCGCGAGGTCCTCCTGTATACTGTAACACAATCCTACATATAGCAGCGCGAGGTCCTCCTGTATACTGCAACACAATCCTACATATATAGCAGCGCGAGGTCCTCCTGTATACTGTAACACAATCCTACATATATAGCAGCACGAGGTCCTCCTGTATACTGTAACACAATCCTACATATATAGCAGCGCGAGGTCCTCCTGTATACTGTAACACAATCCTACATATATAGCAGCGCGAGGTCCTCCTGTATACTGTAACACAATCCTACATATATAGCAGCGCGAGGTCCTCCTGTATACTGTAACACAATCCGACATATAGCAGCGCGAGGTCCTCCTGTATACTGTAACACAATCCTACATATAGCAGCGCAAGGTCCTCCTGTATACTGTAACACAATCCTACATATATAGCAGCGCGAGGGCCTCCTGTATACTGTAACACAATCCTACATATATAGCAGCGCGAGGTCCTCCCGTATACTGTAACACAATCCTACATATATAGCAGCGCGAGGGCCTCCTGTATACTGCAACACAATCCTACATATAGCAGCGCGAGGGCCTCCTGTATACTGTAACACAATCCTACATATATAGCAGCGCGAGGTCCTCCTGTATACTGTAACACAATCCTACATATATAGCAGCGCGAGGTCCTCCTGTATACTGTAACACAATCCTACATATAGCAGCGCAAGGTCCTCCTGTATACTGTAACACAATCCTACATATATAGCAGCGCGAGGGCCTCCTGTATACTGCAACACAATCCTACATATAGCAGCGCGAGGCCTCCTGTATACTGTAACACAATCCTACATATAGCAGCGCGAGGTTCTCCTGTATACTGTAACACAATCCTACATATATAGCAGCGCGAGGGCCTCCTGTATACTGTAACACAATCCTACATATATAGCAGCGCGAGGTCCTCCTGTATACTGTAACACAATCCTACATATATAGCAGCACGAGGTCCTCCTGTATACTGTAACACAATCCTACATATATAGCAGCGCGAGGTCCTCCTGTATACTGTAACACAATCCTACATATATAGCAGCGCGAGGTCCTCCTGTATACTGTAACACAATCCTACATATATAGCAGCGCGAGGTCCTCCTGTATACTGTAACACAATCCTACATATAGCAGCGCGAGGTCCTCCTGTATACTGTAACACAATCCTACATATAGCAGCGCAAGGTCCTCCTGTATACTGTAACACAATCCTACATATATAGCAGCGCGAGGGCCTCCTGTATACTGTAACACAATCCTACATATATAGCAGCGCGAGGTCCTCCCGTATACTGTAACACAATCCTACATATATAGCAGCGCGAGGGCCTCCTGTATACTGCAACACAATCCTACATATAGCAGCGCGAGGGCCTCCTGTATACTGTAACACAATCCTACATATATAGCAGCGCGAGGTCCTCCTGTATACTGTAACACAATCCTACATATATAGCAGCGCGAGGTCCTCCTGTATACTGTAACACAATCCTACATATAGCAGCGCAAGGTCCTCCTGTATACTGTAACACAATCCTACATATATAGCAGCGCGAGGGCCTCCTGTATACTGCAACACAATCCTACATATAGCAGCGCGAGGCCTCCTGTATACTGCAACACAATCCTACATATAGCAGCGCGAGGCCTCCTGTATACTGTAACACAATCCTACATATAGCAGCGCGAGGGCCTCCTGTATACTGTAACACAATCCTACATATAGCAGCGCGAGGTCCTCCTGTATACTGTAACACAATCCTACATATAGCAGCGCAAGGTCCTCCTGTATACTGTAACACAATCCTACATATATCAGCGCGAGGGCCTCCTGTATACTGTAACACAATCCTACATATATAGCAGCGCGAGGTCCTCCTGTATACTGTAACACAATCCTACATATAGCAGCGCGAGGGCCTCCCGTATACTGTAACACAATCCTACATATATAGCAGCGCGAGGGCCTCCTGTATACTGTAACAGAATCCTACATATATAGCAGCGCGAGGCCTCCTGTATACTGTAACAATCCTACATATAGCAGCGCGAGGCCTCCTGTATACTGTAACAATCCTACATATAGCAGCGCGAGGGCCTCCTGTATACTGTAACACAATCCTACATATAGCAGCGCGAGGGCCTCCTGTATACTGTAACACAATCCTACATATATAGCAGCACGAGGGCCTCCTGTATACTGTAACACAATCCTACATATAGCAGCGCGAGGGCCTCCTGTATACTGTAACACAATCCTACATATATAGCAGCACGAGGGCCTCCTATATACTGTAACACAATCCTACATATATAGCAGCGCGAGGTCCTCCTGTATACTGTAACACAATCCTACATATAGCAGCGCGAGGTCCTCCTGTATACTGTAACACAATCCTACATATATAGCAGCGCGAGGTCCTCCTGTATACTGTAACACAATCCTACATATATAGCAGCGCGAGGTCCTCCTGTATACTGTAACACAATTCTACATATATAGGAGCGCGAGGGCCTCCCGTATTCTGTAACACAATCCTACATATATAGCAGCGCGAGGTCCTCCTGTATACTGTAACACAATCCTACATATATAGCAGCGCGAGGTCCTCCTGTATACTGTAACACAATCCTACATATATAGCAGCGCGAGGGCCTCCCGTATACTGTAACACAATCCTACATATATAGCAGCGCGAGGGCCTCCCGTATACTGTAACACAATTCTACATATATAGCAGCGCGAGGTCCTCCTGTATACTGTAACACAATCCTACATATATAGCAGCGCGAGGGCCTCCCGTATACTGTAACACAATCCTACATATATAGCAGCGCGAGGTCCTCCTGTATACTGTAACACAATCCTACATATAGCAGCGCGAGGGCCTCCTGTATACTGTAACACAATCCTACATATATAGCAGCGCGAGGTCCTCCTGTATACTGTAACACAATCCTACATATATAGCAGCACGAGGTCCTCCTGTATACTGTAACACAATCCTACATATATAGCAGCGCGAGGTCCTCCTGTATACTGTAACACAATCCTACATATAGCAGCGCGAGGTCCTCCTGTATACTGTAACACAATCCTACATATAGCAGCGCGAGGTCCTCCTGTATACTGTAACACAATCCTACATATATAGCAGCGCGAGGGCCTCCTGTATACTGTAACACAATCCTACATATAGCAGCGCGAGGTCCTCCTGTATACTGTAACACAATCCTACATATAGCAGCGCGAGGGCCTCCTGTATACTGTCACAATCCTACATATATAGCAGCGTGAGGGCCTCCCGTATACTGTAACACAATCCTACATATAGCAGCGCGAGCTCCTCCTGTATACTGTAACACAATCCTACATATAGCAGCGCGAGGTCCTCCTGTATACTGTAACACAATCCTACATATATAGCAGCGCGAGGGCCTCCTGTATACTGTAACACAATCCTACATATAGCAGCGCGAGGTCCTCCTGTATACTGTAACACAATCCTACATATATAGCAGCGCGAGGTCCTCCTGTATACTGTAACACAATCCTACATATATAGCAGCGCGAGGTCCTCCTGTATACTGTAACACAATCCTACATATATAGCAGCGCGAGGTCCTCCTGTATACTGTAACACAATCCTACATATATAGCAGCGCTATATATAGTTCTTTAATATCTATTTGGGGGGTTCTTTTATATGTATTGGGAGCGGGGATTGTCTGTCAGGGGAAGGAATGAGTGTGAGGAGGGGGGTTTGAGTGAGGGTAATTGATGGAGGGGGGGAGTGAGACAAAGGGGAGAGAAATACATGCGGGGGAAGGGATTGAGTGAGTGGGGTAATTGATGGAGGGCGGGGGAGAGAGGGGGTGAGTGAGGAAGAGAGGGAGTGAGACGGAGGGGAGACAAATACATGGGAAGAAGGGGGAAATAGAGGGGGCTTGTGAGGTGTGAAATGGGGGGCTCGCAAGACCGCTGACATGGGGGGGGGGGGGGGCGCCCCGGTTGTAACATCCTGGGATCCAGGAAATCTGTCTGCAGTCCTGTATGGAGGTGCAGAGGGGAGTAACGAGAGATCAGGGGTGAGATATATGGAGGTGCAGAGGGGAGTAACGAGAGATCAGAGGTGTGATATACGGAGGTGCAGAGGGGAGTAACGAGAGATCAGAGGTGAGATATATACGGAGGTGCAGAGGGGAGTAGCGAGAGATCAGAGGTCAGATATATACGGAGGTGCAGAGGGGTGTAACGAGAGATCAGGGGTGTGATATACGGAGGTGCAGAGGGGAGTAACGAGAGACCAGAGGTGTGATATACGGAGGTGCAGAGGGGAGTAACGAGAGACCAGAGGTGAGATATATACGGAGGTGCAGAGGGGAGTAACGAGAGACCAGAGGTGAGATATACGGAGGTGCAGAGGGGAGTAACGAGAGATCAGAGGTGAGATATACGGAGGTGCAGAGGGGAGTAACGAGAGATCAGAGGTGTGATATACGGAGGTGCAGAGGGGAGTAACGAGAGATCAGAGGTGAGATATATACGGAGGTGCAGAGGGGAGTAGCGAGAGATCAGAGGTCAGATATATACGGAGGTGCAGAGGGGTGTAACGAGAGATCAGGGGTGAGATATACGGAGGTGCAGAGGGGAGTAACGAGAGATCAGAGGTGTGATATACGGAGGTGCAGAGGGGAGTAACGAGAGACCAGAGGTGAGATATATACGGAGGTGCAGAGGGGAGTAACGAGAGACCAGAGGTGAGATATACGGAGGTGCAGAGGGGAGTAACGAGAGATCAGAGGTGTGATATACGGAGGTGCAGAGGGGAGTAACGAGAGACCAGAGGTGAGATATATACGGAGGTGCAGAGGGGAGTAACGAGAGACCAGAGGTGTGATATACGGAGGTGCAGAGGGGAGTAACGAGAGACCAGAGGTGAGATATATACGGAGGTGCAGAGGGGAGTAACGAGAGACCAGAGGTGAGATATACGGAGGTGCAGAGGGGAGTAACGTGAGATCAGAGGTGAGATATACGGAGGTGCAGAGGGGAGTAACGAGAGATCAGAGGTGAGATATACGGAGGTGCAGAGGGGAGTAACGAGAGATCAGAGGTGAGATATACGGAGGTGCAGAGGGGAGTAACGAGAGATCAGAGGTGAGATATATACGGAGGTGCAGAGGTGAGTAACGAGAGATCAGAGGTGAGATATATACGGAGGTGCAGAGGGGAGTAACGAGAGACCAGAGGTGAGATATACGGAGGTGCAGAGGGGAGTAACGAGAGATCAGGGGTGAGATATACGGAGGTGCAGAGGGGAGTAACGAGAGATCAGAGGTGAGATATATACGGAGGTGCAGAGGTGTGTAACGTGAGATCAGAGGTGAGATATATACGGAGGTGCAGAGGGGAGTAACGAGAGATCAGGGGTGAGATATACGGAGGTGCAGAGGGGAGTAACGAGAGATCAGGGGTGAGATATACGGAGGTGCAGAGGGGAGTAACGAGAGATCAGGGGTGAGATATACGGAGGTGCAGAGGGGAGTAACGAGAGATCAGGGGTGAGCTATACGGAGGTGCAGAGGGGAGTAACGAGAGATCAGAGGTGAGATATATACGGAGGTGCAGAGGTGTGTAACGTGAGATCAGAGGTGAGATATATACGGAGGTGCAGAGGGGAGTAACGAGAGATCAGGGGTGAGATATACGGAGGTGCAGAGGTGTGTAACGAGAGATCAGAGGTGTGATATACGGAGGTGCAGAGGGGAGTAACGAGAGATCAGAGGTGAGATATACGGAGGTGCAGAGGTGAGATATATACGGAGGTGCAGAGGTGTGTAACGAGAGATCAGGGGTGAGATATACGGAGGTGCAGAGGGGAGTAACGAGAGATCAGGGGTGAGATATACGGAGGTGCAGAGGGGAGTAACGAGAGATCAGGGGTGAGATATACGGAGGTGCAGAGGTGTGATATACGGAGGTGCAGAGGGGAGTAACGAGAGATCAGAGGTGAGATATACGGAGGTGCAGAGGGGAGTAACGAGAGATCAGGGGTGTGATATACGGAGGTGCAGAGGGGAGTAACGAGAGATCAGAGGTGAGATATACGGAGGTGCAGAGGGGAGTAACGAGAGATCAGAGGTGAGATATACGGAGGTGCAGAGGGGAGTAACGAGAGATCAGAGGTGAGATATACGGAGGTGCAGAGGGGAGTAACGAGAGATCAGAGGTGAGATATATATGGAGGTGCAGAGGGGAGTAACGAGAGATCATGGGTGTGATATACGGAGGTGCAGAGGGGAGTAACGAGAGATCAGGGGTGTGATATACGGAGGTGCAGAGGGGAGTAACGAGAGATCAGGGGTGTGATATACGGAGGTGCAGAGGGGAGTAACGAGAGATCAGAGGTGAGATATATACGGAGGTGCAGAGGTGTGTAACGAGAGATCAGGGGTGAGATATACGGAGGTGCAGAGGGGAGTAACGAGAGATCAGGGGTGAGATATACGGAGGTGCAGAGGTGAGATATATACGGAGGTGCAGAGGTGTGTAACGAGAGATCAGGGGTGAGATATACGGAGGTGCAGAGGGGAGTAACGAGAGATCAGGGGTGAGATATACGGAGGTGCAGAGGGGAGTAACGAGAGATCAGGGGTGAGATATACGGAGGTGCAGAGGTGAGATATACGGAGGTGCAGAGGGGAGTAACGAGAGATCAGGGGTGAGATATACGGAGGTGCAGAGGTGTGATATACGGAGGTGCAGAGGGGAGTAACGAGAGATCAGAGGTGAGATATACGGAGGTGCAGAGGGGAGTAACGAGAGATCAGGGGTGTGATATACGGAGGTGCAGAGGGGAGTAAGGAGAGATCAGAGGTGAGATATACGGAGGTGCAGAGGGGAGTAACGAGAGATCAGAGGTGAGATATACGGAGGTGCAGAGGGGAGTAACGAGAGATCAGAGGTGAGATATACGGAGGTGCAGAGGGGAGTAACGAGAGATCAGAGGTGAGATATACGGAGGTGCAGAGGGGAGTAACGAGAGATCAGGGGTGAGATATATATGGAGGTGCAGAGGGGAGTAACGAGAGATCAGAGGTGAGATATATATGGAGGTGCAGAGGGGAGTAACGAGAGATCAGAGGTGAGATATATATGGAGGTGCAGAGGGGAGTAACGAGAGATCATGGGTGTGATATACGGAGGTGCAGAGGGGAGTAACGAGAGATCAGGGGTGTGATATACGGAGGTGCAGAGGGGAGTAACGAGAGATCAGAGGTGAGATATACGGAGGTGCAGAGGGGAGTAACGAGAGATCAGGGGTGAGATATACGGAGGTGCAGAGGGGAGTAACGAGAGATCAGGGGTGTGATATACGGAGGTGCAGAGGGGAGTAACGAGAGATCAGGGGTGTGATATACGGAGGTGCAGAGGGGAGTAACGAGAGATCAGGGGTGAGATATACGGAGGTGCAGAGGTGAGATATATACGGAGGTGCAGAGGTGTGTAACGAGAGATCAGGGGTGAGATATACGGAGGTGCAGAGGGGAGTAACGAGAGATCAGGGGTGAGATATACGGAGGTGCAGAGGGGAGTAACGAGAGATCAGGGGTGAGATATACGGAGGTGCAGAGGTGTGATATACGGAGGTGCAGAGGGGAGTAACGAGAGATCAGAGGTGAGATATACGGAGGTGCAGAGGGGAGTAACGAGAGATCAGGGGTGTGATATACGGAGGTGCAGAGGGGAGTAACGAGAGATCAGAGGTGAGATATACGGAGGTGCAGAGGGGAGTAACGAGAGATCAGAGGTGAGATATACGGAGGTGCAGAGGGGAGTAACGAGAGATCAGAGGTGAGATATACGGAGGTGCAGAGGGGAGTAACGAGAGATCAGAGGTGAGATATACGGAGGTGCAGAGGGGAGTAACGAGAGATCAGAGGTGAGATATACGGAGGTGCAGAGGGGAGTAACGAGAGATCAGGGGTGAGATATATATGGAGGTGCAGAGGGGAGTAACGAGAGATCAGAGGTGAGATATATATGGAGCTGCAGAGGGGAGTAACGAGAGATCAGAGGTGAGATATATATGGAGGTGCAGAGGGGAGTAACGAGAGATCATGGGTGTGATATACGGAGGTGCAGAGGGGAGTAACGAGAGATCAGGGGTGTGATATACGGAGGTGCAGAGGGGAGTAACGAGAGATCAGGGGTGTGATATACGGAGGTGCAGAGGGGAGTAACGAGAGATCAGAGGTGAGATATATACGGAGGTGCAGAGGTGTGTAACGAGAGATCAGGGGTGAGATATACGGAGGTGCAGAGGGGAGTAACGAGAGATCAGGGGTGAGATATACGGAGGTGCAGAGGTGAGATATATACGGAGGTGCAGAGGTGTGTAACGAGAGATCAGGGGTGAGATATACGGAGGTGCAGAGGGGAGTAACGAGAGATCAGGGGTGAGATATACGGAGGTGCAGAGGGGAGTAACGAGAGATCAGGGGTGAGATATACGGAGGTGCAGAGGTGAGATATACGGAGGTGCAGAGGGGAGTAACGAGAGATCAGGGGTGAGATATACGGAGGTGCAGAGGTGTGATATACGGAGGTGCAGAGGGGAGTAACGAGAGATCAGAGGTGAGATATACGGAGGTGCAGAGGGGAGTAACGAGAGATCAGGGGTGTGATATACGGAGGTGCAGAGGGGAGTAAGGAGAGATCAGAGGTGAGATATACGGAGGTGCAGAGGGGAGTAACGAGAGATCAGAGGTGAGATATACGGAGGTGCAGAGGGGAGTAACGAGAGATCAGAGGTGAGATATACGGAGGTGCAGAGGGGAGTAACGAGAGATCAGAGGTGAGATATACGGAGGTGCAGAGGGGAGTAACGAGAGATCAGGGGTGAGATATATATGGAGGTGCAGAGGGGAGTAACGAGAGATCAGAGGTGAGATATATATGGAGGTGCAGAGGGGAGTAACGAGAGATCAGAGGTGAGATATATATGGAGGTGCAGAGGGGAGTAACGAGAGATCATGGGTGTGATATACGGAGGTGCAGAGGGGAGTAACGAGAGATCAGGGGTGTGATATACGGAGGTGCAGAGGGGAGTAACGAGAGATCAGGGGTGTGATATACGGAGGTGCAGAGGGGAGTAACGAGAGATCAGAGGTGAGATATACGGAGGTGCAGAGGGGAGTAACGAGAGATCAGGGGTGAGATATACGGAGGTGCAGAGGGGAGTAACGAGAGATCAGAGGTGAGATATACGGAGGTGCAGAGTGGAGTAACGAGAGATCAGGGGTGAGATATACGGAGGTGCAGAGGGGAGTAACGAGAGATCAGGGGTGTGATATACGGAGGTGCAGAGGGGAGTAACGAGAGATCAGGGGTGTGATATACGGAGGTGCAGAGGGGAGTAACGAGAGATCAGGGGTGAGATATATACGGAGGTGCAGAGGGGAGTAACGAGAGATCAGGGGTGAGATATATACGGAGGTGCAGAGGGGAGTAACGAGAGATCAGGGGTGTGATATACGGAGGTGCAGAGGGGAGTAACGAGAGATCAGAGGTGAGATATACGGAGGTGCAGAGGTGTGTAACGAGAGATCAGAGGTGAGATATACGGAGGTGCAGAGGGGAGTAACGAGAGATCAGGGGTGAGATATATACGGAGGTGCAGAGGGGAGTAACGAGAGATCAGGGGTGTGATATACGGAGGTGCAGAGGTGTGTAACGTGAGATCAGGGGTGTGATATACGGAGGTGCAGAGGGGAGTAACGAGAGATCAGAGGTGTGATATACGGAGGTGCAGAGGGGAGTAACGAGAGATCAGAGGTGAGATATACGGAGGTGCAGAGGTGTGTAACGAGAGATCAGAGGTGAGATATACGGAGGTGCAGAGGGGAGTAACGAGAGATCAGGGGTGAGATATATACGGAGGTGCAGAGGGGAGTAACGAGAGATCAGGGGTGTGATATACGGAGGTGCAGAGGTGTGTAACGTGAGATCAGGGGTGTGATATACGGAGGTGCAGAGGGGAGTAACGAGAGATCAGGGGTGTGATATACGGAGGTGCAGAGGGGAGTAACGAGAGATCAGAGGTGAGATATACGGAGGTGCAGAGGTGTGATATACGGAGGTGCAGAGGGGAGTAACGAGAGATCAGGGGTGTGATATACGGAGGTGCAGAGAGGAGTAACGAGAGATCAGAGGTGAGATATACGGAGGTGCAGAGGTGTGATATACGGAGGTGCAGAGGGGAGTAACGAGAGATCAGGGGTGAGATATATGGAGGTGCAGAGGGGTGTAACGAGAGATCAGAGGTGAGATATATGGAGGTGCAGAGGGGTGTAACGAGAGATCAGAGGTGAGATATACGGAAGTGCAGAGGTGTGTAACGAGAGATCAGAGGTGAGATATATGGAGGTGCAGAGGGGTGTAACGAGAGATCAGAGGTGAGATATATGGAGGTGCAGAGGGGTGTAACGAGAGATCAGAGGTGAGATATACGGAAGTGCAGAGGTGTGTAACGAGAGATCAGAGGTGAGATATATACGGAGGTGCAGAGGGGTGTAGCGAGAGATCAGGGGTGTGATATACGGAGGTGCAGAGGTGTGTAACGAGAGATCAGGGGTGAGATATACGGAGGTGCAGAGGGGAGTAACGAGAGATCAGAGGTGAGATATACGGAGGTGCAGAGGGGAGTAACGAGAGATCAGAGGTGAGATATACGGAGGTGCAGAGGGGAGTAACGAGAGATCAGAGGTGAGATATACGGAGGTGCAGAGGGGAGTAACGAGAGATCAGAGGTGAGATATATATGGAGGTGCAGAGGGGAGTAACGAGAGATCAGAGGTGAGATATATATGGAGGTGCAGAGGGGAGTAACGAGAGATCATGGGTGTGATATACGGAGGTGCAGAGGGGAGTAACGAGAGATCAGGGGTGTGATATACGGAGGTGCAGAGGGGAGTAACGAGAGATCAGGGGTGTGATATACGGAGGTGCAGAGGGGAGTAACGAGAGATCAGAGGTGAGATATACGGAGGTGCAGAGGGGAGTAACGAGAGATCAGGGGTGAGATATACGGAGGTGCAGAGGGGAGTAACGAGAGATCAGAGGTGAGATATACGGAGGTGCAGAGGGGAGTAACGAGAGATCAGGGGTGAGATATACGGAGGTGCAGAGGGGAGTAACGAGAGATCAGGGGTGTGATATACGGAGGTGCAGAGGGGAGTAACGAGAGATCAGGGGTGTGATATACGGAGGTGCAGAGGGGAGTAACGAGAGATCAGGGGTGAGATATATACGGAGGTGCAGAGGGGAGTAACGAGAGATCAGGGGTGAGATATATACGGAGGTGCAGAGGGGAGTAACGAGAGATCAGGGGTGTGATATACGGAGGTGCAGAGGGGAGTAACGAGAGATCAGAGGTGAGATATACGGAGGTGCAGAGGTGTGTAACGAGAGATCAGAGGTGAGATATACGGAGGTGCAGAGGGGAGTAACGAGAGATCAGGGGTGAGATATATACGGAGGTGCAGAGGGGAGTAACGAGAGATCAGGGGTGTGATATACGGAGGTGCAGAGGTGTGTAACGTGAGATCAGGGGTGTGATATACGGAGGTGCAGAGGGGAGTAACGAGAGATCAGAGGTGTGATATACGGAGGTGCAGAGGGGAGTAACGAGAGATCAGAGGTAAGATATACGGAGGTGCAGAGGTGTGTAACGAGAGATCAGAGGTGAGATATACGGAGGTGCAGAGGGGAGTAACGAGAGATCAGGGGTGAGATATATACGGAGGTGCAGAGGGGAGTAACGAGAGATCAGGGGTGTGATATACGGAGGTGCAGAGGTGTGTAACGTGAGATCAGGGGTGTGATATACGGAGGTGCAGAGGGGAGTAACGAGAGATCAGAGGTGTGATATACGGAGGTGCAGAGGGGAGTAACGAGAGATCAGGGGTGAGATATACGGAGGTGCAGAGGGGAGTAACGAGAGATCAGGGGTGTGATATACGGAGGTGCAGAGGTGTGTAACGTGAGATCAGGGGTGTGATATACGGAGGTGCAGAGGGGAGTAACGAGAGATCAGGGGTGTGATATACGGAGGTGCAGAGGGGAGTAACGAGAGATCAGAGGTGAGATATACGGAGGTGCAGAGGTGTGATATACGGAGGTGCAGAGGGGAGTAACGAGAGATCAGGGGTGTGATATACGGAGGTGCAGAGGGGAGTAACGAGAGATCAGAGGTGAGATATACGGAGGTGCAGAGGTGTGATATACGGAGGTGCAGAGGGGAGTAACGAGAGATCAGGGGTGAGATATATGGAGGTGCAGAGGGGTGTAACGAGAGATCAGAGGTGAGATATATGGAGGTGCAGAGGGGTGTAACGAGAGATCAGAGGTGAGATATACGGAAGTGCAGAGGTGTGTAACGAGAGATCAGAGGTGAGATATATGGAGGTGCAGAGGGGTGTAACGAGAGATCAGAGGTGAGATATACGGAAGTGCAGAGGTGTGTAACGAGAGATCAGAGGTGAGATATATACGGAGGTGCAGAGGGGTGTAGCGAGAGATCAGGGGTGTGATATACGGAGGTGCAGAGGTGTGTAACGAGAGATCAGAGGTGAGATATATGGAGGTGCAGAGGGGTGTAACGAGAGATCAGAGGTGAGATATACGGAAGTGCAGAGGTGTGTAACGAGAGATCATGGGTGTGATATACGGAAGTGCAGAGGTGTGTAACGAGAGATCATGGGTGTGATATACGGAAGTGCAGAGGTGTGTAACGAGAGATCATGGGTGTGATATACGGAAGTGCAGAGGTGTGTAACGAGAGATCATGGGTGTGATATACGGAAGTGCAGAGGTGTGTAACGAGCCTTTAGAGGACATGGAGAAGGTTGCACTTTATACAGGGGTTCTTAGGAAGCCAGCAGAAAGGTTTCAGGTGGTCAGAAGCAGATATGTGCCCTCCAGGGCAGGATATTATTCTAGCAACATAATGTTGAATATATTGTAAGAAAGCGGTGTGAGGCTGGGAGGCCAGATAAAAATGTTGCAGTAATCAGTACGGGAGAGAACGAGGACACACGTTAGGGTTTTAGTAGTCATGGAGCAGAGGAAGAGGCTCCTAAAACACAAATCAGACACAAACTGTGACTAAACAAGGCTTCAAAAGACAAAGGAGGCGAGGGGGGAGGGTGTGAGGAACAGGCCTGAGTGGAGGCACAGAGAGGGGGGTCGGGAGGTCTGTTCCTCAGGGAAGCGTGCCTGACTGGGCCCTGGTAATGTTCCATCCCTGTTTCCCCCCATGTAATTACTGCAATCTTACATGGACACTCAGAGCCAACACACACAAAATGTGACACCTGATTTATCACCGCTGTCTGTGGGGTGACATTAACCGCCAGGGCAACAAAGATCAATAATCAATGCTTCTTATGCCCAACGTGCTGGTAACCCCATGATTGCCAGATGGGTCCAGCAACGAAATGCGTGACCTGTGGCAGCCAAGGTGGGAAATACGGCTAGACTCACCCATTACACCCACTTCAAGTGCCTCCTCCGTATAACCACTCCACACTATGGCTCGCAGAAACAAATGGACACAATAGGTAAAGCTGACTGCGCTATATCGGCACAAAGTATCTCGCTGCTCTACCTTCCGACTTCACCCCCAGTATATATGTTTCCGGACCTCGAAACCCCAGTTATAAGAGTCAACCCAAAACTCCCTGCGGCAATGTTATTAAAAAGCATCAACAAAATTAGCCTCTCCAACTTGGACAGGGCCTCACGACCTCAGACACACGGATCTGTGTGTGTAGTGATCACATTCCGTCCCCCTCCCCCCCAACATCACAGTGAAAGAGCAAGTCCTCTTCTTCAGTGCCGTGTGTGTGTGTAACAATGAGAGGCGCGGAGGTGACCACCCTAGAAAGTGAAGACATCCAAGGGACGTCCCAGGGGTCACCAGCGCTGGGACGTCATAGGGGATCAACGGGCCTTTCAATCAGGATTTAGTACAGGGTTATACTGGCACACGCTCCATTTCTTCTGCTTTGTGCCCACACTGGCGCTGGTGCTGGCTCCTAGGGATGTCCTGCCAACGCTCCCATAGACGTACAACTCAACGTACTCGCGTATAGCAACCACACATAGGGACTGTTGTGCTATAAGCAGAGGGGTTTCCCTTCATGCTCAGGCATCGGCACAATGATTGGAATAAAGCCTCTGTGATTGTTCTGTTCTTCCAATCAGGATATCGGCGACACGAGGACAGGACGGCGTCGCTGCTGCGTTAACATTGAGGCTTCGTTCTATTGCTAAACTAATACATGGCAATGGGTTTCATTATGGATCTCGCGCGTTGTGCATCCATTGGATTAACAGGAACAAAGGTGTGGGGGGGGGGGGTTGGAGAGAGGGGGGTACAATGCCCCCGAAGGTAATTAGATCCTCGGGGGTGTAATGCAAATGTAGAAGACTAAAAAAACAGAGATAAAAGCTTACTGGCTGATCTGAAACGGCTGTACGGGGTCATTCCCTCCTAGGACAACAATGAACTAGTAACAGTGGCGGAGGTAATTGGTTAAATGGAGTCTCTTTACATCCCCCCCCCCCTTTTTTTTTTTAAAGTATTTATTTTAATTGAACAATTCCAGGTAAACAAGAGCTTTGTTTTGTTGCAATCCTTATGTAATGACATTGGAGTAAGCCATACGGGTTCCTTAACTCTACTGCTGTCAGGGGGGTCAGCTATCTTAAAAGTGGCAATGAGGGCGTTACGTACACATTGCAACTCCAATAAAATATTGCTCGGGGTACTGTTCCTTTAATAGACTGTAAGCTCCTTTGGCATCGGCCTGTGTATACGTGATAATATTTTGGAAGTTGATGGAGGTTGAAGCAGTACCTTAGTGGTAGCAACACTGGCATCTAAACTGGGCTCATCCACCTCCACCCAGCGACCGCTCCTCATGGTGACCTTGGGCAAGTGACTATCTCCCTGTGCCTCTGGCACCAAACTATACTGTAAGTACTTTGGGGCAGGGACTCGTTGTGCCTGAAACAATTCTATATACAGGTCAACAGTTATTTTACTAGAAGAATTGTTACACCTTCAGCCCAGGGGGGCCACACTTCCGAGGCACGGACCCTCCGGCACCGATGGATCACTTGACAGCTCTTCAGAGCAATCACGTGATTCCTTCCGGGTTCCAGTCGCGGAAGGGCACGGGGAGGGAAAAGGGAGGGTCTGCCCCCCTCCGTGAAGTCTGCGATCGGTGCCCCAAATCGTAGACAGCCCTTAGAAAACGAGCCCATGGCCATCACGTAGATCACTAGGGCCCCTGGGCTGGCACTTTCCACGGCGTACACTACACGTAGTCAGTGCTCTAAAAGGGGTCATCATATGGTATGCTAGTTAACTTGCACAGCACTGTGCAGTGTTATATATATATATTATAAGGACTATTCTTTATCTTATAGCACTGAGCATGTACTCTGCGCTGTACAAAACTAAATTCCCATTGAGTGAAGGTTAACACAAGGTTAGTAGAAGGGTAAGTAGGATGCACATACATGGGAGTAATGAGAGGGCGCCACTGCCCTGAAGAGCTTACAATCTATGAAGGGGAAAGTTTGCGCACCCCTGGTTTTGGACATTGGGTCGCGGCCACGATAAAATCACCGCCAGTGTTTAAGCGCCACTCACTTCGCCGCCAGGGTAAGCCCCTAATATTACTCACGGCTGTCAGCGGTTAAACGCCGGTGGAGACTTGGTCACGGCGAGGCGGTGGCGCCCCAATGTTTGATTCCAGGACAGCAGACCTGGGTTCCTCTTCCCACCCATCATCGGCCCAGGCAGCGCTCTTACCGTTACTGTAGGAGTAGGGGGACTCCGACGCTCCGTCCTGCAGGGTCGCCAGGATCTCTCCCTTCCCCACGTCGCTGTCGCCCACCAGCAGGAACTTCAGCAGGTAGTCGTAGCTCTTCACGGGGCTGCCCTGAGTGCCCATCCTCCCTCTCATGAGCCGAGACTGGCAACCGGCATGTCCGGCGCCCGGGAACGTGCCCGGAGACTCCCGCTGCGGGAAGCCTGGCAGCTGTGTGCCTGCGCTTATTCTTTTTATAGAGCTGGACCGTGAAAGGTTTCCGGGGAGAGAGGGCGGGTGGTTTGGGAGCGGGGCTTTAACGCGCTCGCTGCCTCATTGAGAATCCCAGAGGGACCTGGTGGGGAGAGGAGCCTAGAATTAGACAACCGATAAACAAATGAATCACTCATCGCAAACTGTGCAAGGACACACATACATACACACACACACACACACACACACACACACACAATAATACTGTTTGCATAGTCCATATATACATACACACTACAATACATACATATATTACACAAATATATACACGTTTCAGTAGTAAAAAGATGGCAGAATCCTAAGCAAACATTAATTTATACCAAAACATTACATCATTCTGTTTCAAATAAAGGAATGTTAGATTAAACATTTATCCACCAGTCCCCCTCCTAATAACTTCACAACCACCATCTAGAACCCAGTCCCTTAAGTTGTTTATGTGTGGGTGTGTATGTTTATAAAATGTGTGGCTGTGTGGCTGTATGTGGGTGGGTGTGTGGGTGTGTGTAAAAAAAATATGCTAGATTCATTAAAACCTTTTACACCACAAAATGTCCCGCCCGTCTCAGCTGCACGCGCTCTCTCTGGCCATACGGAAGGCATCCAATTGCTAAATGAGCATAAAAGGCTCTCATGAGCCCCCGGCTTTGGCATAATGATGGGGGGGGGGGGGATAGAGGGGTAGCCTGCTGGCCTCATCCAATGGTGGGCTTTAAAATCTGCAGCCTGCAAAGTGAGCCACTCCTTGACAGAAGGGGGGCACTGCAGCGGAGCACACGGATATTTGCATACGGAGCAAAACACGGGCAGATGGCCCCAAGTCTTCCACCCTTGCAACGTGAGCTTTGTTGAGGGTGAAACAAAACAAAAAAAAATGCATCATCATTTCCACTGCATAACAACCTCTCTCCATCCAACCCCACAGGACAAGAGCTGCAATCAGCGGAGGCTCATTGAAATTCATGCCCCTTGTGCATGAGCTCTGTGCAGTCAGGGCATTGTTCGCAGGGTACCCCCTTCTCTTCCAGGCCTCGTGCTGGGAAGGGGGGGGGGGCAGCAAGGGGCTTCTTCCCAGTGTCCCCTGCCAGGGGGTAACAGGACAAAGGACAGAAGGGGCCAAATATCAAAAGTTTATTGGCGTAACAAAATAAAATATATATATATATATATATATAAGAAATTGGCGTTGAAAATTAAGTGGGATATTGCAATAATAAATCTGGTGATATTAATTCCTAACATTGATTGTATGTTATTTTATATATAAGGGGTGTGTGCGCGCGCACACATGCCCCTTATATATAAAATGACACAATCAAAGATGCAGACATACATAAAAAATATATAAATAAAAAGCTTAGTTTCCATCAATTACGCACGCACGTTTTTTTGGGGGGGAAGGGGGGTTGCGGTTACAGAGGCCCCGCGCTTCCTTGAAGGCAGTTAAATTAAATGTGGGGGATCACGCGAGGCCTCTAACTTTACTTACTGTAACTTTCCCGCGACGTATCGCCATGGCAACCCGGCGGGGGGGAGGCACGAGCAGGCAGGGGGGCGCAGGGAGAAGAGTTTGTGCACCCCTGATGTAACATATGTACTCTTTGTGTTATGCCAACTTCAGCTCAGGTGGCTCAATTGCTGATTGAGACGCCTGTGCTGAAGCAGGAACATCCTGAAAAACTGACCTGTTTGGGGGGGCACGGCGCTTGAGGACTAGAGTTGAGCACCCCCGGCATACAAAATTTGTCGTCCTCCCATTCACATTGTACTGCGCTACGGAATATGGCAGTACATTAAAAATTAATAAATCATATGCAACTACTTTCTACAACATCTGGGCGCTCTCACTCCCTCTTTTTCTGCTGCGAGATCACGGTGTGAATTTGTGACCACTAACCGCTCCCACATAACTGCTGACAACGTAGATCTACACACCAACAACACAACGCAGGTCACAAACACGACGTCGGTTTAGAAGCCGGGACAGTCACAAGCCTCTCTACAAGCACACAGGTGTCAATAAAAGGAGACATGGAGTGCCCTTCTAAAACGCTTCAGCGGGCAGACACCTGCAATGCAAACTCACAGTAACTATAATTGGTTTCACATGGCTGAAGTGATATCACATTTGTGGATTTGCTCTTCTGAAATGAAGGCTACAAGAGTTGTTTTAATGGCAAAAACACCACCCTTAAAATGCGTGAGCCCGATTAAAATCAGCTGTCCTTGTACAAAGCACTATTTTCATGTGCCTCAGTCACCAAAATTAGATTGTAATCCCTTTGGGGCAGGGACTATGGGTTAACATGGCATGAAAACGGATCATTCAAGACTTCAATAACTATATACACCAGAAGCGATCGCTTACAAGCTCAAATACTGGGATGTGTGGCAAATTCACTGTCTCTTTCTGAAAACAATAGGGTCACCACAACTCCATATCCCCAGGTCCATAACCCACAGAAGTGACCTCTCCTGTAGCGTTCACATGACGCAACTGGCGCCGGATGTCGGAAACGGTGGAAGAGTGGAGTGTCGGATGGGTAGGGGGTGGGAGGTTAGCTGTGTGTCAGCAAGTCAGTGTGCAACTGACACTCACACTGAACCCCTGCCACAAGTTAGTGTCACGGGCCATAGCGATTTACCTCCATGCCAGTCAGTCACCCCCGTGGCCAGCATCATGCTTGGCAAAGCATGAGGGGCGACACCGTGGATGTCGCAGCAGTGATTGACAGACGTCAGCACAGGCGCCAGAGCTGACATTTTATGTGACCAGGATTTCTCCATCCCTGGCACGTACCAATAATTATCTCTTTGGTACATAGTGCTGACAGCCTCCACAGTACAGTACGTAGAATTTCTTCCTGCACCAGGCTCTGCCACAAAGAGTTTACAATCTAAGCCGGATTACAAGAGCTAAGAGTTTACAATCTAAGCAATCTAAGCCCTGTGCCAGAGGCACAGGGAGATAAAGTGACTCGCCTAAGCTCGCCAGCTGAGCGGACACGGAGGGCTCCAACTAGGTAACCCCACTTCCAAGGCAGCGACATCCCCACTCGGCTCCTCAAATCAGCCCTAGGAAGGCTACGGGAAGGATGCCATTTTGGCGGGTGGGAGGCGGGGCTAGCGCACCACATCACCGCGCCGTCACGGAGTGCCATTAGCTTTAGCCGGTCACATGACCGGCCCTCCGCGCGAAAAATTAAATGAATCTGTCGGCTGCAATTCCACACGCCTGCGGAAGCGTCTACCAAAGCCCCACACATGCCGGATGCAGGAGGTAAGTTTCCTGGCTCAGCGCTGTATTTTTTACCATGGCCCCGGACTTATGGGGGTGGACAACGTACTTGCTTTCTTAATTAATTTACTAGAGCGGGGTGTGTGAAGTGTTGGGAGCAAGAGTATTGATGCGAGGGGTGTGAAGTATTGGGAGCAAGAGTATTGATGCGAGGGGTGTGAAGTATTGGGAGCGAGAGTATTGAAGCGAGGGGTGTGAAGTATTGGGAGCGAGAGTATTGAAGCGAGGTGTGTGAAGTATTGGGAGCGAGAGTATTGATGCGAGGGGTGTGAAGTATTGGGAGCGGAGGTTGTCTTTAGAAAGTAGAAACATTTCAATTGGTACAAATCAATATGACTAAAAACTGACCAGAAAGGGAGGGGGATTTGGGGTATCGGTAATATGGGATCTATAAGGTAAAGGATAAACCAATAGGATCATATTTACAGCTTGTGATATCCAGGGCTCTTTCTTACCCACATTAATTTTTTAACCTTTAAAATGTACTTCTCCACCGTGAGCACATAGAATGTAAAACATTTCCAATATCAATGTTCACATAACCTGCAGTGCAAAACCTTCAAACACACTTGCTTTTAGAGAGGGGGAAAAAAAACCCCTGATGTGAAGATATTTTAAAGTATGTGGACTAAAGAGCAACAAGTGGCCCCACACAATAATAGCAATAATAATAATGATGGCACTGACTGATAACGACAGTGAGGCCGCGTCCATACTACGAGCAGCGTAAACAAAATACAGGGGGATCTATGGGGCCGGCCATTGTGCGTGCAGGGAAGCGCGACGGAGCAGCAGATTTTTTTTATATGGCCGCGCAGTGGCCGGGTCATGTGCACGCATTCCGCCAACAAGAGCCGAACCGCTCCCGTGACGTCACCAGAAATCCAACAGCCCACGAAATTGCTCCAGCCACAGGCGCACGCGACGCCATGCGCTCCGTCACGTGCCTACCGTATCCGAGGCCCCAGTTGGAATCAGAGTGGCTCCTTGTGACCTTGGGCGAAATCACTTTAATCTCCCTGCGCCTCAGTCACCAAAAAAAAAAAAAGGGATTGTCAGCTCTGTGGGGCAGGGACTGCGTCTGCAACAATCCTGTGCACTGCGTCCCGCGCGTTATACTGCCATTGTGACACGTTTTGCGTCCCATTTGTATAAAAGCGCTATATAAAATAAAGTAATTATTAATTATGGCTATAATTAACCCTGTATGAAACAAAGGGGGCGGTGTTATGGTGTGCAGCAGGTCTCTTGGGCAGCAGAAGGTTACTAATAAGGATAGTGAGTGACAGAGGGGGTGGGATAGTGGGCACTAGGTGCTGGAACTCACCGCTGACGTGGCTGCTGCTCATGCCCAAGGAACAAGCCTGATGCCCGGGTTAGATAACTACGCGAGCCCCCAGGCTGCGGCCTAGTTTAGGCCGCACGCACACCCCGCGCTCGGCACGTGACACAGTCCTTCCCCCACCTCCCGGAGCGCTGGGCCTTGCTGGCCGTCCCACTCTTCCTTTCCCCCGTCGGTTGTCCGTGCGTTCCCCTCCGCTCTGTTGTCCCGCACAGGCTTCCGTCTGACAGGAGAGATGCGCGCGCAGTCGAGGGGAAGGCGGTTAACCACGCCCATATCTATGGGCACCATATGACCAAGACCAAGGTGGGCGTAGAAACCACGCCCACTTCCGCGCGCCGTGGAAAGAGGGGGGAGGAGCCTTGCCGCGCGCGCCCCGTGAAGGTTGGGGATCGGAGAAGGGGGGGAAACCACGCCTCCTCCTATAGCCACCGCATCGGCAACAAAGGGAGGCGAGGAACCACGCCCACTTTCTCGCGCAGGTCACTAGGATGAAGCCACGCCTCCTATAGGTCCCGTCCGGGCCAACAGCATTAAACCACGCCCCTACTGCACTGGGGAAGGACACGCCCACTTCTCTGATTGGCTGAGGGGTCCTCTATTAATAGGAAAGGTGGCACGTTGTTGTTCAGAGTAATTACACAGGATGGGGTGTTGGGTGAGCCGTGAGCAAGCATGGGTGAGCCATGGGTGCATGCAATGTCTTGTATACTCTGTGCCCAGGACATACTTGAAAACGAGAGGTAACTCTCAATGTATTAGTTCCTGGTAAAATATTTTATAAATAAATATAATGTATAACCCTGCTCACTTAATGTAACTATGTATTTGTAACCATCTTATACTATATTAGTGAAAGCACTGTATGCCTGCCTGCCTGCCTGGATGTCCGGTGTCCCTAGGGGAAATCTGATTGGTTCCTTGGCCCGCCCCCGCACACCTCTCATTGGCCTGAGGTGGAATGACGGGCCAAAGGACACACAGGGACACACACACACACAGGGACACACACACACACAGGGACACACACACAGGGACACACACACACACAGGGGGACACACACACACAGGGACACACACACCACACACACACACACACAGTAGGGGGGGTGTACATTAGCAGCATGTATAACCCGGGGGGTGGGGCTCACATACCCACCGGTCCCGGAGCCTCCGCCTCTTCCTCCCCGAACATCAGCCTCCACACCCGCGCGCACCTCCTCCTCTCCCCGTGTCTCCCGCGCTTTCAGCCCCCCCCCCCCCTCGGCGCCGCTACAGTCAGCGGGGGAGCGAGCGCCCGGGACACAGCGGGGGAGCGGCCACAACAAGCTGCCTCCCGCCTCAGATCCACGTGAGAGCTTCCGGACGCGTGAGTGAGCGGCCTTCACCTCCCCTCACCCCCCTTCACCTCACCTCCCCTCACCCCCCCTCCCCCCCCGGCGCCGCTACAGTCAGCGGGGGAGAGAGCGCCCGGGACACAGCGGGGGAGCGGCCACAACAAGCTGCCTCCCGCCTCAGATCCACGTGCGAGCTGCCGGACGGCTGAGGGAGCGGCCTTCACCTCCCCTCACCCACCCCTCACCTCCCCTCACCCACCCCTCACCTCCCTCCACCTCCCCTCCACCCCCCCCCTTCACCTCCCCTTCACCCCCCCCTTCACCTCCCCTTCACCCCCCCCTTCATCTCCCCTTCACCTCCCCTTCACCCCCCTCCACCTCCCCTTCACCTCTCCTCCACCCCCCCCTTCACCTCTCCTCCACCTCCCCTCCACCGTCCCCCTCCCCTCCACCCCCTTCACCTACCCCCCTCCCCTCCACCCCCCACCCCCTTCACCTACCCCCCTCCCCTCCACCCCCCACCCCCTTCACCTACCCCCCTTCGCACCACCTGCCCCCCACCTCCCCACCACCTCCCCCCCCTTCCCACCACCTTTCCCCTTCCCACCACCTCCCCCCCCTTCCCACCACCTCCCCCCCCTCCCCACCACCCCTCCCCCTCCTCCCCACCACCCCCCCCCCCCTCCAGAAACAGCTGCCCATGTCTATGTTGGTTAGAGTATATATAATATAATAGATCAGCAGACAAAGAAAGAACTCTGTAAAAACCAGATGCTACCTTGAAATCCCTTAAGCTGTTTCTGATACTAAATTAGCCTATCTCTGTGTATCTTTTTATTGTATACTCATACTCAAGATATGATTAGCTAAATAGATTGACCTATTATACTTACCTTAACACTCCAACTAATATCAGCCACAACAATATGGGGATTTTTAATACTGTATCTGTGTTTTTAAGGTCGATATAGACATAATAAAATGTTATTGTTTTTGATTTCTGCGGTGATTCTGACAATACTTACCTGTTGACGCAGCAATTCTGCAGGACAATCCTTGGTGTCCACAAATATACTGCATATGATTAGAGTGCTGCGTATAGAGGGTTGCCTTTCTGATCAAAATATCCTTTTGATCAACACTGTTAATATGATATACTCATCTTGCAGTTCTGCTGCAGCCGGCAGAGCTGTTATTAAAAAATAATATGAGATTCACAACGCGAACTACAGGAAGATTAGGAAAGATCTGAAAAAAACCTCGGTCAAAATTAACCTGCTTCCTCCTTGTGCACTCGACCTCTTCGGGGCACTTCCCGTGTCTGGCCCGTGCTCACCACCTAAGAGATCTGGAGAGAGACATGGCATCAACTTCATCTGGAGTGGGCAAAAGCCCAGAATTAAGAAAGGAAGCCCGATGACACCCTTACCCCCACCCCAAGTGGATTAACTCCACCGAACCTGCTACATTATTAGTGTGCACATCTTTTATCTAATCTCCTTCAGTTATACGACTGTTAATCCTCAAATCTCCTGCCAAATTTGTTCTTTTCCCCCCTACGTTCCTTGAAATGAGAAGGCCATTACCAGCCAGACAAATAAAATGTAGCAGGAATTTCAGACCCAAAGAAAAGGAAAATATTTTCGCGAAAACACGGAAAATTTTAACTTACAGGGTGATTGAATCTTCCTAGGGAAGATGATGACACAGGTCCATTGTTTTGTTTAACCTGTTAAGTGGGACTGCCCCTGACAAGCAGTTAACCTGAAAATCAGGGCATCGCTGTTCATTCCCGAGACCAAACTGTTCAGATGCACAGGAGTCGAGAAATGGAATTTTGGTTTCCATGGACATCAAATATTTATCCGCAGCCAGCAGCTCCCTTTCTGCTCTCGCTCTCTCTTTCCCGGCATCAAATGTTAATGCAGAGCACAGAGCCAGTGCGAGGAGCGGAGGCGGCCTTTGATGCAATATTTAGGTCTTCTTACTTAGACACGGCAGGCCGACCCCATGAGGCGACCACCTGCCTGGGTGCCTGCTCTCTCACCGCGAGCGGCCTTCTGGATAGAGAAGCAACATCAGAGAGGAGGGTTTCGTCTGTTGAACTGGAGAAGGTTTCCATTAGGTGCAAAGTCAGCCTGAAGAAGGACTCAAGTGGAAAGGGGAAGAGATGTTGTCTAAAAACGGTAATAACCCATCGGATGCCAGAGTGTCCTGCAGAACACGCACACAATATTCCCTGACTACACACACACACACACACACACACACACACACACACACACACACACACACACACACACTCTCTCTCATTTTACACACGGCGTAAACACATCAGTGACCACGCGTCACACTTAACACTGACAAACTCTTTCTTAATACATGGGCAACTTCAGCCCACGATCCGACTCGCACACACGGACGGGCCAAATCCATAACGTAGGATGGAGTATTTTGCAAGCAGTACTTTTAACGCTTTTGCAGGGATAAATGACATCTTGCACACATACCGGTGTTGCCCGGTTATAAGGCGACGTTTTTTTCTTCAATAAAAGTTAAAAAGTACATACACTACTCGCCTTATAATTGTGACCCGCCCACTTTGAGAGCCAATCAGCAGTTGGATGTATGAGGTAGGAAGGTAAAACCGAAGAAGCTTCACCCTCGGGTCCTGAAGCAGCCATGTTGCTTGTGGCAGGAAGCTCAAACCGAGTGAGACACAGAGACAGAGAGACACAGAGATACCCAGATACATATATATACAGTAGAGGCAACTCTTATTCGAACAAAAACCAGTGGCAATTCCCCAAAAAACCCAGGAAACACCCAGGTACATTCTGAATACATGCCTTAAACTTTCCTTAAACTAGCCCCAGCATTTCTGCATTGATTAATGGCCTATCAGATTAACAGCGGGGGGTCCCTGGCAGTCCCATTCAAACTGAATTGGACTGCCAGGGATCCCTGCTGTGTTAATCCTATGGGTCGTTAGTCAATGCAGAAATACCTTAAACGTGCCTCAAACTAGCCCAGAACATACCCAGCACACACCCAGCACACACCCAGCACACACCCAGCACACACCCAGCACATACCCAGAATGTAACCCGGCTAGTTTACGGCAAATGTTAGAATAAACGTTGCCTCTACTGTACACACTTGTCTGTCTCTGTATGTGTGCAAGTAAACTTTTTTCATTCCAGTCACTACTGAAATTAGGGGGTCGCCTTATATTCAGGGTTGCCAAATAATCGGGCAAATACAGTATCTACTGTACGCAGCCCCATACCCCCTCGTTCATCTGCGGGTGGGAGAAACCCCGAGATATAAACATGACACCTCAGCGTAAAATCGACAGTTATTTACTTTGGAAATTAACAGGATTGATAGGGTTACAAAAACAGGGCCCCAAATGCTCGTTTTATAACAATATCTAGGTAGAATTTACATTTTGGTCCAATGAAAGGTATCGTGTCTTGCAAAAAAATTCACCAATATCAAATCAAATCATACGAACAGTTAGACAGCAACTTTGTCAAAATAACGTAATACACCAAGATTATTATTCGGACGAGCTGACAATTTTGTGACATAATCAGAGGGAACCTGAGAATGGATTCGATTAGATAAGGGCGGCTAACTCGTCCTCAAGAGCTACAAACAGGTCAGGTTTCAGGACATCCCTGCTTCAGCACAGGTGGCTCAATCAGTGTCTCAGTTGAGCCACCTGTGCTGAAGCAGGGATATCCGGCAAACCTGACCCGTTGGTGGCCCTTGAGGACTGGAGTTGGCCGCCCCTGGATGAGAGGATCACCTCTTCACGTCCTCAAAATGCCCTATGAAGGGAATCGCTTTTATAAGCACATCCGCTGGCAGCCACAACATGCCTCATTCAGAGGAAAGAATACCAAGTGCATCAACCCCATGCTGCTGCTGCTGCTGCTGCTGCAAACACAACTGGCTTCTAAAGGTCATCTGCTCACAGCCATATTGTGTCATCTTCTATGGCAGGAAGTTCTTCCGTAGGAATTTGTGCCACCACGGAAGGATGGTCCCATGAGATTCCAGGAGTTACATTCTGGGCTGAAGAACGCTGGAGTGGAAATGGCATGGTACACCAGACCTGGAGAATCGCCGCCTAGAAGAAACCTGGCAGTGTAATAACGGGGTCAAGACAAGAGGGCAACTGGAGGTGCCTCGGAGAAGCTGGTCCATTCCAGGTGACTCTCACATCAATACAGCTGCAACTTGTTTGAAGCCAACGCCTCTTCTCCAGCTAGGGTTACGTAGAAGTGCGATTCACTGTATGGGGAGTTCGAAAACTCAACGCTGATAGGAGCAATGCCACCTCTCGATGACCTTATTTATAAACTCGCTATCTGCAAATGAAGAAGGGTGGGGGACCGTGCTGGTCCTTTCTTCCATGTAGTAACAGGAGAGGGAGTAGGGTGTATGATCCCTTTTATTGGACCAACAAGTAGTTGATATGTTACAAGCTTTCCAGAAGGTTACCCGATGAAGGACCCCGAGAGGTTGGAAAGCTTGTAACATATCAACTACTTGTCGGTCCAATGAAAAAAAGATATCATACTACCTTCTCCCTCTCCCTCCTGTGTTACCATATGCAAATATGTTCTCTATGGCAATGTCCATTGAACACTATGCAGTGGTTGTGTGGCTGCTTCCCCTCGTCTCTCTTAGTCCTGCTTGTCTCTCTTCTGCTTCCAGGGGTAGACGAGTTCACCGATGAACAGCTTCTTGCACAGGGATCCCCAGGAGTCCTTGGGGTAGCACCGGCTGGACGGCAGCCTGTAGCTTTGTAACACATGGCTGAACGGCAGAGGGTTGATCTGTAGGTGGTGAGGAGAGAGGGTGTGTTTTGGAACAAGCTCCCGGGTGACATTGCGTTTTATCAACGTGTTACAGGTGGGTGGGGATACCAGGCACTGTGGGAAGTCTAGTTACCATCTTACCACAGGAGCCGTAGGGGCCCCCGCTGCTCGTGATGGGGAATTAGCTTTAGGTGACAGAACTCCTGTGGAGCCATCTGGTGTGAAAACGAAATGGGGATTTCCCTCTTACCTGCATCAACAGTCTCAGGGGTTTCCCAGGCTGCTGCTCCAGCGTTCGGAACTTTACGCCGGCTGGAAGAGAGGGAGTGCGGTGTCACTACTGAGACTAACAACGGCTGCGGTGTCACGTGCAGGAAGGTGGGGAAGTAACGGATGCACCGCAGACTGGAAAGGAGTTCGAAATGCTGTGTGTATAAGCACTGGGAAATTTGACTAGTACAGGATGCTGTGTGTATTAGCAGCGGAGGGTCTCACATAGGATGCTGTGTGTATAAGCAGAGGAGGGTCTCACATAGGATGCTGTGTGTATTAGCAGAGGAGGGTCTCACATAGGATGCTGTGTGTATAAGCAGAGGAAGGTCTCGCATAGGATGCTGTGTGTATAAGCAGAGGAAGGTCTCGCATAGGATGATGTGTGTATAAGCAGAGGAAGGTCTCACATAGGATGCTGTGTGTATTAGCAGAGGAGGGTCTCACATAGGATGCTGTGTGTATTAGCAGAGGAGGGTCTCACATAGGATGCTGTGTGTATAAGCAGAGGAAGGTCTCGCATAGGATGCTGTGTGTATTAGCAGAGGAAGGTCTCACATAGGATGCTGTGTGTATTAGCAGAGGAAGGTCTCACATAGGATGCTGTGTGTATTAGCAGAGGAAGGTCTCACATAGGATACTGTGTGTATAAGCAGAGGAGGGTCTCACATAGGATGCTGTGTGTATAAGCAGAGGAGGGTCTCGCATAGGATGCTGTGTGTATTAGCAGAGGAGGGTCTCACATAGGATGCTGTGTGTATAAGCAGAGGAAGGTCTCACATAGGATGCTGTGTATAAGCAGAGGAGGGTCTCACATAGGATGCTGTGTGTATAAGCAGAGGAAGGTCTCACATAGGATGCTGTGTGTATAAGCAGAGGAGGGTCTCGCATAGGATGCTGTGTGTATAAGCAGAGGAAGGTCTCACATAGGATGCTGTGTATAAGCAGAGGAAGGGTCTCGCATAGGATGCTGTCTGTATAAGCAGAGGAGGGTCTCGCATAGGATGCTGTGTGTATAAGTAGAGGAGGGTCTCGCATAGGATGCTGTGTGTATAAGCAGAGGAGGGTCTCACATAGGATGCTGTGTGTATAAGCAGAGGAGGGTCTCGCATAGGATGCTGTGTGTATAAGCAGAGGAGGGTCTCGCATAGGATGCTGTGTGTATAAGCAGAAGGGAGGGAGGGTCTGACATTAGTACAGGATGCTGTGTGTATAAGCAGAAGGGAGGGAGGGTCTGACATTAGTACAGGATGCTGTGTGTATAAGCAGTAGACAGCCTGACACTAGTACAGGATGTTATAAATGCAGCTAGGCTTGCGACAAACCCCCGTAACAATCACGGTACCCACCTGCCAGCCTATAGGACCTGCAGAGGCGCAGTCCCAGGGCGTAGAGAGGGAGGGAGCTCAGTAGATCAACAACCAAGTGGATCACACCCTGAACCAGGACCACCAGCAGACGCAGCTGTCAGAGACACAGACAGGACACTCAAGAGACATCCACCGAGAAGCCCCCAAGCTCCAAACCCATTCACCTCCAATACATCAATCCCGTGCACTCTGAGCTTCTATAACGTGTCCATCACCAACGTGTCCATCACCAACGTGTCCATCCCATCCTTACAAGGGACTCACACGGGCGCACATATTGTGTAAACACCATTTTAATGTGTGTTCTCTGACACTTTTAGCTGCTCACCCCAAATACCACAACATGAAGCACTTGGTCCCACGGCACAAATTCACCTACACACAAACACACACACACACGGATACACATACAGACACACTGTGTATAAGTGTGTGCCTCAGAGAGAGAGGGAGACACACACACACACACAAAAAGGTACCAATGTGAAAGATATCCATCACATGATGAAGTGAGCACTTCTGAAACTAGAACGTAGATGGCTGGGTGCACAGCTAGATTGCAGAAGGAGGAACAGAATCCAGCAATCTGTAGGTCTTTGCAAATGTGAGATTTATTCACCGAGATGTGGATCAACGTTTCGGGGAACCTTGAGATCTTGACAATATATGTATGTTTGAAGTGTAACGGGAGATTTAAAAAACATTTTTTACTGTGATGTGGTGAAGAAGACTATTGAAGATAACAAAAAGCTTTAACATGAAGCAGCGACTTACAAGTGGGAAGGAGAAAATCATTGCACTCAAACAAGGCGATGGATCAACAACCAAACACTGTGCGAAAGGGCAGCGAGAAGTTGGAAGTTGGAATTGTGCAATAACACACAACACAGGGAATTTACCATGCGTCCTTCCAGAAGAAGAGGCAATAAAATCCACAAAGGACGGGAAGGCTCCCGGTGAAGATGGAATTACAACTGGGGGAGAAGAAGTAGAGAAAAACCTTACGTGCTGCTTGAAGAATGAAAATGACAGAGCAGTGTTGCAATGCCATAATAATCCTCGTCCACAAGAAAGGAGACAAAGACCTCAAAGGACTGCAGGCCAACCAGGCTACTTCCAGTCACTTACAAGATTTGTACGAAGATACGCGCCAATCGGCTGCAACAGACCCTGGCCATCGCCCAGCACAGAGAACAAGCGGGTCTCGCAGTGGAGATAACACAATGGACCACTTCCAAGAAGTAATGAATACGATGTAACACTCATTGTAAGATTTGTAGATTACAAAAAAAAAGCATTTGATTCTGTCTACATCTCAGCGGTCCTAGATGCATTAAGAAGACAACGTGATGAAGAAGCTCGTGTTGATATTGTAAGGAACACTTATCAGGTCACATCAACCATTAGATTAGATGAAGATACAAGCAAGATCAGGATGGGCAAGGGAGTGCGGCAGGGAGACACCGTGTCCCCAAAGCTTCTCACTGCAACACTTGAAGAACTGTTCAAGACATCGGGGAGAAAAGGGAATTTAAATCAAATGGTGAATATTTGAGTCACCTACAATTTGCAGATTAAATTGTTATTTTGGCCACAAATTCAGAAGACCTCCAGCGACAAATCAGAGAACTCGTCGAAGCAAGTATCTGAATCTCGGCAAGACCAAAGTGACGTTCAACATATGGGTCAGTTCTACAAAGATCAATATAAATAGAAGAGAACTAGAAGAAGCCGGAGACGGTGTCTGCCTTGGTCAGCAAGAAACAATAAATGGGAACCTTTCAAATTAGATCGATAGGAGAATGAAGTTGGGATGGAGGCATTTGGAAGAGACAAGGCTCAGGGTTCAGGGTTCAGGGTTCAGGGGAACCTTCCACGGTGCTTCAAGAGGGACGTGTTCTACCCGTGTGTCCTGGCCGCGCTCACGTGTGGATGGGACGTGTTCTACCCGTGTGTCCTGGCCGCGCTCACGTGTGGATGGGACGCGTTCTACCAGTGTGTCCTGGCCGCGCTCACGTGTGGATGGGACGTGTTCTACCCGTGTGTCCTGGCCGCGCTCACGTGTGGATGGGACGTGTTCTACCAGTGTGTCCTGGCCGCGCTCACGTGTGGATGGGACGCGTTCTACCAGTGTGTCCTGGCCGCGCTCACGTGTGGATGGGACGTGTTCTACCCGTGTGTCCTGGCCGCGCTCACGTGTGGATGGGACGCGTTCTACCAGTGTGTCCTGGCCGCGCTCACGTGTGGATGTGACCTGTGTGTCCTGGCCGCGCTCACGTGTGGATGTGACCCGTGTGTCCTGGCCGCGCTCACGTGTGGATGTGACCCGTGTGTCCTGGCCGCACTCACGTGTGGATGTGACCCGTGTGTCCTGGCCGCGCTCACGTGTGGATGTGACCTGTGTGTCCTGGCCGCGCTCACGTGTGGATGTGACCCGTGTGTCCTGGCCGCGCTCACGTGTGGATGTGACCCGTGTGTCCTGGCCGCGCTCACGTGTGGATGTGACCCGTGTGTCCTGGCCGCGCTCACGTGTGGATGTGACCTGTGTGTCCTGGCCGCGCTCACGTGTGGATGTGACCCGTGTGTCCTGGCCGCGCTCACGTGTGGATGTGACCCGTGTGTCCTGGCCGCGCTCACGTGTGGATGTGACCTGTGTGTCCTGGCCGCGCTCACGTGTGGATGTGACCCGTGTGTCCTGGCCGCGCTCACGTGTGGATGTGACCCGTGTGTCCTGGCCGCGCTCACGTGTGGATGTGACCCGTGTGTCCTGGCCGCGCTCACGTGTGGATGTGACCTGTGTGTCCTGGCCGCGCTCACGTGTGGATGTGACCCGTGTGTCCTGGCCGCGCTCACGTGTGGATGTGACCTGTGTGTCCTGGCCGCGCTCACGTGTGGATGTGACCTGTGTGTCCTGGCCGCGCTCACGTGTGGATGTGACCTGTGTGTCCTGGCCGCGCTCACGTGTGGATGTGACCCGTGTGTCCTGGCCGCGCTCACGTGTGGATGTGACCCGTGTGTCCTGGCCGCGCTCACGTGTGGATGTGACCCGTGTGTCCTGGCCGCGCTCACGTGTGGATGTGACCTGTGTGTCCTGGCCGCGCTCACGTGTGGATGTGACCCGTGTGTCCTGGCCGCGCTCACGTGTGGATGTGACCTGTGTGTCCTGGCCGCGCTCACGTGTGGATGTGACCCGTGTGTCCTGGCCGCGCTCACGTGTGGATGTGACCCGTGTGTCCTGGCCGCGCTCACGTGTGGATGTGACCCGTGTGTCCTGGCCGCGCTCACGTGTGGATGTGACCCGTGTGTCCTGGCCGCGCTCACGTGTGGATGTGAAACTTGGACCCTAAATGTGAAGATAAATTCCGAAGCTTCAGACGTATGGAGAGATGCATGCTGGGAATTACCTGAAGAGACGGGGAACAGAATGAATGGGTGCAAGAACAAACAACAAAAAGGTGAATTAAAATGGCGACTGGGCCGCACATATCGCACCAAGAAATGACCATCGGTGGACAGAGAAGGCGCTCGACTGGATTCCAAGAGAGATAAAAGACTAAGACGACGCCCAAAACAAAGATGGGAGGATGAAATCAGAACATGTGTGGGAGCGACGTGGAGAAGAGGCTGTAACCGCAGCACCGAGGAGAGCATTGGGGGGCTTCATCCAGCAGTGGGGAGACCAGGGCTGGAGATAGAGAGATATATTTACACTGACATATACAATGATGTATGCACATTTGCGCATGCCCACACATGTACAGCAATACGCACACATTCTTATATACTGTTCAAATTGTAAGCCTGTGCTTTTCTGCTTATATGGGTGCTTTGCCCTTATTTCCTGATCACGACTCCTGTATCATTTCCTATTCTGGCCCTTTCATTTATACATCATTAAATAACCTAAAACGGTCTCAGACATCAGGTATCGTATTCTCTTTCCTTTATAACCTTACAGAATGAGCATACATTGTATATAACCGTGAATATGCTAGCAAACGCCAGGGTGAGGGTGAGCAGGGTGGGACCTCGTGAGGAGCAGCAGGGTGGGACCTCGTGAGGAGGAGCAGGGTGGGACCTCGTGAGGAGGAGCAGGGTGGGACCTCGTGAGGAGGAGCAGGGTGGGGACCTCGTGAGGAGGAGCAGGGTGGGACCTCGTGAGGAAGAGCAGGGTGGGACCTCGTGAGGAGGAGCAGGGTGGGACCTCGTGAGGAGGAGCAGGGTGGGACCTCGTGAGGAGGAGCAGGGTGGGACCTCGTGAGGAGGAGCAGGGCGGGACCTCGTGAAGAGGAGCAGGGCGGGACCTCGTGAGGAGGAGCAGGGCGGGACCTCGTGAGGAGGAGCAGGGCGGGACCTCGTGAGGAGGAGCAGGGCGGGACCTCGTGAGGAGGTGCAGGGTGGGACCTCGTGAGGAGGAGCAGGGTGGGACCTCGTGAGGAGGAGCAGGGTGGAACCTCGTGAGGAAGAGCAGGGTGGGACCTCGTGAGGAGGAGCAGGGTGGGACCTCGTGAGGAGGAGCAGGGTGGGACCTCGTGAGGAGGAGCAGGGTGGGACCTCGTGAGGAGGAGCAGGGTGGGACCTCGTGAGGAGGAGCAGGGTGGGACCTCGTGAGGAGGAGCAGGGTGGGACCTCGTGAGGAGGAGCAGGGTGGGACCTCATGAGGTGAGGGGGGCAGGCTGACCTGCTACGTACCAGGGTGAACACCAAGTAGTAGAGGGCAGTGGTGGGCAGCAGAAAGAGCAGGATCGTGAATAGCAAGGTCCCGAGAAAAAGCTGAAAGAGAGGGATAAATTCAGTCATTGCTGGAAATACAATGTCCCCACCCTGCAGAACTCGATACCCCACAGCTTCCCCCCTGCAGCGCATCTCTCAGCCCCTTCATGATAAAGATAAGCAGAACATCTTGTCAACAAGCCCCTACCCACCAGAGATCTGCAGCTCTGTCTTCCAATAACCTCCATCTCCTTCAGGCCAACAGGTCTATAAAAACTCATGTCAATTAAGGGGGCTTTTTAGCTGCACACGTTCTCCTTGTCATGGTGAAGGAGACAGCTGATGGCGCGCCCACCACAGATTGACCAATCAGAGAGCAGTGTGCACAAAGGGTGGGGGGAGTGGGAGAGAGGACCTGTGTACCTGATCCAAATCATAAGAGCAGGAGTCCACACGCTGACGCAGGACGTTCCACTTCTTGCCGCGGAAGAGACGCCACAGGGACGAGAGCCCGTGCATCTTCATGCAGTAGAGGCTGACGGGATGAAAGGGAACCCGCCCATCAGAAGGGAGGAAGCAAACGGGAAGCCAAAATAAGGGAAGGTGACAAGATGATACAGTTTCCTTCGGCAGAAAAGAGATAACACATGACAAAGTAGAGATAGCTTTATGGATTACAATGGAACATCAAATCAGAAGAACACTGCAAGGTGTAGATGTTGTAAACTACTCTGACGACCGAATAGGCATCCCATGTAAGAAACAAAACGGCAGCCATGTTTAAAAGGCCTGACATCTTCTACAGGATCACTGCTTGGACTACTGATGTGCAGTGGCTTGACAGGCATCTGCTGGCCTTTGGGCCCCAAGGTTCACTCACCGGGCCCCGTACACGTAGAAGCAGTATATGTGGAAGGTGAGGAGGGCGATGATGTCAGACAGGATGGACAGAGCCACGGACAGCCCTAGGCAAGCGGACAACCCGATGTACCACAGGATGACTTCAATGAATGGGGACATCAGGCGGATGTAACCTGCAGAGAGCCAAGCGAGAGACGGATCACATCCACAGCCCGAGAGGTAGGTAGGTTCATTGTCCTTTGTGAGATCTTTATCAGAGCATCAAGTTACACGGGGGGGTGCGGATTTACACACTTGGGGGGAGGGGCACGGAGTTACACTCGTGGCGCACGGAGTTACTCGGAGCACATGGAGATACACATACTCGGGGCGCATGGAGTTACACACTTGGGGGGGGGGGAGGGGCACGGAGTTACTCGGGGCGCACGGAGTTACACACACTCGGGGCACATGGAGATACACACACTCAGGGCGCACGGAGTTACACACACTTGGGGCACATGGAGATACACACACACTCAGGGCGCACGGAGTTACACACACTCGGGGCACATGGAGATACACACACACACTCAGGGCGCACGGAGTTACACACACTCGGGGCACATGGAGATACACACACTCAGGGCGCACGGAGTTACACACACTTGGGGCACATGGAGATACACACACACTCAGGGCGCACGGAGTTACACACACTCGGGGCACATGGAGATACACACACACACTCGGGGCACACAGAGTTACACACACTCGGGGCACATGGAGATACACACACACACACTCAGGGCGCACGGAGTTACACACACTCGGGGCACATGGAGATACACACACACACTCAGGGCGCACGGAGTCCGTCTGGTTACAGTGATTTACAGGCAAGTAAACCGTTGTAGTCGAGTTAAGTCTCATTTTTCCGTCTCCCCGAGAAAACGCGTTTGTTATTTTGTGCCTTTGTGTAACAGGTCTGTCTGACCCCCACTCTATTTTTTTTAGAGAAGTTTTCAAAGTTATGAGAACATGAGCTTTCTGAACTGTAGTTCCACTTTGCCTCTTACTGTATATTAGGTTTAAAAGCCTGGCTTCTTTCTTTACCATTAATGACAAGGGGGGGGAGGGGGGATAAACAAACTTATACACACACACACAGTGGTCGACAAATCACCAAAAAATCTACTCGCCAAACAAAAAAAATCTACTCGCCACCTAGTACCACACGTGTGCTGCTTGGGCCAATAGGAGCTCGCCATGATGTTAAATCCACTCGCCTGGGGCGTGCAAATGTATAGGTTTGTCGAACACTGTATATATATATATTGTCCTGGAACATATTTTCCCTGTTCTGAGGCTGCCAGCACTCCTCGGTGTAAGATTGCTACAACTGTATCCTTCCCTTAGCTTCTAGACTGGAGAGGGAGAGAAAATAAATATAAATAAATAATATAATATTGATGTCAACATGAATACAAAAGAAACAAATTGTATTATAAATGTGTGCAGAGAACGCTAGAGGTGAAAGCAATTGTTAATAGGAGGACTGAACTTTTACATCAGGGGAGCGCAAACTGCCGGGCGCGAGATTGTTTTGGGGGGGGGGCGCGTCCCCCAGGCATTGAAATGCTGGGGGATCGCGCAAGGTCTCTGCAACTGAACTTACCGTGACTCGGTCGGCTTGGGTGACGCGTCGCTATGGCAACGTGGAGTCACACGGCGCCACCGGGTCACGTGACGTCACATGACCCTGCGGTGTCATTTAACGCTTCAGACTAGATATGGGGGGGCGTGAGCAGTGGGGGAGAGCAGGCGGGGGGGGGGGGGGGCAGGGCAAAAGGTTTGCACACCCCCTGCTTTAGATAATATGAAGGAGGCAGAGGTAATTATCTGCGTTAAGAACACACCGGCGTCCCAGTCTTACACCGCACGTGTAACAATGTTCCATTTCAGGCACAAAAAAAGCTGAAAAAAACACAGTACCACTTCCAGCTTTTCTTGTGCCTGAAATGGAACATTGTTACTGTACAAGCGCGGTGTAAAACTGGGACGCCGGTGTGTCCTTCACGCAGATAATTACCTCTGCCTGCTTCATATTACCTAAAGCAGCGGTGCACAAAGTGGGGTGGGGGGGCGCTGGATTTGTCTGGGGGGGCGCGGGCGGTTAATTAATTAAATTAATTAAATGCCGGGGGATCGCGTGAGGCCCCTGCAACTCAAAACTTACCTTGACTCTGCCGGCGTCACTTGTGTCATGTGACATGCGTCACATGACGCTGCGGATCACGTGACGTCAAGGTAAGGGGGAGCGCGAGCAGCAGAGGAGGAAAGGCAGGGGCGCAGCTGCAGACGTTTGCGCTGTCCTGATCTAAAGGTTTAGTCCTATTGACAATTGCTTTCACCTCAGGCTGGATTCCTCTAGCGTTCTCTGCACACATTTATAATACAATTTGTTTCTCTTGTATTCATGTTAACATCAACGTTATATTATTTTTTTATTTTGCAAGTGGGTTATTATGCCCGTTCTTTAATAAAATTGCTATTTACATTGTAATCAATTGGAGCGCGCGCTTCTCCATTTTTTGTTGTTTAGCCCAGGGGTGCACAAACTTTCCCCCCTGCGCCCCCCTGCCTGCTCTCCTTACCGGCTCGCGCCCCCCCCCCCCTCATCCTTCAAATAGTGACGCCCTGGGGCCACGTTGCACGTCACATGACCCTGTGGCGTCATTTGACGCCACGTTGCCGAAGACAAGGTAGGAGACGTCGCCGAGGCCTCACGCGATCCCCCTACATCTAGTTTAAATGCCGCGGGGAAGAGCGCGGGGAAGAGAGCGGGGAAGAGCGCGGGGAGGAGCGCGGGGAAGAGCGCGGGGAAGAGCGCGGGGCCTCTGCAACCGCTGCGGCCCCTTTGAAAAATCCCCTGGTTTAGTCAACCTCTGGATGTGATTTATCCTTTGAGATGCTGCCCTTGTCTCCTTATTACCCCCCCCCCCCCCCCCATTTAATATTCAATTCACTAACTGTATCACAAGTGGTATACAGGCATACCCCGCATTAACGTACGCAATGGGACCGGAGCATGTATGTAAAGTGAAAATGTACTTAAAGTGAAGCACTACCTTTTCCCACTTATCGATGCATGTACTGTACGGCAATCGTCATATACGTGCATAACTGATGTAAATAACGCATGTGTAACAGGCTCTATAGTCTCCCCGCTTGCGCACACCTTCGGTACAGGTAGGGAGCCGGTATTGCTGTTCAGGACGTGCTGACAGGCGCATGCGTGAGCTGGCGTTTTCCTATTGAGCGATATGTACTTACTCGCGAGTGTACTTAAAGTGAGTGTCCTTAAACCGGGGTATACCTGTATAGTTTATTAATATATTGTTTATCACTCACATTTCTTGAGGTTTATAATTAATCACAATGCATTAAACCACTATAATATTTATTTATATAAAGGGAAGCCGGGTCCCACACCCACTTACAGCAATAAGTCAGAGTACCTCCATTTAAGTGTTAAGTGTGGGCTCTGATGGAAGAAACGTATGCGTGTATGTCTTTGTATGAAATACAGTGCAATGTGTCAGTATATGAATGGGAGGTCCCTGTGCAATGTGTCAGTATATGAATGGGAGGTCCCTGTGCAACGTGTCAGTATATGAATGGGAGGTCCCTGTGCAACGTGTCAGTATATGAATGGGAGGTCCCTGTGCAACGTGTCAGTATATGAATGGGAGGTCCCTGTGCAACGTGTCAGTATATGAATGGGAGGTCCCTGTGCAACGTGTCAGTATATGAATGGGAGGTCCCTGTGCAACGTGTCAGTATATGAATGGGAGGTCCCTGTGCAACGTGTCAGTATATGAATGGGAGGTCCCTGTGCAACGTGTCAGTATATGAATGGGAGGTCCCTGTGCAACGTGTCAGTATATGAATGGGAGGTCCCTGTGCAACGTGTCAGTATATGAATGGGAGGTCCCTGTGCAACGTGTCAGTATATGAATGGGAGGTCCCTGTGCAACGTGTCAGTATATGAATGGGAGGTCCCTGTGCAACGTGTCAGTATATGAATGGGAGGTCCCTGTGCAACGTGTCAGTATATGAATGGGAGGTCCCTGTGCAACGTGTCAGTATATGAATGGGAGGTCCCTGTGCAACGTGTCAGTATATGAATGGGAGGTCCCTGTGCAACGTGTCAGTATATGAATGGGAGGTCCCTGTGCAACGTGTCAGTATATGAATGGGAGGTCCCTGTGCAACGTGTCAGTATATGAATGGGAGGTCCCTGTGCAACGTGTCAGTATATGAATGGGAGGTCCCTGTGCAACGTGTCGGTATATGAATGGGAGGTCCCTGTGCAACGTGTCAGTATATGAATGGGAGGTCCCTGTGCAACGTGTCAGTATATGAATGGGAGGTCCCTGTGCAACGTGTCAGTATATGAATGGGAGGTCCCTGTGCAACGTGTCAGTATATGAATGGGAGGTCCCTGTGCAATGTGTCAGTATATGAATGGGAGGTCCCTGTGCAACGTGTCAGTATATGAATGGGAGGTCCCTGTGCAACGTGTCAGTATATGAATGGGAGGTCCCTGTGCAACGTGTCAGTATATGAATGGGAGGTCCCTGTGCAACGTGTCAGTATATGAATGGGAGGTCCCTGTGCAACGTGTCAGTATATGAATGGGAGGTCCCTGTGCAATGTGTCAGTATATGAATGGGATGGCCCTGTGCAACGTGTCAGTACAGTATATGAATGGGAGGTCCCTGTGCAACGTGTCAGTATATGAATGGGAGGTCCCTGTGCAACGTGTCAGTATATGAATGGGAGGTCCCTGTGCAACGTGTCAGTATATGAATGGGAGGTCCCTGTGCAACGTGTCAGTATATGAATGGGAGGTCCCTGTGCAACGTGTCAGTATATGAATGGGAGGTCCCTGTGCAACGTGTCAGTATATGAATGGGAGGTCCCTGTGCAACGTGTCAGTATATGAATGGGAGGTCCCTGTGCAATGTGTCGGTATATGAATGGGAGGTCCCTGTGCAATGTGTCGGTATATGAATGGGAGGTCCCTGTGCAATGTGTCAGTATATGAATGGGAGGTCCCTGTGCAATGTGTCAGTATATGAATGGGAGGTCCCTGTGCAACGTGTCAGTATATGAATGGGAGGTCCCTGTGCAACGTGTCAGTATATGAATGGGAGGTCCCTGTGCAACGTGTCAGTATATGAATGGGAGGTCCCTGTGCAACGTGTCAGTATATGAATGGGAGGTCCCTGTGCAATGTGTCAGTATATGAATGGGAGGTCCCTGTGCAACGTGTCAGTATATGAATGGGAGGTCCCTGTGCAACGTGTCAGTATATGAATGGGAGGTCCCTGTGCAATGTGTCAGTATATGAATGGGAGGTCCCTGTGCAACGTGTCAGTATATGAATGGGAGGTCCCTGTGCAACGTGTCAGTATATGAATGGGAGGTCCCTGTGCAACGTGTCAGTATATGAATGGGAGGTCCCTGTGCAACGTGTCAGTATATGAATGGGAGGTCCCTGTGCAATGTGTCAGTATATGAATGGGAGGTCCCTGTGCAACGTGTCAGTATATGAATGGGAGGTCCCTGTGCAACGTGTCAGTATATGAATGGGAGGTCCCTGTGCAACGTGTCAGTATATGAATGGGAGGTCCCTGTGCAACGTGTCAGTATATGAATGGGAGGTCCCTGTGCAACGTGTCAGTATATGAATGGGAGGTCCCTGTGCAACGTGTCAGTATATGAATGGGAGGTCCCTGTGCAACGTGTCAGTATATGAATGGGAGGTCCCTGTGCAACGTGTCAGTATATGAATGGGAGGTCCCTGTGCAATGTGTCAGTATATGAATGGGATGTCCCTGTGCAATGTGTCAGTATATGAATGGGAGGTCTCTGTGCAACGTGTCAGTATATGAATGGGAGGTCCCTGTGCAACGTGTCAGTATATGAATGGGAGGTCCCTGTGCAACGTGTCAGTATATGAATGGGAGGTCCCTGTGCAACGTGACAGTATATGAATGGGAGGTCCCTGTGCAACGTGTCAGTATATGAATGGGAGGTCCCTGTGCAATGTGTCAGTATATGAATGGGAGGTCCCTGTGCAATGTGTCGGTATATGAATGGGAGGTCCCTGTGCAACGTGTCAGTATATGAATGGGAGGTCCCTGTGCAACGTGTCAGTATATGAATGGGATGTCCCTGTGCAATGTGTCAGTATATGAATGGGATGTCCCTGTGCAACGTGTCAGTATATGAATGGGAGGTCCCTGTGCAACGTGTCAGTATATGAATGGGAGGTCCCTGTGCAACGTGTCAGTATATGAATGGGAGGTCCCTGTGCAATGTGTCAGTATATGAATGGGAGGTCCCTGTGCAACGTGTCAGTATATGAATGGGAGGTCCCTGTGCAATGTGTCAGTATATGAATGGGAGGTCCCTGTGCAACGTCTCAGTATATGAATGGGAGGTCCCTGTGCAACGTGTCAGTATATGAATGGGAGGTCCCTGTGCAACGTGTCAGTATATGAATGGGAGGTCCCTGTGCAATGTGTCAGTATATGAATGGGAGGTCCCTGTGCAATGTGTCAGTATATGAATGGGAGGTCCCTGTGCAACGTGTCAGTATATGAATGGGAGGTCCCTGTGCAACGTGTCAGTATATGAATGGGAGGTCCCTGTGCAACGTGTCAGTATATGAATGGGAGGTCCCTGTGCAACGTCTCAGTATATGAATGGGAGGTCCCTGTGCAATGTGTCAGTATATGAATGGGAGGTCTCTGTGCAACGTGTCAGTATATGAATGGGAGGTCCCTGTGCAACGTGTCAGTATATGAATGGGAGGTCCCTGTGCAATATGTCAGTATATGAATGGGAGGTCCCTGTACTTCGAGACACGAATTGGAGACCGTTGTACTATAAAAGTTCCTGGCGCCCATTATTATACAACCTTGCTACCTGACCGCCCGGCCGGCTGAATGCCAGCGCCATGAGTCCAGGTAACACATGTGGAGCAGCCGTATACAAATCACACCGATGTGACCGCCCCAGGAAGCCGGGCAGGGAGATAACAGCGAGATGGATGGGATGATAATAGAAAGCGCACGTACCATGGTGTATTAACATAAAAAAGAGAATTTAATCAGGCTAAAAAGTGGAACGATGATCACTCACACAAGTATAAGAATAAAAAGGCATTTGAGAGGCCGATATTCACCACCCTGCAACCAGGATCTCTCAGTTCGGAAAAGGAAGACTATGAATAATGAATAAGGAAGATGAATAACGTCCTCATAAATCAATAGCTGGATCTGTGAGACTTGCAAACAGACAGACAGACAGTCCCGGACAGGAGAAGCAGCGGCCTGGCGGGACAGATCCCCAGTGTGGAAATAGGAAACTGCCCCGTAGCAGACAGACAGACAGTCCCGGACAGGAGAAGCGTCCAATGACATTCGCCCAACGCGTTTTGTCGCTTGCACAGCGACTTCCTCAGGGGGGTATTGAGGAAGGAAATGCCAAGGAGCGGGGTGTAAATGGTCTGGGGTAATTAAGCAACACAGTTGGCCAATCAGAAAAAGGACCGCCGACCCGATAACACTGGATATTCACAACACCCACAATACTATACTTGTAACATATCACAAACTGCAATCGGGATAACTATGAAACAAGCATGAATGGATCATGCAAAACAAGTAAACATAGTGGATCATCGTCTGAAAAACGAAACCAGCAATCAATTAGAGAAATGGGCAAAGAAGGACCCCCAAATTAGACTAAAGTGCTAGTGTCCAAACATTTGTTGAATCCTTTGGGAGGGAGGGTGTCCAATCTAAATATCCAAAAGGTGTCATTTTCCACGAGAGCTCCTGTTCTTTCTCCATATACATGTGTGTGTGTGTGTGTGTGTGTGTGTGTGTGTGTGTGTGTGTGTGTGTGTGTGTATAAAATATAAATTATACACACACGTATATATGTGTGTGTGCGTATGTACACATTTTATTAGCTATATATAAATAAAGAGATAATAAAGTGTGTTTGTATATAGATACATATGGGACAGAGGGGGAGTAGAAGTATCTGTTAGTACGCAGGAAAGGTAAACTCTTTAATACAGGCCTTTCCCATAAAAGCGAAGGAGGAGCACCTCACAATGACAGGATGGGTCACTGCCGCGGGCACCAAGCACAATGACAGGATGTGTTACTGCCGCGGGTGCCAAGCACAATGACAGGATGGGTTACTGCCGCGGGCGCCAAGCACAATGACAGGAGGGGTCACTGCCGCGGGCGCCAAGCACAATGACAGGAGGGGTCACTGCCGCGGGCGCCAAGCACAATGACAGGAGGGGTCACTGCCGCGGGCGCCAAGCACAATGACAGGATGTGTTACTGCCGCGGGCATAAAGCACAATGACAGGAGGGGTCACTGCCGCGGGCGCCAAGCACAATGACAGGATGTGTTACTGCCGCGGGCATAAAGCACAATGACAGGAGGGGTCACTGCCGCGGGCGCCAAGCACAATGACAGGATGGGTCACTGCCGCGGGCGCCAAGCACAATGACAGGATGGGTCACTGCCGCGGGCGCCAAGCACAATGACAGGAGGGGTCACTGCCGCGAGCGCCAAGCACAATGACAGGAAGGGTCACTGCCGCGGGCGCCAAGCACAATGACAGGATGGGTCACTGCCGCGGGCGCCAAGCGCAATGACAGGAGGGGTCACTGCCGCGGGCGCCAAGCACAATGACAGGATGGGTTACTGCCGCGGGCACCAAGCACAATGACAGGATGGGTTACTGCCGCGGGCGCCAAGCGCAATGACAGGATGGGTCACTGCCGCGGGCACCAAGCGCAATGACAGGATGGGTTACTGCCGCGGGCACCAAGCACAATGACAGGATGTGTTACTGCTGCGGGCGCCAAGCACACGTGGAAAGGAACTGCGCTCCAGCAGACATGTCGCCAAAGGCATTTCTTCAACAGGATCATAGTTTCTCTCGTGATAAAAGGTCCAGGGACCGAGATGTTGATCATGTTAAAGTAATCCATTAGATTACACAAATCCACCGGAGCATGCCCCTCCTTTGTAACGCAGCGACTTGTCACAAACGTGCCTGAAAGCGCCAAATCAGATTTGGTGCCCATGCAGAAACTTTCCTTATTCATTTTTGGGGCCTTGAGTTTGGTCAGCTGCCATGATCCCAGGGAGGGGTGGGGGGCGGGGGATAGGGAGGCCCTGGAGAGGGAGAGTGGGGAGGAGGGGGATAGGGGGGCCCTGGAGAGGGAGAGTGGGGAGGAGGGGGATAGGGGAGCCCTGGGTGGGGAGAGTGGGGCAGGCAGACAGGTGGCGGACAAGACATGCTTCAGCTTACTGATCCAGAGATGGATGTGGTACATGAAGAAGCGTCCCAAGACTTCGTCCAGAGTTCGGTTCATCTTCAACCCGGCGGGGGCTCCCATCAGCCACTGCAGCAGTCCCTGCAGCTCCAGGGCCACATGCTAGAAAGAGAGATGAGGGGGGTAACAGGAGGAGAGCAGAGGGGGGGGGGGGGAGAGCATGGGGGGAAAAAGGGGGAGCAGGAGAGCGGGGAGGGGGAGCAGGAGGAGGGGATAGAGAAGTTCAGGGCCAACCCCATGGTTATGAAGCTTTCACCTTACCCCTGCATTCTGCACATCATCTTGTACATTGCGGTGACATGCAATCATTAGGCCATGTGTGTATGCCACAGAGCCAGTATCTCTCTGGCAGTACAGTGCTCTTTCCTAAATCTGTCTCCGCATCTCCCCTCCTGAAATCCCTCTCCTGGCTTCCGATCAAATCCTGCATCTCACACATGCAATTCTCCTCCTCACGTTTAAAGCTTTACACTCTTCTGCTCCTCCTTACATCTCAGCCCTAATTTCTCGTTATGCCCCATCAGACTCTTGCGTTCTTCTCAAGGATGTCTCCTTTCTACCTACTTTGTATCTAAATCTCTCTCCCGCCTTAAACCTTTTTCACTGACTGCCCCACTCCTCTGGAATGCCCTTCCCCTCAGTACCCGACTAGCACCCTCTCTATCCACCTTAAGACACACTTGCTTAAAGAAGCATATGAATAGCACTGTGGATAATACTGGACACATGATACATAAAGCTTGGCCTCCTGCAGACGCACTTACCAGAACTCCCTCCTATTGTCTCTGTACGTTCTCCCTACCTACCAATTAGACTGTAAGCTCCGCGGAGCAGGGACTCCTCTTCCTTAATGTTACTTTTATGTCTGAAGCACTTATTCCCATGATCTGTTATTTATATTATCTGTTATTTATTTGATTACCACATGTATTACTACTGTGAAGCGCTATGTACATTAATGGCGCTATATAAAGACATAGAATACAATACAAAGCGACTGAGGACTTACATCGGCCGCGGGGATGAGGGCGTCGGCCAGCTGACCGATTCGGTTCCCTCTGTACAGCCAGGACATCAGCAGAATTCCCAAGGCCATGTCTAGCAGCAGTGACACCACAGTGTTGGCCTTTCTGGAGAATATACAAGGTGGACATGCTCACGTCAGTGCGATGAGTGGGCAGTGCCGGTATAACCAGCTGGGTGGCAAGGCTGAGGTGCAGTGATGGAAATGTTTGTGGGGTCGTTACATGAAGAGTAGAAAGGCAGTAGCACCAGTGTGTGTATATTATATATCAGGGGATACTGTATGACAGGATTGTAGCAGACATAGGAATAGTAGAGGATGTTGTACATGTGTGAGTAGTGGCAGAGGTGTGTGTGTGTAGGAATAGTAGAGAATGATGCATGTGTGTGAGAAGTAGCAGAGCGGTGTGTGTGTGTGTGTGTGTGTGTGTGTAGGAATAGTAGAGAATGCTGTACGTGTGTGAGAAGTGGCAAAATTGTGTGTGTGTGTGTAGGATTAGCAGAGTATGATGCACGTGTGAGAAGTAGCAGAGCTGTGCGTGTGCGCATGTAGGATTAGCAGAGGATGCTGTATATGCGTAAGAGAAGTAGCAGAGCGGTGTGTGTGCGTAGGATTAGCAGAGGATGCTGTATATGCGTAAGAGAAGTAGCAGAGCGGTGTGTGTGCGTAGGATTAGCAGAGGATGCTGTATATGTGTAAGAGAAGTAGCAGAGCTGTGCGCCTGTAGGATTAGCAGAGGATGCTGTATATGTGTAAGAGAAGTAGCAGAGCGGTGTGTGTGCGTAGGATTAGCAGAGGAGGCTGTACACATGTGTGAGAAGCGGCAGAGTGGTGTGCGTGCGTGCGTGTGTTCATGTGTGTAGGATTAGTAGAGGATTCTGTACACGTGTGTTAGAAGTACCAGACCTGTGCGTGTGTAGCACTCACCTCATGAACAGCGCGTGGTCCGGCGATCTGTCCGCGGTGCTGATCAGGGCGAGGTTCTCACGCCGTCTCCCAAGCTGCTCACAGGTTGCCAGCTTATTCCACAGGAAGGACAGAGGCCTCCCGCTCAGCACCCTAAAACAAGCAAGATCTCAGCGCTACAGTCACACCCAGAATAGTAATAGCAGAGGATGCAGTATGACAGGATTGTGGTGCAGTGTATGTCACGTGTGTGTGTCTGTGTGTGTGTGTGTAGGAACCACTAAGTGGATGCAAGGGAAAGACAGGGGCAGATAAAGGGATACAGAGCCTGGCACCCCTAGGACTGTGTTACTATGGGAGCAGAGATAAAGTACAGGGCCTCGCACCTCTAGGACTACATTGCAATGGGAGCAGATACAATGTACAGAGCCTGGTAGGACTGTATTGCTATGGGAGCAAGAACAAGGTACAGACCCTGGCACCTCTAGGACTACCTGAGTAAGTAAGCGAGCACAGTAACGCAGAGCCTGCCCTGGCACCTCTAGGACTACATGAGTAAGTAAGCGAGCACAGTAACGCAGAGCCTGCCCTGGCACCTGTATGCCTGCCACACTAAGGCAGCAGGCAGAGAAATGCAGAGCCCAGCATCTCTAGGACATAATCCCCTGTGTATCACAATGCTACTGCCACATAGTGCCCCTACCTGGTGTTACAGACCCTGGCACCTCTAGGACTACATGAGTAAGTAAACGAGCACAGTAACGCAGAGCCTGCCCTGGCACCTGCATCTCTAGGACATAATCCCTGTGTATCACAATGCTACTGCCACATAGTGCCCCTACCTGGTGTCACAGACACTGGCGATCAGCCAGAGGAAGAAGGAGAGGAGGGCACACACCGGCACAGACGCCTGCTTGCACAGCTCCACAATAATACTGGCCTCCATCCCATCGGACTGCCAGTGCGTCAGCTTGACCGGACCCTCATCGTACTTGTCCAACGCAAAGAGCGGCCGGCTCCTGGCCACCGTGTCAAACACGGCAGCCAGCTCCGCGGGGTCTGCCTTTGCAAGGGTGTCCGAGGGGTGCAGCACCGACAGCATCAGCTTCATCTGATCGTAATATACCAAGACCACCTCTTGGGCCTCATCCCCCGACCCCCCTGCCCCGCAGTCCCAGAACTTGCTGGCCGTCTCCCGTGCCATCCGCAGCCAGGGCTGGTGAGTGAAGATGCTGCCCAGGTCGCCCAGAAAGCTCTCCATCTGTTCTTCCTTCTCTCCCTTCCGGTGGCTCCACGTCCCCAACACGGAGAGGCTCAACCCGGTCACCTGCTGCAGGTCTGCCAGGTATCGCTTCACGAGGCCCGGGATGAAGGGGAAGTGCAGGGTGGCCAGAACCACGGCGGAGCGCTGCTCCGCGATCCAGCACCCGATGAGGAGCCCGCTCTCTGCCGCGGAGCAGCAGGTGGGGAAGAAGATCTTAACAGCCATGGCTCCTGCAGTGAAAAGCAATCATGGGTAGCATTAACCTTTTGACTGCACTAGGAGGTAGCTTCTACATTACGGGGTCTGGCAACCTGGGGGTCCCGTGACGTTCCCAAAACATGATTATTGGCGTAGGGGAGATCGCGTCCTATGGAGCGCAGAACGTGATCTGAAGTGATGGTGAACAAAAGGCGGGTGACGCCTCCCATGCCATCATCAATGACAAAGAGATCACGTGATCGCGAGTGACCACATCACTCAAAGGGTTTCGGTATGGGCTGAAGGAGTAGCTTAAGGCTGATGTCACTGCCTTTGCATCCCGGTGTCCACACTCCTTGTGACCTTGGACAAGTCACTATACCACCCTGTGCCTTTCAGTTAGATTGGAAGCTCTGCAGGTAGGGACGCACTCTGCCTGAACAATCAACGCCATTTAAGAAATAAATATATGATTAACAGAAACCAGCTTCAAATCCTAGCCTGCATATTCTAGCTCAGCGTATCTCAACACTTCGTGAGTTGGGTTATCCGCACTGCAGGTTTATTCACTTGCATGCCGCTATCCCAACCCCTTAAGAGCGTTATTAACCAGACAAAGGGGCCACGGTGAATGACCTTTTCAAACCGCAGGAGTTGGGTTACCAGCAACGTATCGCAGGCCTCTGAAATTTAAAGGGGTCCAGTCGCTGCAGTGCTAGCAACCCAACCACTCAGGTGCCCAAATAGAAAGTGTGTGTGTAGGGGATGGGGGGGGGGGGGGATGATTTGACCCCTTGAGATGCACTTCAGGAGTTTGGTTACGAGCAGCGCATTGCAGGAATCCCCTGGCCGTAATTATAGATGGTAACCCTACCCCTTAAGTACCCTATTAAAAAGAGCCAGGGGTTAAAGAGCAATGCGTTGCAGGCACTCCTGGTAGCCAAGTGGTTAAAGGGCTACAGAGCCCGCGTCAGCCCCAGGAGGTGGGTGGGTAATTACCGACACCGGCGATGTCACCTCTCCCTGTCACCTCCTCCCCAGCGTCCTGCTGTCCCCGCAGGCTGACATTCAGGCCACTTCCGGTTTCTCCACGCCCGTTGCTAGGAGACGCGGTACGCTATCTTGATGCGTCCGTGCGCTCCTAGCGCCGCGCCATTAGCGTTCCGCACTCAATACAACTGGGCCAGGGGCAGAAGGGGCCCACAAAGCATTCTGGTTATCTTGAGTCCTGTCACCTTTTGATCTTTCAAGTCTTCTTTACGAAGGGTATAATGTTTATTAGCAAACAGAGGCCCCTATACAGACCCTACAAGGGACTCTACTTACATTTCTATAGGGTCGCCCTATTAAAAGCCCAATATGTTGTAGTTTGAAAATCATATTTTTTTTGCAGGGCAATATCAGCATTCCATAAAACTCTTGAAGATCGTTATAACGGTTAGACGCCCTGTTAATGTTTATATATCTGGGGATAGAACAAGATGGCTGCCAATTCCTCCACTGGAAATCAAGCATGTACATTGTAATGGGAAATAAAAAAATCTGGGACTTTTTAATGGGATCACATTGAGCTTGGAACCTGCTGGTTCACTAAGGGGTGACCAGATGTCACTTGACACCATACACTCCGTTTGGGTATTACCCTATTACCCATCACATATAGACTTTAATGGGATCATCCATTAAAGGGTAAACCTCTAACACACATTACCTGTCCCCCTCATGATGATGGTTTTGTTCTTAAATATCGCTGACAGTGTCCATGGCATGTAATTTTGCAGGCACCTGCCCCCATGAGCTTACCAGCTAATGTTGGTGCTCGAGGCACAGGGAAGTGACTCGTCCAAGGTCACGAGAAGAGCCGACACTCGTTTTCCACCCAGGTCCACCCACTGCAAAGGCTGTGTTCCTATTACTAAGCTACTCCTTCAAACGTTAACGGGATCAGCCTCCCCTTAAATTCACAGTCACCCTCTAACCCCACGCATTCAAAGGGATCTCTTCTAAAGGGATCTCTTCTAAAAGTGGATCGCTCTATTACACCCTTAATAAAAGTCTGGAGTCCGTAATACACACCTTCATAACATATGTAGGAAGATTTCAATCACATGACGCATCTTTACTTGTTTAAAAAGGTTATGGATGCATCGCGTCTGGTAGAACGACTGATTGGTACAATTTCATTTAAAACAGAAAGATGTGTAATGTTTTAACGAACGACTAGAATTAGTACATATACATTATTAGTGTCACATTATAACAGCCGTACTGTTAAAATGAGACATATTGGTCCTCTATATAATTAAACTCTGCGCCGTGTCAAAGACATTTTTGGGTTGATACAGAGCAATGTATTCTGCACTGACGCTATTAACAGAATTTTTTGTTTTTTTGCCGAGTTATACTTGGCGGGCGATGTTGATGCACGGTTTCCATTTCAGAGTGCGCAGAAACATTATTTTGTAGTACATCCCATGTACATCTGTAAGCAGGGCCTGCGACAGGCGGAGCGATATAATAACGCGCAGCGCAATGTAATAACACGCAGCGCGATGTAATAACACGCAGAGCGATGTAATAACACGCAGAGCGATGTAATAACACGCAGAGCGATGTAATAACACGCAAAGCGATGTAATAACACGCAGAGCGATGTAATAACACGCAGAGCGATATAATAACACGCAGAGCGATATAATAACACGCAAAGCGATGTAATAACACGCAGAGTGATATAATAACACGCAAAGCGATGTAATAACACGCAGAGCGATATAATAACACGCAGAGCGATGTAATAACACGCAGAGCGATATAATAACACGCAGAGAGATGTAATAACACGCAGAGCGATATAATAACACGCAGAGCGATATAATAACACGCAGAGCGATGTAATAACACGCAGAGCGATGTAATAACACGCAGAGCGATGTAATAACACGCAGAGCGATATACTAACACGCAGAGCGATGTAATAACACACCGTGCACATGTAATACAGTGTAACAACAGTATATAAAAGTCCTTCCCAAGGCTAGGGCTTCTAAAGTCAAGGAATATCGATACAGTATAATATAAGTATCAGTCTATCAGGATTTAGCTGTTACAAATCAAGGAGTGAATTAGTCGCATTGTGCCTAAATAGGCAATCACAATTGTGCTCCGGTAACCAGCTGATACCCTAATGCAGGGAGGCTCAACTCCAGTCCTCAAGCCCCCCTCCAACAGGTCAGGATAGCCCAGCTTTAGCACAGGTGGCTCAATCAGAGAGTCATTTGAAGACTCAGCCTCTGATTGAGGCACCTGCGCTGAAGCAGGGACTGATTGAGCCACCTGTGCTGAAGCAGGGACTGATTGAGCCACCTGTGCTGAATGAAGCAGGGACTGATTGAGCCAGGGATATCCTGAAGCGTTGACCTGTTTGGGGGAGTTGAGCCCCACTGCCCTAATAGATACAGTGATATGGGTTAGATGAGATTGCGGTAGTCCGTTCTATCACCAGCACGGGCTCACGGAGGGTCACACATGTCCCCCTGACTTTGTTAGCAGCCCTAGCCTTGGGGGAGTAAGGACGTTGTATCTATATATTGCTGTTACACTGCATTATATGGGCACTTTTCATGTAGTTACACTTTGTCCTTAACCTGTCTCACTCATCACTAACCACCCAGTACCCATCGTTTGCATTCTCCATTCACCATTCTTTCTCAATTCTCCATAGGTCAGAGGGCATGTTATAAACGCCTTGTCTATAGGGGTTTTCCTGCTGTACAGGCTTTATTCACACCTTTTGCACCTACGTATTTTCCTCTTGCCTGGGTTGAGCAAGTACCTAGCACTGTGCTACACACACACACACACACACACGTATATATATATTTAGAACAAGCTTTCGAGAGTTTACCTCTCTTCCTCAGGTCGGCAATACTGATATACAAAGGTTTCTATGACCTAGACAAGGATTGGAATGCAGAACAGAGAGATGTATATGAGGTGGGGTGGGGAAGGCACTGGGAGGGTGTTAAAACAGATAAGGAGGGTGAGCATTGGGGATGGGGCCTGTACATTCTATATTCTTCCTTTTTTTCCATTTCCAATCCCTGTCTAAGTCACAGAAACCTTTTGTATATCAGTATCGCTGACCTGAGGAAGAGAGAACTCTCGAAAGCTTGTCCTATGACATAAATTGTTAGTCCAAATAAAAAAGGTTTCACCTAATACTGAAGAACTAATTTATTCTGCACTGGACTAACATGGCTATTTCCGTTATATATACACATATACACTTACACACACATATTCATGAATATGCTATGCATCTCTACCATGAGGTATAATGTTTAGGGGGTCTGAAATATCTTGAAAATATGCGCAGTACAACTACTTTCAGCAGACACACACACAAAAATATATATATCTATATATATCTATATATATATATATATATCTATATATATATATATATATATATATAAACACACATACTCACAGCTGTGGGCCTCCAGCTTCTCTCTGTGTATAACGGCGGTGCCTTGTGATAAGAGCAGAGCCTCCCAGTTGTGTAATATACAGATAACACGTGTCAGTACGCACAGGGCGGGCCTGTACTTTGGGGAAAGTGACTATCAGATCCACAAACGGCGGTGAAATTATTTTTATTGGAACCGCTTCGCTGCAGGGGTTAGGGGACCACCATAGGAATAGCTTGGAAGGGCCTCCATCCTGCACGAGCAGAGGGATATAGGGGCCTATGCAGAGAGCAGCGCTATAGTAAATCTCGCCATTTTTTGGAGAAATTCGCGCAGAAAACAGCAGAAAATGGCGAGCTACGAAAAACGCGCCATATTTTTTTTCTATTTATAAATCTCGCCGCGCGGCTGGCGAGAACCTACATCTCGCCAGTGTTAAAAATATCCGAATTCAGAAAGGCGCGATCGCCATCTAGCGGCTTGGCGCGATTTTCTACAATTACCTCCGCCAAAAAAAGTTGGCAAGAAGCTGGAGCTCGCCGGCCATAGGGGAAAAAAAAAAATGCGCGATTTTTTTCTCTCACTTTTCTGCAGCGCGCATCTCTCCCTTTTAAACTCGCCACACGCATTCATGCCATAAATTGCGAATTTCGCCCATTTCTGCATATGGAGAAAAAAACTCTCCATTACAGCTACTTTTTCTTAAACTCTCCAATTATTTCTAGCGCTGCTCTCTGCATAGGCCCCATAGTGGGAACTATTTGTATGTGCACAATGTTGCAGGGTCTCTCTGCTGAAGTCTTGGTGTTGGGAATATTAAATCCTCAGCAGCAGGTCACCGGGATTTTAGTCTCAGTTGAGCTATATTCAGTCATAAGGTTACTACTCCCTGCTTCATGTCTGTAATGTCTGTGACTCCCTGCCTGTAATGTCCTGTGACTCCCTGCTTCATGTCTGTAATGTCCTGTGACCCCCTGCTTCATGTCTGTAATGTCCTGTGACTCCCTGCCTATAATGTCCTGTGACTCCCTGCTTCATGTCTGTAATGTCCTGTGACCCCCTGCCTGTAATGTCCTGTGACTCCCTGCTTCATGTCTGTAATGTCTGTGACTCCCTGCTTCATGTCTGTAATGTCCTGTGACTCCCTGCCTATAATGTCCTGTGACTCCCTGCTTCATGTCTGTAATGTCCTGTGACTCCCTGCCTATAATGTCCTGTGACTCCCTGCTTCATGTCTGTAATGTCCTGTGACTCCCTGCCTGTAATGTCCTGTGACTCCCTGCTTCATGTCTGTAATGTCCTGCGACCCCCTGCCTGTAATGTTCTGTGACTCCCTGCCTGTAATGTCCTGTGACTCCCTGCTTCATGTCTGTAATGTCCTGCGACCCCCTGCCTGTAATGTTCTGTGACTCCCTGCTTGTAATGTCCTGTGACTCCCTGCTTGTAATGTCCTGTGACCCCTGCCTGTAATGTCCTGTGACTCCCTGCCTGAAATGTCCTGTGACTCCCTGCTTGTAATGTCCTGTGACTCCCTGCCTGTAATGTCCTGTGACTCCCTGCCTCTAAGGTCCTGTGACTCCCTGCCTGTAATGTCCTGTGACTCCCTGCTTGTAATGTTCTGTGACCCCTGCCTGTAATGTCCTGTGACTCCCTGCCTGTAATGTCCTGTGACTCCCTGCCTCTAAGGTCCTGTGACTCCCTGCCTGTAATGTCCTGTGACTCCCTGCCTGTAATGTCCTGTGACTCCCTGCTTGTAATGTCCTGTGACTCCCTGCTTGTAATGTCCTGTGACTCCCTGCTTGTAATGTCCTGTGACTCCGTCTGTAATGTCCTGTGACTCCCTGCCTGTAATGTCCTGTGACTCCCTGCCTGTAATGTCCTGTGACTCCCTGCCTGTAATGTCCTGTGACTCCCTGCCTGTAATGTCCTGTGACTCCCTGCCTGTAATGTCCTGTGACTCCCTGCCTGTAATGTCCTGTGACACCCTGCCTGTAATGTCCTGCGACTCCCTGCTTCATATCTGTAATATCCTGTGACTCCCTGCTTCATATCTGTAATGTCCTGTGACTCCCTGCCTGTAATGTCCTGTGACTCCCTGCCTGTAATGTCCTGTGACTCCCTGCCTGTAATGTCCTGTGACTCCCTGCCTGTAATGTCCTGTGACTCGTAGTTTGGGTGGTACACCAGGTACTTAGATCCCTTGTGAGCTGATCTGTGAAAAGTTACAGATTTAATATATGAAACTGAGATGCTCTGAATATATAAACACACAAACACACACACACACACACACACACACATTTTTATCCGCTGCGGCTTCCTATTGATTCGCAAGACTTGGCAGCCATTTTTAATTCCCTAACGGGAGCTGTAACTCCGGCAGCTACAGCTGTAATGTCTCCGAAAGACGTCCAAGGTAAAAGAACGTGAATAAACAAATGATTACGCGTATTAATTATTTATAGCAAAAAGTTTTCACGGTTCCAGAAATGTGTTCCCTGCCCTTCAGAGCTTACAATCTAATCGTTGCCCACTTCCCCATTAGCTTCTTGGGGTCACTTGTGGGGATCCCCCCGCCCCCCCGGGACTGTAGTAGGGCCTCACCCGGTACCGATAAACCTTCACACAGGCGTCTCCGGGGTCAGCCACATATAAGTGGCCGGACGGGGAGCATGCCACCCCGCTTGGCCTAAGGAGACCCCGGGATACCACGCAGATGGGGGACCCCCTGGGGGGGAAGAGGGTGACGCTTCTCTGCTGTTCATCGGCCACTAGGATATTCCCTTCGGGATCGGCGCAGACACCCGCCGGGTTCCCGAAACTGTGCCGGTGCATTTCGGCGAGAGAGCCAGCCGGTTTCAAGTTGCTCGCAAACAACTTGACGTCCCCACACTCTTCGCTCACCGCGAAGCCGCCATCTGGCGTGGCGCAGACGTAGCGCGGGCCGCGCAGGCCGGAGACGCGGCGAGCCCCGTGGACGCGGTAAGCGCGGTCCACCTGAAAGGCCTGCACTTCCCCGGCGGTGTATTCTGCCACCAGGATGCGTCCCGAGGAGTCCACCGCCATGCCCCTTGGCGCACCGAAATCTCCACCCACCCGCACCCAGGGGGGCTGGGAGTGGGGGTTGTAAACGCGCACGGCGCCCCCTGCCAGGTCAGTGACAGCCACAGCGCCGGAGCGAGTCACGGCCAGCCCGTCAGGGAGGAAGAAGCCCTCGTCCCAGCAGCGCAGGGTCTGGCCGGGCTTCCCTTGGCCATTGAGCTGGTGGATGTAAGGCCCGTCACCCCCGCACACATAGATGGAACCGTCGGGGCAGCAGTGGACGCAGTCGGAACCCCCGGGGGTCGGCGCGGGAATCTTCCGGGCGAGCTCGTCCTGACGGAACAGCAACAGGTTCCCCATGTCCTCCAGGTCCCGGCAGAACTGGGAGGACTTCTGGGAGAGCTGGCGGAGGTGCGATGGGCGGAGTAGGCCCAGGCCAGGCTGGGAGGAGAGAAGAGGCCCGGCTCGCTGCAGGGTGTTCTGGGAAGCGACCTGCAGGCTGCGCACGGCGCGGAGAAGGTCTTCCTTCTGGCGGGCGCACTCCAGGGAGTAGTCCATCCTGCCGGGTACGGGGAGAGCGGGCACATTAAAGAAGCGATAAATATGTGATCTGGGCACGCACAATAGAGGGGAACCCTATAGTGGCGCAACACAGATCCAAATAATAAACAAGTAGGATATAAAAAGTAACCTTTAATAAGTGACATCAAATAAAGATTGGACCGTTTGCTAGTGCTCTGTTTAAAGGAGCAATCCCTGCAATATCCTACTTATGTGTTTTTTTTAAAATAAATCAGTTCTGCAGTATTAGATAATATTTAATTTTTTTTTTTTTAATTCAAATGTTAATGCCATTTGTAATGAGATTTCACACACTGAGCATCCTGTGACTGCTACAGCAGGTTTTAGCCCACCTCCCCAGCAGTGCAAGATCTGTGCAACACTTTCCTGTTTGGGATCATTTGTTGCCAATGTTTCCAGCAGTTTGACATGCAAGCTGTAACAATAGACAATGTTACCTTAGTAATATAACTTACACTGACTGAAGGACTGATTGAAACTGAAAGTCGGCCATTTAATGAACCCTGGGAAGCAGGATCTTTGCTGATCGATCACGGGAGAACCAATCGAAAAGCAGCTTAGGTAATTCGTTTTCAATAAAGGTAATCAAAGCCAGCATATAGCAAAGCAATATATATATATATATATATTTACAAAGTCACATCCCCTTCCTCTTCTGAAACAGGCTCTGGCACACCCCTTTTCGAGCCCTGCCCTCTCTCTAGCAGTGCACCAATTGTATCTAGTGACTGCCTGGTCACACGATCTTCCCCACAGAAATTTGCATCTTTGTTCCTCTTCTGCTGCACTGACAGCCATTTAGTGAACCCCCAAGCCGAATCTTCACTGATCGATCACAGGAGAACGGATCGATCGGCAACCTAGCCAATTCCTTATCATTGTGTGTATTATGTTGGTGCACAGATTAAAGGTGGGGGGGGGTGGGGGGGTAAAAGTCAGCCTGGACTGCTGCATTAATAAGAGGTGGCCAGACACACGTCCAGTGTATAGGCAAAACTGTCACAATTACCGTCAGAACAACCCAACACCTAAGTGGACATATAACACAACCCAGAGCTGCCTCTGAGATATTATGTATCTAATGAGTGTTCTAAATATATCTCCCTTGCCCCTATAAATGACTCATTTAGTTCCTGGGGCACAAAGCAGCCGTTAATCCGCTGTATAACTATTCTCATAGATATGTAGGTATAAATTAATTATTGGCGCCAATGCGTCACATGATGTCACGTTGTCATGGCAACGGGCGTCATGTAACACAGAGACGTCACATAGCGTTCCCGCTGTCATGGCAATGCGGCGCGCAGCCATACTAACAACAGTTGCAGGAGGAGAGATGCCGGGAGGATGACGAGGACGCCGCCACCCGGAGGTTTACAACATAAACCCGTAGCTCGGAGATACGTGGCCAAAACCCGGAGTCTCCGGGTCAAACCCAGAGTGGTGGCAACCCTGTATCAGAACCTCATACTCCCTGTGCACCCTGCTCTGTGACTCCCTGTATCATAACCTCATACTCCCTGTGCACCCTGCTCTGTGACTCCCTGTATCATAACCTCATACTCCCTGTGCACCCTGCTCTGTGACTCCCTGTATCATAACCTCATACTCCCTGTGCACCCTGCTCTGTGACTCCCTGTATCATAACCTCATACTCCCTGTGCACCCTGCTCTGTGACTCCCTGTATCAGAACCTCATACTCCCTGTGCGCCCTGCTCTGTGACTCCCTGTATCATAACCTCATACTCCCTGTGCACCCTGCTCTGTGACTCCCTGTATCAGACTCCCTGTGCGCCCTGCTCTGTGACTCCCTGTATCATAACCTCATACTCCCTGTGCACCCTGCTCTGTGACTCCCTGTATCATAACATCATACTCCCTGTGCACCCTGCTCTGTGACTCCCTGTATCATAACCTCATACTCCCTGTGCGCCCTGCTCTGTGACTCCCTGTATCATAACCTCATACTCCCTGTGCGCCCTGCTCTGTGACTCCCTGTATCATAACCTCATACTCCCTGTGCACCCTGCTCTGTGACTCCCTGTATCATAACCTCATACTCCCTGTGCACCCTGCTCTGTGACTCCCTGTATCATAACCTCATACTCCCTGTGCACCCTGCTCTGTGACTCCCTGTATCATAACCTCATACTCCCTGTGCGCCTTGCTCTGTGACTCCCTGTATCATAACCTCATACTCCCTGTGCACCCTGCTCTGTGACTCCCTGTATCATAACCTCATACTCCCTGTGCACCCTGCTCTGTGACTCCCTGTATCATAACCTCATACTCCCTGTGCGCCCTGCTCTGTGACTCCCTGTATCATAACCTCATACTCCCTGTGCACCCTGCTCTGTGACTCCCTGTATCATAACCTCATACTCCCTGTGCACCCTGCTCTGTGACTCCCTGTTATCAGACCCCCAGGCTCCCTGTGCACCCTGCTCTGTGACTCCCTGTATCATAACCTCATACTCCCTGTGCACCCTGCTCTGTGACTCCCTGTATCATAACCTCATACTCCCTGTGCACCCTGCTCTGTGACTCCCTGTTATCAGACCCCCAGGCTCCCTGTGCACCCTGCTCTGTGACTCCCTGTATCATAACCTCATACTCCCTGTGCACCCTGCTCTGTGACTCCCTGTTTCATAACCTCATACTCCCTGTGCACCCTGCTCTGTGACTCCCTGTATCATAACCTCATACTCCCTGTGCGCCCTGCTCGGTGACTCCCTGTATCATAACCTCATACTCCCTGTGCACCCTGCTCTGTGACTCCCTGTATCATAACCTCATACTCCCTGTGCACCCTGCTCTGTGACTCCCTGTATCATAACCTCATACTCCCTGTGCGCCCTGCTCTGTGACTCCCTGTTATCAGACTCCCTGTGCGCCCTGCTCTGTGACTCCCTGTATCATAACCTCATACTCCCTGTGCACCCCGCTCTGTGACTCCCTGTATCATAACCTCATACTCCCTGTGCACCCCGCTCTGTGACTCCCTGTATGATAACCTCATACTCCCTGTGCGCCCTGCTCTGTGACTCCCTGTATCATAACCTCATACTCCCTGTGCACCCTGCTCTGTGACTCCCTGTATCATAACCTCATACTCCCTGTGCGCCCTGCTCTGTGACTCCCTGTATCATAACCTCATACTCCCTGTGCGCCCTGCTCTGTGACTCCCTGTATCAGAACCTCATACTCCCTGTGCGCCCTGCTCTGTGACTCCCTGTATCATAACCTCATACTCCCTGTGCACCCTGCTCTGTGACTCCCTGTTATCAGACTCCCTGTGCGCCCTGCTCTGTGACTCCCTATATCATAACCTCATACTCCCTGTGCGCCCTGCTCTGTGACTTCCTGTATGATAACCTCATACTCCCTGTGCGCCCTGCTCTGTGACTCCCTGTATCAGAACCTCATACTCCCTGTGCGCTCTGCTCTGTGACTCCCTGTATCATAACCTCATACTCCCTGTACACCCTGCTCTGTGACTCCCTGTATCAGACCCCCAGACTCCCTGTGCGCCCTGCTCTGTGACTCCCTGTATCATAACCTCATACTCCCTGTGCGCCCTGCTCTGTGACTCCCTGTATCATAACCTCAGACTCCCTGTGCACCCCGCTCTGTGACTCCCTGTATCATAACCTCATACTCCCTGTGCACCCTGCTCTGTGACTCCCTGTATCCTAACCTCATACTCCCTGTGCGCCCTGCTCTGTGACTCCCTGTATCATAACCACATACTCCCTGTGCACCCTGCTCTGTGACTCCCTGTATCATAACCTCAGACTCCCTGTGCACCCTGCTCTGTGACTCCCTGTATCAGACCCCCAGGCTCCCTGTGCACCCTGCTCTGTGACTCCCTGTATAATAACCTCATACTCCCTGTGCGCCCTGCTCTGTGACTCCCTGTATCAGAACCTCATACTCCCTGTGCACCCTGCTCTGTGACTCCCTGTATCATAACCTCATGCTCCCTGTGCACCCTGCTCTGTGACTCCCTGTATCATAACCTCATACTCCCTGTGCACCCTGCTCTGTGACTCCCTGTATCATAACCTCATACTCCCTGTGCGCCCTGCTCTGTGACTCCCTGTATCATAACCTCATACTCCCTGTGCACCCTGCTCTGTGACTCCCTGTATCATAACCTCATACTCCCTGTGCACCCCGCTCTGTGACTCCCTGTATCATAACCTCATACTCCCTTTGCACCATGCTCTGTGACTCCATGTATCATAACCTCATACTCCCTGTGCACCCTGCTCTGTGACTCCCTGTATCATAACCTCATACTCCCTGTGCACCCTGCTCTGTGACTCCCTGTGCACCCTGCTCTGTGACTCCCTGTATCAGACCCTCAGACTCCCTGTGCACCCTGCTCTGTGACTGCCTGTATCATAACCTCATACTCCCTGTGCACCCTGCTCTGTGACTCCCTGTATCATAACCTCATACTCCCTGTGCGCCCTGCTCTGTGACTCCCTGTACCAGACCCCCAGACTCCCTGTGCACCCTGCTCTGTGACTCCCTGTATCATAACCTCATACTCCCTGTGCACCCTGCTCTGTGACTCCCTGTATCATAACCTCATACTCCCTGTGCACCCTGCTCTGTGACTTTCTGTATCATAACCTCATACTCCCTGTGCTCCCCGCTCTGTGACTCCCTGTAGTAGACCCCCAGACTCCCTGTGCGCCCTGCTCTGTGATTCCCTGTGCGCCCTGCTCTGTGACTCCGTTATCAGACCCCCAGACTCCCTGTGTGCCCTGCTCTGTGACTCCCTGTATCAGACCCCCAGACTCCCTGTGCACCCTGCTCTGTGACTCCCTGTTATCAGACCCCGACTCCCTGTGCGCCCTGCTCTGTGACTCCCTGTTATCAGACCCCCAGACTCCCTGTGCACCCTGCTCTGTGACTCCCTGTTATCAGACCCCCAGACTCCCTGTGCACCCTGCTCCGTGACTCCCTGTTATCAGACCCCCAGACTCCCTGTGCGCCCTGCTCTATGACTCCCTGTATCAGACCCTCAGGCTCCCTGTGCACCCTGCTCTGTGACTCCGTTATCAGACCCCCAGGCTCCCTGTGCACCCTGCTCTGTGACTCCGTTATCAGACCCCCAGGCTCCCTGTGCACCCTGCTCTGTGACTCCCTGTTATCAGACCCCCAGAACCCCAGGCTCCCTGTGCGCCCTGCTCTGTGACTCCGTTATCAGACCCCCAGGCTCCCTGTGCACCCTGCTCTGTGACTCCCAGTCCACGTGGAGACACAATACCTGGGCTTCATCTCCAACCAGAGACTGCAGACTGTCAGTTCTTACTAACATAGTGTCAGTCTCACTGATTTTCAGCATCTGCATCTCACAGAGAAATATCACTGTCCCATCAAAATGTCATCCTTTTTTTTAGGTCCACACAACCCCCAAATCTCACTTTTTCTGTTCCCCGACGTCTCGGAAACGTTTGCTCTGTGTCTGAGGTCTCCCGGCTCCCGGCCAGATCTAAACGCAATTATAATCACCCTGCTGGAAGTTAATGCGCTCTCCACACTTCCCTGGATATTGACTGTTGTTAGAGACCAACATTGAGTGACACTCCTCACATCCCTACACAAACATTCCTTTAATACCAGCTCATGAGCCAATTCCCAGAGGCGTGTTTTCCCAGAATCCTCTGCCAGAGATATGTTACCCATTAACCCACCATTTCCCCATGAAAGGTATAAACCAGTCAAATCCAGTCACCCAACAGGTCAGGTTTTTAGGATATCCGTGCTTCGGCACAGATGGCTCAATCAGTGGCTCTGTCTTTCTGCGCCACCTGTGCTGAAGCAGGGATATCCCTAATACCTGGCCTGCTGAGGGCCGTTGATTACTGGAATTGGCCAGCCCTGGGCTGTGAACCAAGACATGGAAGCTGCAGTAACTGGGCAGCGGAGGGGGGAGAGAGGGAGCAGCGGAGGGGGGGAAAGGGAGCAGCAGAGGGGGGAAAGAGGGGGCAGAGAGAGGGAGCAGCGGAGGGCGGAGAGGGAGCAGCGGAGGGCAGAGAGGGAGCAGCGGAGGGCAGAGGGAGCAGCGGAGGGCAGAGAGAGGGAGCAGCGGAGGGCAGAGAGAGGGAGCAGCGGAGGGGAGAGAGGGAGCAGCAGAGGGGGGAGAGGGAGCAGCTGAGGAGGGGGGGAGAGGGAGCAGCAGAGGTGGGAGAGGGAGCAGCGGAGGGGTAGAGAGGGAGCAGCCGGAGGGGGAGAGAGGGAGCAGCGGAGGAGGGAGAGAGGGAGCAGCGGAGGGCGGAGGGAGGGAGCAGCGGAGGTTGGAGGGAGGGAGCAGCGGAGGGTGGAAGCAGCGGAGGGGGGAGAGAGGAAGCAGGGGAGAGGGAGCAGCGGAGGGGGAAGAGAGGGCGCGGAGAGAGGGGGGAAACAGAAGGGGGATGAGGGGGCAGCAGAGGGAAAGTGGAGAGGGGGGATGGAGAGGGCAGAGGAGGGGGCACAGGAGCGTGATGGAGGGAACCCTTAGAGGGGGATTGAGGGGGGGGGGGGTGGTGGATGGAGTGAGGCAGGTAGTGAAGGTTAAATGGACGGCAGTGCTTTTTGTCGCACCCCAACTTGCTGCTGCCCGCTACTTATTCTGGGCCAGTGACAGCCGCCGAGCCGTGACAAATCCCGCCCCACTATTCCAAGCGGTTTCCCCCACCGCCACGGCTCTGGCAACAGGACGGGGAGACGGAGGCCGGCGGACTCTGGGAGAATTCCCTGTCTCTGCGCCGAGATAGGCTTTAAATCCGAGTGATGCGCAGAATAAATCCGAGGGATGCGCAGAAAATCGGGGAGAGTTAACAGATATCACTAGCAGATATTGTAATTAACACGGAGCAGGGGGATCACTTCACAATGTGTGCATGTCATGTTTATATGTCTGTGAGAATTGTATGTACTGCACATTAATGGCTGCCACAGGATCTATATCTGGAGATTCTGGGTCAGGAATATCCTTGTGTATGTTGCGCTGGCCTTTCTGTTTCTGTTTATATGCTCAGATGGTTCTGGACCATTCTCCTTATAATTCAGTTTGCCAGGACTGTAAGAACATGTTGCCCACATCAAATAAGGCTACGGTGTCTTCCGAGGACCATACTTCCTCATAACAGACTGTTAATTCCAGCGAGAGACACACCCACATGCGTTTCAAGACTCGTTTTCACATTCCTGCCCCGCCTACTGCCCAGGTTATTGGTGAAATCGGATACCTGTTTGACCTGCGGGGTTCTGATTGGTTGGTTTGAGGAGCACCAAGATGGCGGCGGTGTGATGATCAGCATTGTGTTGTGCAACAGGTTAGTTGGTTGTGGGGAGAGTTGGGGGTGAGTTGAGGCTGGGCTGGTTTAATTAACTCTGCCATTCAGCAGACTCCAGTGGAGCCTCATCCCAGGGAGTCACCGGAGTCTGGGCTTTTTAAAGTGCATTTATTTATACCCGGAAACTACAGAGATCACTCATTAGGCCCTGATAGGTGGGTGATCTGCCCAGTAGGTCAGTCAAGTCCTGTCCCTCCTAGGGGCAAAGTGTACTAATGGCAGTGACATGGTTAAGGGATCAGTCCCTCCTAGGGGCAAAGTGTAATAATGACAGTGACATGGTTAAGGGATCAGTCCCTCCTAGGGGCAAAGTGTACTAATGACAGTGACATGGTTAAGGGATCAGTCCCTCCTAGTAGCAAAGTGTACTAATGGCAGTGACATGTTTATGGGGTCACATCTGGGTCATTTATGCGCTTTTTTTTAAATCTCCAAATCTTAGACCTTTCATTTTTTTAAAGTTTTATGTAAACATTATGAGCTGAGACATGGGAGAGGTTTGATTTCCTCTGGCTTCTCCCTACTGTCTGATGCCACTAAAAGTTTGCACAGGCAACACCCTCTCTGTCTCCCTCCCCTTATCTCTATTGTCTCTGATAAGGACAGGGTGGGATGAGGGTAAAGCACACACTTGATTGGCAGACACTACCCCATTCTGTGTGTCTATCTCTGTGTGTATCACTCCCCTGACGTCCGGTGCAGATATTATAGGGGTCACTGCAATCCAAGTCAGTGCCCGCTGAGTTCGCATCGCGGCTTCGTGAATCCTGGCCTGTGTAATTCCCACCTTCTGGCACTAGGTGGCGTATAGCTCATTCCAGTTCCCTGTGTTTTATATATAGAGATTTCTTTACGTAATGCTGAATTATTTATAGTAGTCTAGATATAAATACTTTGTTTGCTTCGAGTTTTTGCTACATTTTTCCTTGCCATACACCCCACCCCCAGATACTAATATATATATATCTAAGACATGCAAATGAACAGTGGTTGACAAATCACCAAAAAATCTACTCGCCACACAAAAATATCTACTCGCCACCTAGTACCAAACGTGTGCTGCTTGGGCCAATATTTACTCGCCCGGGGGTTAACTCCACTCGCCCGGGGCGAGCAAATGTATAGGTTTGTCGAACACTGCAAATGAACATACAGTAATATTTACAGTTGCGCTATATATATATATATATCTCCCACTGCACACCTTTTGTAAAGCACTGTATACACTGTGGGCTCTTTATACATTTTTATTTACATACACGTGCGTGCACACACACACACACACCACTAACATTCAGGGACTATTTAACACCTCAAGTCATAAATCGCATACTACACAGGGGGGAGGGATAGACTTCAGTCACAGATATATTCCAAGAGACACTGTTTTTGAGTAAACACCTTGCCTGCTTTATTCAATGTACCATCGCCGGAAGAAGAGATCAGAGATCTCGAAAGCTCGCACAAAAAATATATATCTATATATATATATATATATCTATCACAGTATGTATAGACATGGCCTTTCGCACTCATGGTAAGAGAGTTCTCTCATGTCCGTTGCATAAATTTGTATTCATGCAGCCGTCTCTGTTTCGGGGTTTTAAGATTACCTTTGAGTATGGCCATCCTCAGATCGTTCATCTTATGGCCAGTCAGAGAAATGTTCGCTGACAGGACCGTCTCTTGTTCTGCGTGTGATGCTGTGGCGGTGCAGGTTAATTCCCTTGTTTAGCCCCTGCCCCGTCTCACCTATGTAGTAGCAGCCCCCTGGGCATTTCATGCACATGATGAGGTACACGACATTGCTGGAGGAACAGGTGAACCTTCCTCTGAGTTTGTATTCCAGATTCCTGTGTGGTATTTGTATTGTGTATTTGTGATATATATATATATATATATATATATATATATATATATATATATATATATATATATATATATATATATAATAAAATAAAAATAAAAAAAGTGACAAACCCGTGTACAGCAAATAAAAATATCACGTGTGAGCACATTCACATGTCTCTGCCAGGTCTGCCGCCCTGCCCTTCCCCATTATCTCTTAGCATGCAATGCTACCACTGTAGCCAGGGATTCTGGGTAATGCCTGAGCCATGTGAATGTGCTCACAAGTAATATTTTTATTTGGGATACACATGTATGTCCCGTACGGCACACCTCGGAGCACGTGAGCTGCATACAGGACAAGGGTTAATACACAGCTCTCTAGCAGTCCCACGTTTCACCTTCGCAAAGGTCCCTCAAATGAACAACATCTCCCCTCACTCTGTCCCCATATACCACCTGTCACGGACAGCACACGTGGGCACGTGACTTAGATATGCAACCAGGGTTAATACACACGGCTACTCTCGCCAACTCGCCATTCTCCTGCGCGAGCCGCAGGGGGAAAAGTTTGCGCACCCCAGTTCTAAACGACACATCACTTTTTTAGTGAGCCATCAGTGATAACCTCCTCCCCTTCCTGATATCGCTCTGTGTGTTATCCCACCACTCTGCGTGTTATCCCACCGCTCTGCGTGTTATCCCACCGCTCTGCGTGTTATCCCACCGCTCTGCGTGTTATCCCACCGCTCTGCTTGTTATCCCACTGCTCTGCGTGTTATCACATTGCTCTGCGTGTTATCCCATCGCTCTGCGTGTTATCCCATTGCTCTGTGTGTTATCCCATTGCTCTGCGTGTTATCCCACTGCTCTGCGTGTTATCCCATTGCTCTGCGTGTTATCCCATTGCTCTGCGTGTTATCCCATTGCTCTGCGTGTTATCCCATTGCTCTGCGTGTTATCCCATTGCTCTGCGTGTTACCCCATTGCTCTGCGTGTTACCCCATCGCTCTGCGTGTTACCCCATCGCTCTGCGTGTTATCCCATCGCTCTGCGTGTTATCCCATCGCTCTGCGTGTTATCCCATCGCTCTGCGTGCTATCCCATCGCTCTGCGTGTTATTATTTTGTGTGGCTGGCCCCTCTGGCAGCAGAGAGGTTAATAGGCATGCTTGTTCCATGTCCTCCCCCCACGGGTCGCGCGTGTGTGAGGGTTTGGCAGCTCCCCTGTCTGTAGGTTTGGGGAGGGGGTCTGATCTCCCCCCCCCCCCCCCCCCCGGGCCTGTTGAATATTTCATGCCGTCCGCAGAGGAATGAATGTAAGGAGACTCGTCCTGTATTTCATCCATTAAAAGCAGCCCTGGGAGGCATCTCATGTGCCCGCTGCGCGCCAGGGGCAGGGACCCCCGTGGGGCAAGGGGGGAGCCCCTCAAACTCTCCCCTGGGGCAGTGTACAGAGCGTGCAGAAAGGGGAGACAGGGCCAAACTAGTAACACCCTCACTGCCACCTCTCACTATCTGTCTCTGATTTTTTCTCTCTCCTCTCTCTCCCATCTTCTCCCTCTCCCTCTCTCCCCTCTCCCTCTCTCTCTCCCCTCTCCCTCTCCCTCTCCCCTCTCCCTCGCCTCTCTCTCGCCTCTCTCTCGCCTCCTGCAGAGTTACATGTGTGTTGCGTGAGATTGGCCCGTCTCACGATACTCTGCACATTGTATTGTAGAACAGATGCCTGTCACGTGTCTCATGATGTTCTGCACGTTGTATGTAACAGCTCCCTGTCTTCTGATACTGCGCACATTTGTATGTTACATGTGACTGCACCGTCTCATGATGTTCTTCTGCATGTGCTATGTAACATGTGATTGCCCCTTGTGGAATGATGCGTGGTATATTGCATGTTACATGTATTTCCCCCATCTGCTGTTCGGCACATTGTATGTTGCATGTAGCTTCCCTCTCTCACGGTGCTCTGCACATTGTATGTTACATGTAGTTTCCCTCTCTCGCGGTGCTCTGCACATTGTATGTTACATGTAGCTTCCCTCTCTCACGGTGCTCTGCACATTGTATGTTGCATGTAGCTTCCCTCTCTCACGGTGCTCTGCACATTGTATGTTACATGTAGCTTCCCTCTCTCACGGTGCTCTGCACATTGTATGTTGCATGTAGCTTCCCTCTCTCACGGTGCTCTGCACATTGTATGTTACATGTAGCTTCCCTCTCTCACGGTGCTCTGCACATTGTATGTTGCATGTAGCTTCCCTCTCTCACGGTGCTCTGCACATTGTATGTTGCATGTAGCTTCCCTCTCTCACGGTGCTCTGCACATTGTATGTTGCATGTAGCTTCCCTCTCTCACGGTGCTCTGCACATTGTATGTTGCATGTAGCTTCGCTCTCTCACGGTGCTCTGCACATTGTATGTTGCATGTAGTTTCCCTCTCTCATGGTGCTCTGCACATTGTATGTTGCATGTAGCTTCCCTCTCTCACGGTGCTCTGCACATTGTATGTTGCATGTAGCTTCCCTCTCTCACGGTGCTCTGCACATTGTATGTTGCATGTAGCTTCCCTCTCTCACGGTGCTCTGCACATTGTATGTTGCATGTAGCTTCCCTCTCTCACGGTGCTCTGCACATTGTATGTTGCATGTAGCTTCCCTCTCTCACGGTGCTCTGCACATTGTATGTTGCATGTAGCTTCGCTCTCTCACGGTGCTCTGCACATTGTATGTTGCATGTAGCTTCCCTCTCTCACGGTGCTCTGCACATTGTATGTTGCATGTAGTTTCCCTCTCTCACGGTGCTCTGCACATTGTATGTTGCATGTAGTTTCCCTCTCTCACGGTGCTCTGCACATTGTATGTTGCATGTAGCTTCCCTCTCTCACGGTGCTCTGCACATTGTATGTTGCATGTAGCTTCCCTCTCTCACGGTGCTCTGCACATTGTATGTTACATGTAGCTTCCCTCTCTCACGGTGCTCTGCACATTGTATGTTGCATGTAGCTTCGCTCTCTCACGGTGCTCTGCACATTGTATGTTGCATGTAGCTTCCCTCTCTCACGGTGCTCTGCACATTGTATGTTGCATGTAGCTTCCCTCTCTCACGGTGCTCTGCACATTGTATGTTACATGTAGCTTCCCTCTCTCACGGTGCTCTGCACATTGTATGTTGCATGTAGCTTCCCTCTCTCACGGTGCTCTGCACATTGTATGTTGCATGTAGCTTCCCTCTCTCACGGTGCTCTGCACATTGTATGTTGCATGTAGCTTCCCTCTCTCACGGTGCTCTGCACATTGTATGTTGCATGTAGCTTCCCTCTCTCACGGTGCTCTGCACATTGTATGTTGCATGTAGCTTCGCTCTCTCACGGTGCTCTGCACATTGTATGTTGCATGTAGCTTCCCTCTCTCACGGTGCTCTGCACATTGTATGTTGCATGTAGCTTCCCTCTCTCACGGTGCTCTGCACATTGTATGTTACATGTAGCTTCCCTCTCTCACGGTGCTCTGCACATTGTATGTTGCATGTAGCTTCCCTCTCTCACGGTGCTCTGCACATTGTATGTTGCATGTAGCTTCCCTCTCTCACGGTGCTCTGCACATTGTATGTTGCAAGTAGCTTCCCTCTCTCACGGTGCTCTGCACATTGTATGTTGCATGTAGCTTCCCTCTCTCACGGTGCTCTGCACATTGTATGTTGCATGTAGCTTCCCTCTCTCACGGTGCTCTGCACATTGTATGTTGCATGTAGCTTCCCTCTCTCACGGTGCTCTGCACATTGTATGTTGCATGTAGCTTCCCTCTCTCATGGTGCTCTGCACATTACGTGTTTCAGGGCTTCACACCATGCTGTCCGTGCACAGAAAGTGCTCTCTCCCGGAGAGGCTCATCCGGGCCATCTCTTCCACCCGCTCCGTGCCCGGTGACAGCGTGGCGTCTCTGATCCGGAGGGTGAGCGGGTTTGGTACCTGGGTTAGGGGGGGCGGTGTGGCGTCGCTGATCCGGAGGGTGAGCGGGTTGGAGGGGGCACTGTGTGGAGTCGGAGGGTGAGTAGGTTTGGGTGCTGGGTGCGCGGGCTGTGTGGATGTCTGACCTGTGTTCTGACACCTCTGTGTTCCCCTGTGCGCAGGGCGTGGATGTCAACTGTCCCCACGACACCCTGATGCCGCTGCACTGCGCCTGTATGGTGTGTGACGCAGAATGCGTGGAGCTGTTACTGGAGAACGGGGCTCGTGTCAGTACTCTCTACCCCATCTCCATCCTTTCGCTCTCTCTCATCTTTGTTTCTACGCCCTTCTCCCCCCTTCTCTCCACCCTTCTCTCCATTTTCTTGGTCTTGCACGCTCTCTCCCTTCCATGACCGCTCTCTCTCTCACTCTGCCCTCTTCATGACCGCTCTCTCTCTCTCTGCCCCCTCCATGCCCGCCCTCTCTCTCTGCCCCCTCCATCACCGTTGTCTCCCTCCCCCTCCATCACTGCTCTCCTCCATTTTTGTCTCCCCTCCCTTAGCCTTCCTTCTGCGCTGCTCTTTCAGTACTCTTACCCCCTCTTTCCTCCCCCAATGGATCGCTCCTCTCACCCCTCTTGTTATCCCCAAGTAGATCTTTCCTCTCCTCTCCAATTACTCTCTCCTCTCTCCCCCTAGTCTCAACCCCCCACCCCCCCAGTGCATATCTTTTCTCATCTCTCCCCAATGGATTGTGCTAGCGCCCTCCCCCCACCAGTGGATTTCTCCCTGCACCCCCCAGGGAATCTCCACCTTCTACTCCCTGCACCCCATCCTGTCAGCCCGCACCCCCAGTGGATCACTCCTCTCTCCCCCCCCCTTCCCTAACCTTTCCTCTCCTCGCCAGTGGATCACTCCTCCCCCCTCCCCACCCAGTGGATCTTCTACATCTTTCCACTCCACCCCCTCCCCCCTGTGGATCCTCCCCCCAGCGGTTCTCATCTCTCCCCCCCCCCCTCTCAGGTTGACTCTGTGGACGGCTACCAGCGCACGGCCCTTCACTACGCGGCAGAGAAAGACGACGCCTGTGTTGAGACGCTCCTGGAGTTCGGGGCCGACCCCAACGCGCCCGACGGAAACCAAGACACCCCCTTACACTGGGCGGCCTTCAAAAACATGGCGGACTGCGTGCGGGTACTGCTGGAGGGGGGCGCCAAGGTGAACGCCCGCGACTACAACCAGGACACCCCGCTGAGCTGGGCCGCCATGAAGGGCAACCTGGAAAGCATGCGGCTGCTGCTGGCCCACGGGGCCCTGCCCGAGGCCCGGAATTCCAAGGGGCAGTGCCCGACGGGGCGCCTGGTGGCACTGATGGGCCGGGGGCTGGGAGGCGAGAGGGAGGAGCAGTGCCTGGAGCTGCTGTACCGGGCCAGCGGCCGGCTGCAGCTGAGGATGGAAGGGGGAGTGCCCCGCGAGGCTGCCCGCGATGCCCAGCTGTGCCAGCGCCTCGCCAGGCTGTGTTCGGACCCGGGCACCCTCAAGGGCCTGACCCGGCGGGCGGTGAGGGGCAGCATGGGCGAACGCTTCCTGCCCCAGGCCGTGCAGGCGCTGCGCCTCCCCAAATCTCTGCAGGACTACGTCCTTCTGATAGAATAGGTGTGGGGGGGTTAGGCAGTGCCCGGCAGCCGGGGGGTGGTGAGAAGACGGGCGAGGGATGAAGTTGCAGTCCCACCACTGAGACGTCCCAAATAATCTGTTTGGATGGCACAGGCCGCGCCTCTCGCGCTGATCACTAGCGGCAGCGCGAGTCCTGCTCACGTTTGGTGTGTTGATAGAAAAGCGATATTCACGGGTCCTCTTAAATTGCGTTTATCCAACCTTACCCGCCGGGCCTCACAGGTTTTTTTTTCCCTCCCCCCTTTATTGCTCTTTCCTTCCGCCTCTCTCCTCTATTCTCTCTCTTTCTCTCTCCCCTCTTTTTCCTTCTCTCTCCCCTCTTTTCCTTCTCTCTTTTCCTTCTCTCTCTCCCCTCTTTTCCTTCTCTCTCTCCCCTCTTTTCCTTCTCTCTTTCCCCTCTTTTCCTTCTCTCTCTCCCCTCTCTTTTCCTTCTCTCTTCCAATCTCTTTTCCTTCTCTCTCTCCCCTCTCTTTTCCTTCTCTCTTCTCCCCTCTCTTTTCCTTATCTCTTCTCCCCTCTCTTTTCCTTATCTCTTCTCCCCTCTCTTTTCCTTCTCTCTTCTCCCCTCTTTTCCTTCTCTCTTCTCCCCTCTCTTTTCCTTCTCTCTCTTCTCCTTCTCTCTCTTTTCCCCTCTCTTTTCCTTCTCTCTTTTCCCCTCTCTTTTCCTTCTCTCTCTTCTCCCCTCTCTTTTCCTTCTCTCTCTTCTCCCCTCTCTTTTCCGTATCTCTTCTCCCCTCTCTTTTCCTTATCTCTTCTCCCCTCTTTTCCTTATCTCTTCTCCTCTCTTTTCCTTCTCTCTTCTCCCCTCTCTTTTCCTTCTCTCTTCTCCCCTCTTTTCCTTCTCTCTTCTCCCCTCTCTTTTCCTTCTCTCTCTTCTCCTTCTCTCTCTTTTCCCCTCTCTTTTCCTTCTCTCTTTTCCCCTCTCTTTTCCTTCTCTCTCTTCTCCCCTCTCTTTTCCTTCTCTCTTTTCCCCTCTCTTTTCCTTCTCTCTCTTCTCCCCTCTCTTTTCCTTCTCTCTCTTCTCCCCTCTCTTTTCCTTCTCTCTCCCCTCTCTTTTCCTTCTCTCTCTTCTCCCCTCTCTTTTCCTTCTCTCTCTTCTCCCCTCTCTTTTCCTTCTCTCTCTTCTCCCCTCTCTTTTCCTTCTCTCTCTTCTCCCCTCTCTTTTCCTTCTCTCTCTTCTCCCCTCTCTTTTCCTTCTCTCTCTTCTCCCCTCTCTTTTCCTTCTCTCTCTTCTCCCTCTCTTTTCCTTCTCTCTCTTCTCCCCTCTCTTTTCCTTCTCTCTCTTCTCCCCTCTCTTTTCTTCTCTCTCTTCTCCCCTCTCTTTTCCTTCTCTCTCTTCTCCCCTCTCTTTTCCTTCTCTCTCTTCTCCCCTCTCTTTTCCTTCTCTCTCTTCTCCCCTCTCTTTTCCTTCTCTCTCTTCTCCCCTCTCTTTTCCTTCTCTCTCTTCTCCCCTCTCTTTTCCTTCTCTCTCTTCTCCCCTCTCTTTTCCTTCTCTCTCTCTCTCTCTCTCTCCCGCTTCTTTCTCCCTTGACCCTTTTCATTGTGACCGGGTTCTGCCATGCATTGCCGGCCCCCTCAGCAAGGACAGGGTTAATGCCCAGGGATCGGGACATCTTTACGCTGCCCCCCCCCCCCTAAAGGAAACGGCGACGAGAGGGAGAACTTGAGTCCAGCTCTCCCCCCTCACCCCGCCGGCCCCCACAGCACAGCGGGACACGAGACCCGGACCGGTGCCCCTGCAGGGGGTGGCTGAGCCGCTGACCCCCGTGCGCTGTGTGCGCTGTGTGCGCTGTGTGCGCTGTGTGCGCTGTGTGCGCTGTGTGCGCTGTGTGCGCTGTGTGCGCTGTGTGCGCTGTGTGCGCTGTGTGCGCTGTGTGCGCTGTGTGCGCTGTGTGCGCTGTGTGCGCTGTGTGCGCTGTGTGCGCTGTGTGCGCTGTGTGCGCTGTGTGCGCTTACACAATAAAGCTGGGTTCCGACTCGCACAAACCCTCCTCTCTGTGTGTGCGCTGTGTGCGCTTACACAATAAAGCTGGGTTCCGACTCGCACAAACCCTCCTCTCTGTGTGTGCGCTGTGTGCGCTGTGTGTGCGCTGTGTGTGCGCTGTGTGCGCTGTGTGCGCTTACACAATAAAGCTGGGTTCCGACTCGCACAAACCCTCCTCTCTGTGTGTGTTCTTTCCTGGGCGTTTAACCCCTGGATTGCTGGGGCCCTTAGGCCGTTTATCCCAAGGGGCGGCCAACTCCAGTCCTCAAGGGCCACCAACAGGTCAGGTTTCAGGATAACCCTGTTGGTGGCTTTTGAGGACTGGCGTTGGGTCACCCCTGGGGTAACCTTGCTGGAGGTCTGTTACCTGTATCTTGGGGTTACCGCATGCACGTAACCCCGTCAGTGCTGGACAGGCCTGGGTAATTGGGTATACGGGGGACACAACCCGTGTGTGGTGTATGATGTGTGTGTGTCAGGTGTGTGTGAGGTGTGTGATGTGTGTGGTGTGTGTGTGTGTGATGTGTATATATACATTTTTCAGCAACCCACGGAGGTAGAGTCAAAAATAGCTTTTTAAATGGATGTATTTTGCAGACTTTTTTAACCCGATGGATATCGGGGGCACTTGTGCAGCGGGGTTGAGGGTCTCAGTGGCACTTAACGGGTTAAGAGCGTCTCAGACAGTTACAGATTGTCCTGGGGGTGCTGGCCTGCGGTTCTCCATTAAACCGAAATGTTCCACTTTCTGCTCAGCTGACCTTTCCAAAGATTCCCTCAGATAGCAGAGTCCAGCGTGTCACTCAGCGGCTTAACCCCTTCCCTGCCAGGGCCATCCCTCTCCAGCGGTGAAGGGAGAGGTGGGGGGGGGGGAGAGGGAGGTGGGGGGGTATGAGGGAGAGGGGATATTGGAGAGAAGGAATGGGGAGATATGAGGGCGAGATGCGAGGGGGAGATATGAGAGAGAGAAAGGAGGGAGGGGAGATATGAGAGGAGGGAGATATGGGAGGAGATATGAGAGAGGAGGGAGGGAGAGGGGAGATATGAGGGAGAGGTGAGAGGAGGGAGGGAGAGGGGAGATATGAAAGGTGGAGGAAGAGGGGAGATATGAAAGGGGGAGGGAGAGGAGATATGAGAGGAGGGAGGGAGGGGGGAGATATGAGGAGGGAGGGAGGGGAGATATGAGAGGGGGGAGGGAGAGGGGAGGTATGAGAGGAGGAGGGAGGGAGAGGGGAGATATGAGGAGGTAGAGATATGAGAGGGGAGGGAGAGAGAGGGGAGATATGAAAGGGGGAGGGAGATGAGAGAGGAGGGAGGGAGAGGGGAGATATGAGAGGAGGAGGGAGGGAGAGGGGAGATATGAGAGAGGATGCAGGGAGATGGGAGATATGAGAGGAGGAAGGAGAGGGGAGAGAGGAGAGAGGAGAGGGGAGACATGAGAGAGGAGGGAGGGAGAGGGGAGATATGAGAGGAGGGAGGGAGAGGGGAGGTATGAGAGAGGAGGGAGGGAGAGGGGAGGTATGAGAGAGGAGGAGGGAGAGGGGAGATATGAGAGAGGATGCAGGGAGATGGGAGATATGAGAGGAGGAAGGAGAGGGGAGAGAGGAGAGAGGAGAGGGGAGACATGAGAGAGGAGGGAGGGAGAGGGGAGATATGAGAGGAGGGAGGGAGAGGGGAGGTATGAGAGAGGAGGGAGGGAGAGGGGAGGTATGAGAGAGGAGGAGGGAGAGGGGAGATATGAGAGGATGGAGGGAGAGGGGAGATATGAGAGGAGGAGGGAGGGGGGAGATATGAGAGGAGGGGGGAGATATGAGGGAGGGTGGAGATATGAGAGAGGAGGGAGGGAGAGGGGAGATATGAGAGGAGGGAGAGGGGAGATATGAGAGAGGAGGAGGGAGGGGGAGATATGAGGGAGGGGGGAGATATGAGAGGAGGGAGGGAGAGGGGAGATATGAGAGAGGAGGGAGGGAGAGGGGAGATATGAGAGAGGAGGGAGGGAGAGGGGAGATATGAGAGAGGAGGGAGGGAGAGAGGAGGGAGGGAGAGGGGAGATATGAGAGGAGGGAGAGGGGAGATATGAGAGAGGAGGGAAGGAGAGGGGAGATATGAGAGGAGGGAGAGGGGAGATATGAGAGAGGAGGGAGGGAGAGGGGAGATATGAGAGAGGAGGGAAGGAGAGGGGAGATATGAGAGAGGGAGAGGGGAGATATGAGAGAGGAGGGAGGGAGAGGGGAGATATGAGAGAGGAGGGAAGGAGAGGGGAGATATGAGAGAGGAGGGAGGGAGAGGGGAGATATGAGAGAGGAGGGAAGGAGAGGGGAGATATGAGAGAGGAGGGAAGGAGAGGGGAGATATGAGAGAGGAGGGAGGGAGAGGGGAGATATGAGAGAGGAGGGAAGGAGAGGGGAGATATGAGAGAGGAGGGAGGGAGAGGGGAGATATGAGAGAGGAGGGAAGGAGAGGGGAGATATGAGCTTAGCCGGCGGGGGTCATGTATGTTAACGAAAGGGTCCTGCGCGTGTCCTTAACCTCACCCACCTCGAGACCTATCCAGATAATGATCATGCACTATCTATATAGGGGGGGGGGGGCACTATCTATATAGGGGGGGGGGGGGCACTATCTATATAGGGGGGCACTATCTATATAGGGGGGGGGACCCCAGACACCTGCAGGCAACGATTAACTCCTTCGCTGCCACTAGCAATGTATTAACCCTTGGCTCAGGTGTTAACCTTTCCCCTGCCATGCACCCTCTGCTATTCCTGTGTAACACACACACACACACACACACACACACACACACACACACACACACACACACACACACACACACACACACACACACACACGTACATTATGTCCTGTACAGACATCCCCATCACCCCCACTACACACACAGCCCAGTCCCTACAACTAGCACCCACTACTATCCCTGTCCATGCATCCTGAACCCCCCCCCCCCCCCCAATCTATTAGAGCTCCCTGCCTATCCCAATACTGAGCCCCCACCACCACACCCTGTCCCTACACCCTGGCAGCCACTACTATTCCTGGAAGGTTTACCGAACACAACCCTGTCACTGCGTTAGTATCATACTCCGGGGCACCCTATACAATTCTAGTACTGCCCTCCCCTCTCCCCCGAACACATGCTGCACCTTACTCCTGCTAACCACCTGCCCCCTGCTATCAGCACCCACACCCACTCACAGCTATACTGCCCCCCGGCTATCAGCACCCATACCCACTCACATCTATACTGCCGCCTGCTATCAGCACCCACACCCACTCACAGCTATACTGCCCCCTGCTATCAGCACCCACACCCACTCACAGCTATACTGCCCCCTGCTATCAGCACCCACACCCACTCACAGCTATACTGCCCCCTGCTATCAACACCCACACCCACTCACAGCTATACTGCCGCCTGCTATCAGCACCCACACCCACTCACAGCTATACTGCCCCCTGCTATCAGCACCCACACCCACTCACAGCTATACTGCCCCCCGGCTATCAGCACCCATACCCACTCACATCTATACTGCCGCCTGCTATCAGCACCCACACCCACTCACAGCTATACTGCCCCCTGCTATCAGCACCCACACCCACTCACAGCTATACTGCCGCCTGCTATCAGCACCCACACCCACTCACAGCTATACTGCCCCCTGCTATCAGCACCCACACCCACTCACAGCTATACTGCCCCCTGCTATCAGCACCCACACCCACTCACAGCTATACTGCCCCCTGCTATCAGCACCCACACCCACTCACAGCTATACTGCCCCCCGGCTATCAGCACCCATACCCACTCACATCTATACTGCCGCCTGCTATCAGCACCCACACCCACTCACAGCTATACTGCCCCCTGCTATCAGCACCCACACCCACTCACAGCTATACTGCCGCCTGCTATCAGCACCCACACCCACTCACAGCTATACTGCCCCCTGCTATCAGCACCCACACCCACTCACAGCTATACTGCCCCCTGCTATCAGCACCCACACCCACTCACAGCTATACTGCCCCCTGCTATCAGCACCCACACCCACTCACAGCTATACTGCCCCCCGGCTATTAGCACCCACACCCACTCACAGCTATACTGCCCCCTGCTATCAGCACCCACACCCACTCACAGCTATACTGCCCCCTGCTATCAGCACCCACACCCACTCACAGCTATACTGCCGCCTGCTATCAGCACCCACACCCTCTCACAGCTATACTGCCCCCTGCTATCAGCACCCACACCCACTCACAGCTATACTGCCCCCTGCTATCAGCACCCACACCCACTCACAGCTATACTGCCCCCCGGCTATCAGCACCTACACCCACTCACAGCTATACTGCCCCCTGCTATCAGCACCCACACCCACTCACAGCCATACTGCCCCCCGGCTATCAGCACCCACACCCACTCACAGCTATACTGCCCCCTGCTATCAGCACCCACACCCACTCACAGCTATACTGCCCCCTGCTATCAGCATCCACACCCACTCACAGCTATACTGCCCCCACTCACAGCTATGCTGCCCGCTATCAGCATCGACACCTACTCACAGCTATACTGCCCGCCTTCTATCAGCATCCACACCCACTCACAGCTATACTGCCCCCACTCACAGCAATACGCCCCCGCTGCTATCAGCATCCACACCCACTCACAGCTATACTACAGCACCAACCTCTGCTATTCCTGTACTAACTACCACCCTACTCACACATAAACACATACATACAAATACAGTACTCACATATGCACACTCACTCAGTCACATATACCCACGCTCTAACGCATGCACTCAAATACATACACGCATATATACACTGTCACACTCACATTATTCACACACTCACATATACATACATGCACTTGCACACATAATGTACTCACATATATATACACACCCTCACATGTCTGTGCTCACATACTCACTCACATGTACACACGCTTACACATATACACTGTCACTCACACATACTCTTACACATTCACACTCGCACAGCTACTCACTTGCATGTACACACACGCTCACACATACTCCTACACATTCACACTGGCATATACACTCTGTCACTCACGCATACACACTGTCACTCACACATACACATGCTCTCGCACACATTCACACACTCGCATATACACTGTCACGCACACATACACTTGCTCTCACACATACTCACAGGCTCGCACATGCACATGCTCTCACACTCACACACACTCACATGCTCTCACACACAATCACTCATACACACACACTCATTACTTAATAACATATTTATTTTATTTTCTCGTACCTCGCCACTCACTAAGAAACTCGGTACAAGCGCGCGTAGGAACTTGGGGAAGACGCTCATCCCAGAAAACGTATAGGGGAGCGATGAGGAAGACCAACAAAGGCAGGAAACACGACGGGGACCAGGAAACATGGCTGCCTGGGGATTCGGGTCTTTTTACCATGTTTTGTTTAAAAATAACGTTTTTTAATACACATGCACACATATATACATGCTCGCATACATATACACATGCTCTCTCACACACACAGTCACACTTACACGCATGTGCCCACACATGCACACTCGCTCACATACACACTCTCACACAGACACTCGCATATACACAATGTCAGACATATATGCACACGCTTTCGCACATACACATTTGCTCACATGCACTCACATATACACACACACTCATATTATACACTCACAATCACACGCCGACACACATAATCAGGCTGTCACACACACACACACACGTACTCACGCTGTCACATATACTAACACACAGTCACATATATGCACACTCATATTCAGGGCCGCCAACAGGGTGGGTCTGCCGGGGTTGGCGTCCCGGGCCCGGTGAGTCGGGGGGGCCAGGCCAGCACAAGTTGGGCTCGACCTGGCCAGGCCCGTCTGCCGGTCCTCTCACGACCGGGCCACAGCTCTCCCTTAGCAGCAGCCTGCATGACTCTATCCCTCTGTCCCACGCCGACGGGCCTCTCTGAGGTCAGCGCTCTGCTTCCGGCGCGCGACGGCGTGAGAGGGAGGCCTGTCGGAAGCTCGGCCGCCACATGCTCATATTATACACACATATACTGTACATACGCTGTCACTCACTCATGCTCTCACACACATATACACTGCACACACACTCACATATACTGTACATACGCTGTCACTCACTCATGCTCTCACACACATATATACACACTGTCACACACAGACACTAGTAAACATACACATTGTCATACACACACTGTCACATATAGACACACTGTCACACGCACACACACATACGCTGTCACACACTCATATACAAACGCTGTCACACACTCACATTTACAAACACTGTCAGACATACACACACACACGCTGTCACACACATACTTGCACTCATACACACGCTGTGACACACTCGTATGCACAGTCACACACACCCACTCACATATACACACTGTCACAGATACACACGTTGTCACACACATTCGCACTAATACACACATAGTGACAACCACACATACTCACTTTGACACACACAAATACACACACTGTCACACAGACACACTCGGTCTCATACACACGCTGTAACACACACATATGAACGCTGTGACACACACTCGCACTCATACACACGCTGTGACACACACATATACACACAATGTCACACACACTAGGTCTCATACACACGCTGCAACACACTCACATGCACGCTGTGACACACTCACAGTTATACACATGCTGTGACACACACACACATATACATACAATGTCACACACACTAGGTCTCATAAACACGCTGTGACACACTCACATATACACACACACTGTCACTGCCACTCAGTCCTGATCTGGAAATAAAGCAGTGTGTGTGTTCTGACAGGACGCCCCTCCCTTGTGACAGAGATAAGTGACAGTAACAAGCTGGGGGGTATGAAGAGACACGGCTGTTTGAGTCTGACACAACCTATCCATCTAGCAAGCAGAGGGGGAGAGAAGGGTGAGTGACAGGGGGGGACAGAGAGGGAGATATCGGGGGGGGGTGAATATAAATGGGGGGGGCTGAGAGAGAGAAAAAGTAAGAGGGATATAGGAGAAACTATGTATACAAAGAACACCCGCACAGCTGAGCAATGAACCAATGTGAGGTGCTAACTAGGTAGGGACAAGAATGTATCAAGGAGAAAAGGAAACCTAGTATATAAGCACTCTGTCACAACTGAATGTATAGTGAATGTATTAAAATACTTTATTTGTACCAATAAAAAAAAAAAAAGGGGGTTTAAAATAAAATGTATGTCAAACAGTACGTGACTGTCATCTGTAACGTAACTCTGGTAAGTTAGGTTGATTTATCGTATGGAGATCCCTGACAGATATTCAGGATCCGTTGCTATTGTATAGCTGCCTATAAATATAGGAATGAGGCCGTAATGGCTTAAGCTGTACAGTATACCACCTCGGGGGGACACAATACTATCCCCTGCATTAGCCTCAGCCAGAGCATATATCAGTACTTATCTGGCTGTAATTGAGTAATGACTACACTGTGAGGGTTACAAAGTCACCTCACAGTGCACACTATATCACCCTATAGGCTAGTGGGGGTGTGGGGAAGAAACTCTTACCTGGGTCTTTCTCCAATGCTATTAGCATAACCCTATCACTTACCATACAGTCAAGGAGGTTACCCACTGATTCTGTACTGATCATATATATAGGTGGTCACATGGATTTAAACTATCATCGCTACCCTTGCCACGGATCATTAACGCACTATTACATAGTTAATTACTATATGTTCTGATCCGTCCCTGCGGGGACAAGACAGTATCTGAACAGTGGGCCCTTTACGGCCCCAGTCCCATATTTATAGGCAGCTATACAATAGCAACGGATCCTGAACATCTATCAGGGATCTCCACACGTTACATCAACCTAACTTACCAGAGTTACGTTACAGATGACAGTCACGTACTGTTTGACATACATTTTATCTTAAACCCCCTTTTTTTATTTATTGGTACAAATAAAGTATTTGGATATAGGAGACAGTAAGAGTGAGGGAGGGAAGAGAGAAAGAAATAGGGAAAGTGAGAGAAGGGAAACAGAAAGGGAGGGAGAGAAAGGGGGAAATGAGAGAGATGAAAGTAAGAAGGAGAAATATGAACTTGCAGTAGGAGAGAGGAACAAGAAGAGAGACAGAGTTAGGGAACAGAGGAACAGGTAAGGAGAGGGAAATAGGGAGACAGGCAGAGAGAGAGAGAAAGGAATAGGGAAAGAGACAGGTACAGGGAGAGAGAGGACAGACACACAGGGAGAGAGGAGACAGACACACAGGGAGAGAGAGGAGACAGACACACAGGGAGAGAGAGGAGACAGACACACACAGGTAGAGAGAGGAGACAGACACACAGGGAGAGAGGAGACAGACACACACAGGGAGAGAGAGGAGACAGACACACACAGGTAGAGAGGAGACACACACACACAGGGAGAGAGGAGACAGACACACAGGGAGAGAGAGGAGACAGACACACACAGGTAGAGAGGAGACACACACACACACACACACACAGGGAGAGAGAAGACAGACACACAGGGAGAGAGAGGAGACAGACACACACAGGTAGAGAGAGGAGACAGACACACACAGGCAGAGAGAGGAGACACACACAGGGAGAGAGAACAGCATCGTCCCCAAACATTACAACTCCCAGGATCACAGTGTTTAAACTATAGGAACGTTTATTGCAGGCAAAATGCAGTGTCCCCCCAACTGTTCCAAACTCCGTGCTGTGCCTTTAAAGCCCTGCCAGAGGGGGCTGCAGGCCCTCCCGGCAGCCAAGGGGTTAAAGCCGGGGACCTGCTGTGTATAACCGCTGGTAGCCACGCTCTGTGTTTAAGGGTAACCCGTAGTCTGAGCCAATTACATGTGCCCGCAGCTGTGTTTAATGGGGCAGCAGTGAGGTCCGGTGACAGTGACGCTGATGCGCGGTGACAGTATCCTATGGCTGTCCCCTGGGTTATATGAACTCTGCTGGCTTCCTTATTCACTCATCTGCATGGGCTGGCAGCAGTGCCCGCCGGTGTGAGGCTCTGCCACGTCTTCCAGTCCCAGCACAGACCCCCCTCGCACGAGGGCCCTCTCCGGACACCAGTCAGATCGTGGTGAGTGGTCTGGGGACCCAGGGTCAGGGGCGTTTGGTGGTTTCGGAGAACAAGGAAATGAGATTTTAATGAGCTCGGAGTGAGATTGAAGTGCAGGAGACATCCACTGAGTGAGACAGTCTTTTAATGGGTGACTTGTGGGTGAGACTGTCTTCTAATGGGAGGGACTTTCATCTAATGGTTTAGACTGTCCTCTAGTGGGAGAGACTGTCTTCTAGTGTGTGTGGTATCCAAAAAAGTGTAGTTCCAGCGCACAGCAACAGAGAGCCAGGTCATAAAGATAAAGATTCTGTATTTAAGCTGCATTAAAAAACGGAGGATGCAACACTCCTACGCGTTTCGTGCGTGATAAAGTGCGTGATGCACGAAACGCGTTGGAGTGTTGCATCCTCCGTTTTTGCATGACCTATAGGGCCTCCCCAATGAGGAGGGGAAAGGTATAATTTATGCTACACTCCATCTTTAGGGAGTTATAGAGCCCTTATATAGGTTTCAATGATTGATCACTGGTATCACTGAATTATGGATCTATAGACCCCACGGACTGTCTTCTCTTTGATCACTTATAACCATTATCTACGTGGGACCAAGCACTTGAGCACCAACCCATTCTCTATACACATTTCTGGTGGGTGGGACTGTCTTCTAATAGGTAGAACTAGTGTAATAGAAGGGACTATCTTCTAATGAGTGAGACTGTCTTCTAATGAGTGAGACTGTCTTCTAACGGGTTAGACTGTTTTCTAATGGGTGGTTCTCTCTTCTAATAGTTTAGACCGTCTTCCAGTCTACACTATCCTGCCCTTCAATGAGTGAGATTCTTTTCTAAAGAGTAGGACTGCCTTCTAATGGATGAAGCTGTCTTCCAATGAGTGAGATTGTCTTCTCATAAATGAGACTGTCTACTAACGGGTGGCTCTGTCGTCTGACGAGATTACCTTCCAGTGACTGAGACTTCTAATAGCTGCCTTGTAACGCGTGAGAATGTCTTCTCGTGTGTGATATGCTCTTCCACTTTGTGGGACCGACTTCCAATAAGTGAGACGGCCTTCTAATGAGAGAGACAGGCTTCTAGTGAGTGAGTGTTGTAATGATTAAGCAAGTCTTCTAATTGGTGAGTGCCTTCGAATGAGCGAGACTGCCTTATAATAGGTGAGGCTATCTTCTGATTAGCGAGACTGTCTTCTAATAGGTGAGGCTATCTTCTAATGACCGAGACTGTCTTCTAATGAGCGAGACTGTCTTCTAATGAGCGAGACTGTCTTCATTTGAGTGCAGCTATCTACCAATTTCTCCCATTAAAGTAAAGATGCTCTGCGATCACAGTGAGGTCTCTGCCGATGTCATCTACTTATGTTGACCCAGGAGCAATGCTCTGCAGATCTCATTGTTACGTTGTCAGAGACGCAATGCTCTGCGTGTCTTTTGCACTGAGGGGTTAAGGGAGGGAGATGAGCAAAGCATCAAAGGGGATTACGGGTTGGTGTAGGAGGGGGAACCCTCTGTTTTGAAAGGGGGGTGCAGAGTCTTCACACACTCTCCACCTGCTGCCCCCCTCTCTCAAACCCTACACCCACCCTCTCCTCCTGAGCAGAGACCTGCGGCTGTGCCAATCCGGCACTCCCACCCCTGCCCTCAGGGCACAGCGGCACGCTGGAGTCTGCCTCGCACTTGGTGGGGCGGGCGTAGCAGGATGCCAGCTCTGGGGGCAACAGTTCAACCTTCACCAGCTGCTTGGGCTGGCACTTGGAGAGTGGCAGGGGCACCGGGTCCTCCTCACTGGGGGTCTCAACTGCCCCCACTTTTCCCATGTCCTCTGCCCTTTTGATTGAGAGGTCTAAAGGTCCCTCATGTGGGCAAGATGCCTTCTCCAGTGCATGGTGTATATGCAAGAGCTCCATGCGTATCTTGCCCAGTTGTTCCCCCAGCGCATTCTGCCGGCTGTTGTCCCCGGATGCCAGGTTTACCAGCCTCTTCTCCACTCTGCCATACTCTTCCAGGGTCCTGGAGAGGTCCCCAATGAGCAGAGAGGTGTCACCCATAGGTGCCGTGTTGTCTGCAGTTGGCTCGGACCCTCGCCTCCTTTTACCGGCAGCCGCCTCCGGGATGGGAGTTTTCTCACACCAGGGCTCAGGTGATGCCAGTGGGGGAGAGCAGGAGCTGATGAAGACAGAATGGGAAAAAATAGAAGGGGTGGGGGTTAATGTCTTTGAATCCCGAGACTTTGGATCCCTGCACTGACCATCTAATGTCCACTTCTAGAGATGTCCGACTCTGCATCCCTGTGCTTCCAGCTCTGAATCCCTGTGCTGTCCAGTTCCCTGTGATGGTGCGGCTGTCCACCGGTTAGTGAGACTGTCTTCTAATGGGCGAGGCTGTCTTCTAATGAGTGAGGCTGTCTTCTAATGAGTGAGGCTGTCTTCTAATGAGTGAGACTGTCTTCTAATGAGTGAGGCTGTCTTCTAATGAGTGAGACTGTATTCTAATGAGTGAGGCTGTCTTCTAATGAGTGAGACTGTATTCTAATGAGTGAAGCAGTCTTCTAATGAGTGAGGCAGTCTTCTAATGAGTGAGGCTATCTTCTAATGAGTGAGGCTATCTTCTAATGAGTGAGGCTGTCTTCTAATGGGTGAGACTGTCTTCTAATGGGTGAGACTGTCTTCTAATGCGTAAGGCTGTCTTCTAATGAGTGAGACTGTCTTCTAATAAGTCTCACTCCAGCCCTTAGAGGTATTAGAATATTAATATTAGCACCTGGACAATCCAGTATTAGAGAGAGGTGTTTTGCAAATCCCTTTTACTGCCTTGCTCTAGATGTACTAGGTACTGCATACCTGTCCTTATTCACTGAACCTAGAACCTTATTTACTGCTTTGCATTCCGGCGCCCCTCCTCACCCTTCCAGCCCTAGATGTACTTGCCCTTAACCCCTTAAGTTTCTAGCCCTAGCGGGTGACAGGTTATGCTTCCATGTACACATCTCCTGACCCTTCCAGTTTTAGACATGTCAGGTAACCCCCGAGTCTCTCCATCCCAGAGGTGACTCCCAGTCTCTGCACTGAGGTTATACCTGCATTGGAAGGACCTTTCTCCCTCCACCAGTGACGATGTTTGATCCATAACTGCCTCCGACTTGTCTCTCTCCAAACAGGGCTTCCTCTTCATGCACCCTGCAGGACGTGCGTCTGCCCAAATTGACCCATCGCCGACCCTCTTCTGTGGAATGGACCCTTCATTCATGCTGGAGGTTGGTGCCCCATAGCACCCTGGTATCAGCTTCAGGTGTTGATTGACGCCTCTCATGGCTTGGGGTGGCCATTTCCCCATCCTCTCCTGTGTCAGTTTATCGTGGGATAGTGTCTGCTTTGGTCCATTGTCTCCAAACCCCCAAGAAACGGCACTTTTGGCTTCTGGGGCCCTGTGGAGGCAGGATTTCAGGGTCTCCGTTGGCATTTTGGCCTTCGGAGTTGCGGTGAAGGACGTGGGCCCTGGCTGGGCCTGGTTCACTGGTTTGCCTTGTGCAATTTTGCTCTCGGCAGTGTTGAATGCCTGTTCGAACAACAGAGGGTAGTAGAACCTGGGGAGGAAGGAGGACCGCTCCGTATTTTGCAGGGCCTGGAAGTGGGAGGAATGGGCAGGGTGCATGAGCTGGGCCATGGAGGCTAAGAAGGGTAGCTGGGCCGTGCCACTGGCCATAGTGGGGCTGAGATAGGAGAACAGGTTGGTGTTCAGTGGGTAGTTGATACCCAGCAGGGAGAGGCCCTGATGCTCCTGATAGTCTGTGTACGTTGGTGGTGGGTAGCAGGGGATGGTATTAGCCCCCTCGCACCCCACTGGCACTTCTGCTCCCCCTTTCTTCTGTGCACTGGTCAACAGCTTCCACTGTTCAGCCCCTGCCCCTCCTGTGTGTTCGGTGGGCTTCCTGGAGATCTTGCCAAATCTCTGCTCTTCACTTTCCTTGTCACACTGTCTCTCCAAGGAGAACACGTCCGTGATGATAAACTCAGGCTCCCCCTCTTTGCCTGGTCTCTCCCTCTTGCCCTTTAGTCCTGCTAGGATACCAATAGCCTCACTCTTGCTGGGGCTGGCTTGTCGAGACGAGAAGCCTCTGCCCTCCTTTTGACATCTCCCCACTGCTTCCTCGTCCTCTTCCTCTCCCTCCTCCCCTTCGTCTGGGAACCTCACCATGTCGGAGGGCCCCTTCTCCTCACCCTGCCTGCCCCTTCTGGTGTTAGGCCCCGTGGAGTCACAGGCTTCTTGCCAATCCACACCGCTATCTTGCGGTGGATCCTGAAGGAGGTGCATTTCGGGGATGAGGAAATTGCTGCTCTTGTAGAGCCCGTCGGACTCTATGAGGAGGGACAGGGAGTTCTTACACAGGCTGTACTTCATGTGGTTGTACAGGTGTGACTTCTCCATGCAGGTAAAGGGACACTGGAAGCATTTGTAATTATACGGTTTGCCCCATGGCCGGGGGATGTAATGGGGCTTCTTGGGCTTGCGTTCCTTGTGTTTACAGGCTGAGCTCAGCTTACAGCCACCTTCTTCCTCTTTAGACATCGCTCCTTATGAGGTCACCTGCGTCTGATCCCCTTACGAGATACCAGAGAGGGCTCTTATACCCAACTGAACGTAGGATCGGGTCATTCAAGTAGCGTAACCCAGCCTGCAATGGTGACAAAGACACCAATTAGTGGCCCCTTCATAATGAGCTGTCACAATATAACTACTGTCGTGTTATTCTGAGACCCTATCCTCTTACTCAACACCATGCACTGTAATTGCTCTTTCTGTTTAAAATATGGAGTACACTTCACACAGTAAACACTGGGATGGAAAGCAATGAGTAGAATGGATCAGGGGTTTCTTAGCTTTTGGTATGAGGACCTACGGTAGTGATACACTGAGGGCTACTCAAGTGTAAAGCTGTCAAGTTGTTTACCCGGCGCTTAAGAAAATTTTAGTCCCATTCACTTGAATGAAGATGAACTCTTCTGAAGACGTCTTCTGTCCCTCTGTCGTCTAATGGGTGGGACTGTCTTCTAATGGGTGAGAATGACTTCTACTGAGTGGGACTGTCTTCTAATGGGTGGGATTTGCTTCTAATGGGTGACAGTGTCTCCTAATGAGTGAAAATACCTTCTAATATATGAGACTGCCTTCTAATGGATGCAACTGTCTTTCATTGAATGAGACTATCCCATAATAGGTGAGACTGCCAATTAATGAGACTGTCTTTCAATGAGTGGAAGGCAGTCTCACGCCTGCCTGCTCCTACAGGCATGATATAGGCTATTAATATTAGCACTTGAACTATCCAGAATTAGGTGTTTTGCAAATCCCTTTCACTGACCTAGCTCTAGATGTTCTAGGTACTGCATTCCTGTCCTTATTCACTGAACCTAGAACCTTATTTACGGCTCTGCATTCCTGGGCCCATCCTCTAGCCTTAAAGATGTCAGGCACTGCACCCGAGCCCTTAACCCATGAAGCGTCTAGCACTAGGTGTGACAGGCTATGCTTCTCTGTGCCCATCTCCAGAACCTTTCAGTCTTAACATGTCAGGTACCCCCCGAGTTTCCCCATGCTAGAGATGACTCCCAGTCTCTGCACTGAGGTTCTTCCTGCTTTGGAAGAACCTCTCTCCTTCCACCAGCGATGCTGTCAGAAGCAGAAGGCACCAGGAGAACTAGAGTGGATCAATTAATGGAGTATAAGTGAAGCAAGGAGTGTGAGAGCGGTAAGACGAGAGGGAGGGAGGCAGGTCAGAGAGGGAGAGACAGGTGTTTGAGCTGCGGTCTCTCAAACACATCCTAACATATCTTCTTGGTCTGTTGGATTCCTCTACCTGCCACAAGACATTACTTCCACTGGTCTGTCAGGCGAGGGGAGGGGGGGACGAGCCTGAAGGCAGCATAGCATCAGGGACTTTGCACCTGTGCATGGGAATTACTGTATCACTGCATAGCCTCACACTGAGGGCAGCCTCAAACCAGCCGGGGGGAGAGGGAGAGGAAAGAGAGAGGGGGAGGGGGGGAGGCAAGGAGGGTGAAGATGAGGAGAGGGAGAGAAGGGATGGGAGGGGGGAGACCAAGGGAGACAGAGAGGGTGAAGATGAGAAGAGAGGGAAGGGAGAGAGGGGAGGGAGGTGGAGGCCAAGGGTGAAGATGAGAATAGAGAGACAGAGAGGGTGAAGATGAGAAGAGAGGAGGAGAGATGGGTTGGGGTGGGGGTGGTGACCAAGAGTGACAGAGACGGTGAAGATGAGAAGAGAAGGAAGGGAGAGAGGAGAGGGAGAGAAGGGGGAGCAGAGGTGGAGATCAAGGGAGACAGAGAGGGTCAAGATACGCGGAGGGAGGCAGAGGGTGAAGATGAGAGGAGAGAAGCACAGGAGAAAGAGTGAAGCGAGGGGGAGAGAGGGGAATAGGGAAGAAGGCAGAGGGGGGAGAGGGAGGGAGGCAGAGAGAATGAAGGTGAGATACATAGAAAAGAGACGGGGATCGGGGAGAAGACAGAGGGAGAGATGAAGTGGAGCAGTGAGAAAAAGAGATACAGAGAGAGAAGTAGTAAGGTTTAGAGGGAAAGAAAGTCCTAAGGCAGGGAGTCACAGAGCAGGGAGCACAGGGAGTCACAGAGCAGGGAGTCACAGAGCGGGGAGCACAGGGAGTCACAGAGCGGGGTGCACAGGGAGTCACAGAGCAGGGAGCACAGGGAGTCACAGAGCAGGGAGCACGGGGAGTCACAGAGCGGGGAGCACAGGGAGTCACAGAGCAGGGAGCACGGGGAGTCACAGAGCGGGGAGCACAGGGAGTCAAAGAGTGGGGAGCACAGGGAGTCACAGAGCGGGGAGCACAGGGAGTCACAGAGCAGGGGGCACAGGGAGTCACATAGCAGAGGGCACAGGGAGTCACAGAGCAGGGAGCACAGAGCGGGGAGCACAGGGAGTCACAGAGCGGGGAGCACAGGGAGTCACAGAGCGAGGAGCACAGGGAGTCACAGAGCAGGGAGCACAGGGAGTCACAGAGCGGGTAGCACAGGGAGCCTCAGAGCAGGGAGCACAGGGAGTCACAGAGCAGGGAGCACAGGGAGTCACAGAGCAGGGAGCACAGGGAGTCACAGAGCAGGGAGCACAGGGAGTCACAGAGCGGGCAGCACAGGGAGTCACAGAGCAGGGAGCACAGGGAGTCACAGAGCAGGGAGCACAGGGAGTCACAGAGCAGGGGGCACAGGGAGTCACAGAGCAGGGAGCACAGGGAGTCACAGAGCGGGGAGCACAGGGAGTCACAGAGCGGGGAGCACAGGGAGTCACAGAGCGGGGAGCACAGGGAGTCACACACAGAGCAGGGAGCACAGGGAGTCACACACAGAGCAGGGAGCACAGGGAGTCACAGAGCGGGGAGCACAGGGAGTCACAAAGCGGGGAGCACAGGGTGTCACAAAGCGGGGAGCACAGGGAGTCACAGAGCAGGGAGCACAGGGAGTCACAGAGCAGGGAGCACAGGGAGTCATACACAGAGCAGGGAGCACAGGGAGTCACAGAGCGGGGAGCACAGGGAGTCACAGAGCGGGGAGCACAGGGAGTCACAAAGCGGGGAGCACAGGGAGTCACAGAGCGGGGAGAACAGGGAGTCACAGAGCAGGGAGCACAGGGAGTCGCAGAGCGGGGAGCACAGGGAGTCACAGAGCAGGGAGCACGGGGAGTCACAGAGCGGGGAGCACAGGGAGTCACAGAGCGGGGAGCACAGGGAGTCACAGCGCGGGGAGCACAGGGAGTCACAGAGCGGGGAGCACAGGGAGTCACACACAGAGCAGGGGGCACAGGGAGTCACACACAGAGCAGGGAGCACAGGGAGTCACACACACAGAGCAGGGAGCACAGGGAGTCGCACACACAGAGCAGGGAGCACAGGGAGTCACAGAGCAGGGAGCACAGGGAGTCACACACAGAGCAGGGAGCACAGGGAGTCACAGAGCGGGGAGCACAGGGAGTCACACACAGAGCGGGGAGCACAGGGAGTCACAGAACAGGGAGCACAGGGAGTCACAGAGCGGGGAGCACAGGGAGTCACAGAGCAGGGAGCACAGGAAGTCACACACAGAGCAGGGAGCACAGGGAGTCACAGAGCGGGGAGCACAGGGAGTCACACACAGAGCGGGGAGCACAGGGAGTCACAGAACAGGGAGCACAGGGAGTCACAGAGCAGGGAGCACAGGGAGTCATAGAGCGGGGGGCACAGGGAGTCACAGAGCGGGGAGCACAGGGAGTCACACACAGAGCGGGGAGCACAGGGAGTCACACACACAGAGCAGGGAGCACAGGGAGTCACACACAGAGCGGGGAGCACAGGGAGTCAAACACAGAGCGGGGAGCACAGGGAGTCACACACAGAGCGGGGAGCACAGGGAGTCACACACAGAGCGGGGAGCACAGGGAGTCACTGGGCAGCATGGAGATGTGGTGGTGCACACAGATTGCCCCCCGTGGGGGAGGAACGGATGGAAGGGGGTTGGGGGGGGGGGAGTGCCCCCTCCCGCAGCAGCTGGCTGGTGAGAGAGCCTGGTACAGACCCATTTCTCATGTTCCACACTTCCATGCCACAGGCGGCACCCGGCCACTAACAAATGGCGCAGCCTCCTGTGTGCGGGCCCCTGAGGGCCCGAGGAGTTACCCGAGGGGGCACAGACTGCTGGTTATATCCTGTGCACCAAATGCACAGCTCTGTAACCCCTTCCCTGCCACACCGCAGTACCAACGCAAAGCAGCAGTAACCCCCAATCACTGCTACAGGGGTCTGCAAACCTCTACAAAGTATCTTATAGGATTGGTAACTTGTGTTTCTTAATGAATCATATGTTTATTATCTTTAATGCCATCACAAATATATATATATATGAGGCAGCTGTAATCGTGTTCTAAAGAAAGTAGTGAGGGGGGGTTCAGGAAAAAAGGAGCCTTGTATATTTCTCGCTCAATCCCCATGATAATCTGTCGTCCTGTTGTGCACAGTAACACTATATACAGTAAGGAGCACAGTAACACTATATACAGTAAGGAGCACGATGTAGACAATCAACTGATGTGAACTAAATCCATGTCACTGTATCAGGCCAACAACAAGTACCAGGTACACTGCGGGCGGGTTTGTCCTTCGTAGCTCGTAAATGTGATAAACTGTTGTAATCTAATCTGAAGCACTGAGAGCACTGTAACGTTTGTGTTCAAAGTGTGTGTTCAAAATGTCTTACTTCGGCTGCTGATCCCATCCCCGATAACGCGCTGATCCCATCCCCGATAACGCGCTGATCCCATCCCCGATAACGCGCTGATCCCATCCCCGATAACGCGCTGATCCCATCCCCGATAACGCGCTGATCCCATCCCCGATAACGCGCTGATCCCATCCCCGATAACGCGCTGATCCCATCCCCGATACCGCGCTGATCCCATCCCCGATAACGCGCTGATCCCATCCCCGATAACGCGCTGATCCCTTCCCCGATAACGCGCTGATCCCATCCCCGATAACGCGCTGATCCCATCGCCAATAACGCGCTGATCCCATCCCCGATAACGCGCTGATCCCATCCCCGATAATGCGCTGATCCCATCCCCGATACCACGCTGATCCCATCCCCGATACCGCGCTGATCCCATCGCCAATAACGCGCTGATCCCATCCCCGATACCGCGCTGATCCCATCCCCGATACCGCGCTGATCCCATCGCCAATAACGCGCTGATCCCATCCCCGATAACGCGCTGATCCCATCCCCGATACCGCGCTGATCCCATCGCCAATAACGCGCTGATCCCATCCCCGATACCGCGCTGATCCCATCCCCGATAACGCGCTGATCCCATCCCCGATAACGCGCTGATCCCATCCCCAGATAACGCGCTGATCCCATCGCCGATAACGCGCTGATCCAATCCCCGATAACGCGCTGATCCCATCCCCAGATAACGCGCTGATCCCATCGCCGATAACGCGCTGATCCCATCCCCGATAACGCGCGGATCCCATCCCCGATAACGCGCTGTTCCCATCCCCGATACCGCGCTGATCCCATCCCCGATAACGTGCTGATCCCATCCCCGATAACGCGCTGATCCCATCCCCGATAATGCGCTGATCCCATCCCCGATAACGCGCTGATCCCATCCCCGATAATGCGCTGATCCCATCCCCGATAACGCGCTGATCCCATCCCCGATACCACGCTGATCCCATCGCCGATAACGCGCTGATCCCATCGCCGATAACGCGCTGATCCCATCCCCGATAACGTGCTGATCCCATCCCCGATAACGCGCTGATCCCATTCCCGATAACGCGCTGATCCCATTCCCGATAATGCGCGGATCCCATCCCCGATAACGCGCGGATCCCATCCCCGATAACGCGCGGATCCCATCCCCGATAACGCGCTGATCCCATCCCCGATAACGTGCTGATCCCATCCCCGATAACGCGCTGATCCCATCCCCAGATAACGCGCTGATCCCATCGCCGATAACGCGCTGATCCCATCTCCGATAACGCGCGGATCCCATCCCCGATAACGCGCTGATCCCATCCCCGATAACGTGCTGATCCCATCCCCGATAACGCGCTGATCCCATCCCCAGATAACGCGCTGATCCCATCGCCGATAACGTGCTGATCCCATCCCCGATAACGCGCGGATCCCATCCCCGATAACGCGCTGTTCCCATCCCCGATACCGCGCTGATCCCATCCCCGATAACGCGCTGATCCCATCCCCGATAACGCGCTGTTCCCATCCCCGATACCGCGCTGATCCCATCCCCGATAACGCGCTGATCCCATCCCCGATAACGCGCTGTTCCCATCCCCGATACCGCGCTGATCCCATCCCCGATACCGCGCTGATCCCATCCCCGATACCACGCTGATCCCATCGCCGATAACGCGCTGATCCCATCCCCGATAACGTGCTGATCCCATCCCCGATAACGCGCTGATCCCATTCCTGATAACGTGCTGATCCCATCCCCGATAACGCGCTGATCCCATTCCCGATAACGCGCTGATCCCATTCCCGATAATGCGCGGATCCCATCCCCGATAACGCGCGGATCCCATCCCCGATACCGCGCTGATCCCATCCCCGATAACGTGCTGATCCCATCCCCGATAACGCGCTGATCCAATCCCCGATAATGCGCGGATCCCATCCCTGATAACGCGCTGATCCCTTCCCCGATAACGCACTGATCCCATCCCCGATAACGCGCTGATCCCATCCCCGATAACGCGCTGATCCCATCCCCGATACCGCGCTGATCCCTTCCCCGATAACGCGCTGATCCCATCCCCGATAACGCGCTGATCCCATCCCCGATAACGCGCTGATCCAATCCCCGATAACGTGCTGATCCCATCCCCGATAACGCGCTGATCCCTTCCCCGATAACGCACTAATTCCATCCCCGATAAAGCGCTGATCCCATCCCCGATACCGCGCTGATCCCTTCCCCGATAACGCACTGATCCCATCCCCGATAACGCGCTGATCCCATCCTCGATAACGCGCTCATCCCATCCCCGATAACGCGCTGATCCCTTCCCCGATAACGCGCGTTTCCAGCTGCTCCCGCACGATGCGTTGTTTTACGAAGGCGTTCTCGGTCCCCCCAGCGACCGCCCTTTATCAGGAGAAAGTTTATGGAAGCGTTTTGGACCATAATTCCTGCGCTGTGTCCAGCACTTTCTAACGCGCCTATCTTCTGCGCTAAACACCATTTTGTAACTGCGCACTTGATGAGGTCGTCACGCCGTCCCCAATTCCAAAGAATATTTATTAGATGAGCAAATCGTTCTTTAATGTAATACTGTGACCGACTTATAATTACTCAAATACAGGAAAAAGTCGTGTTTATTCTGCAAGATATGACGAAAAATAAAAGGGGTCCAGTTTTTAACTGAACACAGGGTGTATCCAGGATTTGAAAATCCGCCGCCCCACCGCAATTACATGTGCCGCGCACTCGGGCCTGATGGGAAGTCACATGTGCCCGCCGCCCCCTTGCTATCACCCTCTTCCTCCTTCCGATTTGCGGCGTCAGGACGTCGGCAACGTGAAGTCACACACGTTGTCTCGTTGCCATGGTAACGCGACTACACGATGGCATTTGACGCCGTGATGTCACGTTACCAGGGCAACGAGACGCCGCGTGACGTCACGTTGGTGAGGTCTGCGGCGTCACTTGATGCCGCGAATCGGAAAGAGGGCGGCAGCAAGGAGGCGGCCGGCACATGTGAGCCCGAGAGCGCGGCACATGCACATGGGGGCGGACATTTCTGCCGCCCGGGCCTCCTGATGGGAAGTCCCCCCCTGTGTGTATTGTATTATATTATGTATGTTATATACATGCACACCAGTCCTATGCGGACATCGAGCTCGGACAGCAGGAGGGATTGTCGCATGGACCCATGTTTACAAAGCACGGCTTTTCCAGAAGACACCGTACGCTCCGTTCTTTAGGATAGACCGCAAGGTGTCGTATTGAAGGCCACCACTTAGTAAACATGGGCCCATGTGTAATAGGTTAATTACAGCCTTTAAGTAGGAGGCGCAGAGGCCGGAGCAGCAGATGAGTGGTAAGGTCTTTGTCTTTGAAGTGGGGGGGGGACGCTGGTTCCCAGCTTCACCTTTTGACCTTGAGCAAATCCCTTAACTGCTCTGTGTGAAAATTAGAGTGTAAGCTCTGCAGGTACTCGTGCCCTCAACACTCTATGTACAGCTTTGCGTACACTGTCAGCACCAACTGGGGGTGGATCACTACTTGTTCTACCAATGATCTCCCTGGTACTGCGGTTACAGCCTCTTCTCCACGTCGCTCCCACACATTCCCTCATCCCATCCTCTCCAGCCCTGGTCTCCCCACTGCTGGGTGAAGCCCCCCAATGATCTCCCTGGTACTGCGGTTACAGCCTCTCTTCTCCATGTCGCTCCCACACATGTTCTGATCTCATCCCCTCTTACTTTTGGTCGTTGTCTTGGTCTTTTAATCTCTCTTGGAATCCAGTCGAGCGCCATCTCTGTCCAACGATGGTAATTCCTTCTTGTGATATGTCCGGCCCAGCCGCCATTTTTATTTCTTCACCTGTGGGATGATATCACAGACTTTTGTTTGGTTACAAACCCATTCATTGTGTTTCATGTCTCTGGGTAATACCCAGCATGCATGTCTCCATACTTTTTTACGTTGTCTGAAGCTTCTGAATGATCTTCGCATTTAGGGTCCAAGTTTCTCATCCATACGTGTCACATCCATACGTGAGCACGGCCAGGATACACGGGTCACATCCATACGTGAGCACGGCCAGGATACACGGGTCACCCATACGTGAGCACGGCCAGGATACTGATCAAAAACTTTCCTCTTCAGGCACCGTGGAAAGTCCTGTTGAAATATTGTCTTGTTTCTTCCACATACCTCCATCCCAGTGAATTCCCAAGGTTCCCATCCATTCCTTCTTGACGACCAAGGTAGACACAGTCTTCAACTTCTTCTAGTTCCATTTGTTGAACTTCTCACCATACTTCTTTGCATTATCTGGAGCTTCTGAATTATCTTCACACTTGGGGTCTCCATCCCATCCCCGGGCAGAATACACTGACCCAAAACTTTCCTCTTGAGGCACACGTCTACTCTATATCGACTTTTTGAATATATTTCTCTAAACAGAACTATACCGTAAGACTGAAGAACAGGTTGTGCGCTTAGGATGAAGGTAACCTGAAGGTCATTTTCTGGGGACGGTCATTCAAGTAAGAATGTATGATATCCCATACAAGTGCGGGTACAGACGTAGTAGACGGTTTTGCTCCAACTCCAGTTCTCAAGCCCCTCCCTTCAATCAGTCCCTGCTTCAGCACAGATGGCTCCATCAGTTCCTGCTTCAGCCCATGTGGCTCAATCAGTCCCTGCTTCAGCATAGGTGGCTCAATCAGTCCCTGCTTCAATCAGGGATATCCTGAAAACCTGTTGGTGTCCTGCAGTTGGCCGCGCCATGTCTAGTTTATGATGTGTTTCAGACATTTATATGATCCGTAGTCTATATCTTTGTATGACACGTGTAACGTTTTGTAATGAAAGGGTTAAGTCCGAAAGCACATGGCTGGTAGGTTCTTCCAGAAAATAACGCTATGCTAATCAGGGTCTGGGATGTGGGTACCGGCAGGTTTCTCTGTGACCTGATTACGGTGGCGTTAGCGCAGGGGAATAACATTACAAAGCAGCAATACTACGTCCCCCTTGTCTATTATCTGTATACCGTATGTAAAGCGCGTGGCAATGTATAATTGTACATTCTTACCTTAGCTGGCAATCGTTTAGTGCAGCGGTGCGCAAACTGGGGGGGCGCGAGACTGCCGGCGGGGGGGCGCGGGGTTTACAGAGGCCCCGCGCGCTTCCCGAAGGCACTTAAATTAAGTGCCGGGAGAGCTGCAGAGCCTCGGTAAGCCTTTACTTACATTGGCTCCGGCGGCTTCCTTCCCGCGTTGGTGTCAAATGAAGCCGCGAGGTCATGTGATGTCACGTTGCTATGGCAACGTGACGTCATGACGCCGGAGCGGAGGTGTGGGGGTGGCGCAGGAGTGACGAGACTGTCGGCAGGGAGGCGCAGGGAAAAAATTTTGCGCCCCCCTGGTTTAGTGCTCCTGTTATAAATCTGTCACAATCCTGCTTGTGTGCCTAACATAATGGCCGCCTTTCAGTTTCAATCAATCCTTCAGTCAGTATAACTCAGCAGCTACAATGTATCCTGATATAGCCAACGTAACATTATCTATTGTTACAGTTTGCAGCTCAAACTGCTGGGAACATTGGCAACACATTATCCCAAACAGGAAAGTGTTGCACAGATCTTGCACTGCTGGGGAGGTGTGCTAAAGCCTGCTATAGAAATCACAGGATGTTTTAATACTCATAAAAATGGCATTAAGAGTTGAATAAAAAGAAATATATTTAAAAAAAAACTATTTACTAAAACTGATTGTTTTTTTTTTAAAGCATATAAGATTTCGCACGTTTTTCTGCTTTACTGGAGGTTTCAGTATTTTCGATATTATGTAAAAGGTTCATTAGCATATGGTTTGCATACGAGTGGCCAAACGGCGGTTAAAATGTATGGATGCGATATTGTTCTACTGAGCGCGAGGGCATCGGAACGCTCCTCCCCTCGGTGGGTATGCATTATGGGTATTAAATGGTGGTGCTGAAGAACTAACAACGAACTAAAATCTGCCTGATATGAAGACGCCACGCAAACTTAGGACTAGCTCACACTGCCTGCTACGCGACGTGCGCACGCTCGGCACTCTTTCAGGCTAGTGGATGACATTTGTCACACTAGAAACTGCTTGTGGCGGCAAATTACAGCGTTGACGCTGCGACATTTTGCCGCCGCCACCACCCAAATTGACATTTCGGGCTGCAGTCGCGTCACGTTAGCTGGTTCAGCCAATAAAGGCGAACCAGCTCCGTGACACGTTCGTCACGCCCCCCCCCCCGCCACGCCCCCAATCGCCGCGACCCAACTCGGTACGGAAGCGCGCGGCGGAGGCGCGCATGGAAGCGCGTGGCCGTAGCAGGCAGTGTGAGCTCGGCCTTAGTTGTTTGAAATGAATGTTGACACCGTGTCGAACACCCGACGGCTACAATTGAAATGAAACCAGAATGAGGCGTATTTCTTTATTTTTTATTATTTATAACTAGCGTTGGTAAAGATCAATTATCAGTGCCCTAGTATAAGAGCCATACCGTGAAAAAAAAGACACTCCATTTTATCCTGCGCTAACACGCCCAGCGCCAGCCAACTCTGTGCGCCGCTGACTCAGGCTAGCAACATAGAACGCAAACCGGCGCCATTTACATTGAGATTTCAGTTTCGTGAGCGGATCGCCGTCAGGAAATATCACGCTATACAGCAGAGGAAGGGTTAATGGGGTCCGATGGTTTTATCTGTTTCCGCACATCTTTCTCGAGGCCCTGAGGAATGCCCCCGTCCCGCGTCTGAAACGTCGCTCCTAATAATAATAATATTTTTTTCTTGTGTAGCGCACATGGAATTGTGCCGGCCCCGGTCCCTGGCCCGCTGAGCTCACACTCTATATTCTTGGTGCCTGAGGCACAGGGAGATAAAGTGACTCGCTCAAGGTTCCGACCAGGTTCCATGGGACACCATCGGAGTCAGTGTCTTTACTCACGGAGCCACACCTTCAGCCCTAAAAAAAAAGGGTCACTTAAAAAAGGGGTTCTCAACTCCAGTCCTCAAGGCACCCCAACAGGTCAGGTTTTCAGGATATCTCTGCTTCCGCACAGGTGGCTCAATCAGAGCTGAAGCAGGGACTAATTGAGCCACCTGTGCTGAAGCAGGGATAGTCTGAAAGCCTGGTCCTGCTGGGGCGAGGGGGGGGGGTGCGAAGACTGGAGTTAACCACCCCTGTCTTAAGACACTCCGAGTCGTGAGAAGAGCTCTCTACAAAACCATTATTACTTTGGGATCCCACCAACTTTGGGATCCCACACCCCTCCCCCGACCCGCGATTATATATATATATAGAGTTTTATATACCTGTTTTATAATGCAATGCTACTGTACGTATTCTATATTTTATCGTTTTGTTTTGGATACGAGGCTTTTAATTAAGTATTTCTATATTCCAGCTGTTACAATGCATTGCTAGTTTTCAGTATTTTAGATACATATTATTTTTAACGTTTATTCTGCAATCAAATCGTGCCCCATAATATCCCCCCTAACATTACCCCCATTCCATAACATAATCTCCACTCATTTGCCTTTTAATCTTGCTGTGAGTAGCCTTTATGAGTCCCCGCGCCCAGACCCTGCAGATAAATACCTCCCCACATGCAGTATTCGGCAGCGCGGTCTGTATGGGGATGTGCTGGAAGGTAGCAGTGCTTTCTCATTTTCAAACCTGAGTATTACTCCTGTTTTAAGGCAATTTGACAACTGCTTTCATGCAATTCTTTTCCCATTTGTCTGGATCTGTTTATTTGTCTATCTACATACTTACAGTATTTCTAATTATCGCTCTCTCTAATTCTATATATCTATTTCTAATTCTTTGTATCTATCTGTGTATCTATCCGTGTATCTATCCGTCTGTCTACCTGTGTATCTATCCTTCTGTCTATCTGTGTATCTATCCGTCTGTCTATCTGTGTATCTATCCGTCTGTCTATCTGTGTATCTATCCTTCTTTCTATCCGTCTGTCTATCTGTGTATCTATCCGTCTGTCTATCTGTGTATCTATCCGTCTGTCTATCCGTGTATCTATCCGTCTGTCTTTCTGTGTATCTATCTGTGTATCTATCCGTCTGTCTATCTGTGTATCTATCCTTCTGTCTATCTGTGTATCTATCCGTCTGTCTATCTGTGTATCTATCCTTCTGTCTATCTGTGTATCTATCCGTCTGTCTATCTGTGTATCTATCCGTCTGTCTATCTGTGTATCTATCCATTCAACCATCTCTAAAGTTTTCTATCTATATAATTATATCTATCTCTAATTCTTTGTACCTATCTATAATTACCATTATTGAGATTTTCCTGCGAGTTTGATTTAAGGAAACGGGTGGAATATTTGGCTGCTGCTAGATTTGCAATATACAGTATATACGCTATTAGCTGTTACATGGGTTTTGCACTATACAGTACTGTATATACGCTATTAGCTGTTGCATGGGATTTGCACTATACAGTATATACGCTTTTAGCTGTTGCATGGGATTTGCACTATACAGTATATACGCTATTAGCTGTTGCATGGGATTTGCACTATACAGTATATACGCTATTAGCTGTTACATGGGATTTGCACTATACAGTATATACGCTATTAGCTGTTGCATGGGATTTGCACTATACAGTATATACGCTATTAGCTGTTGCATGGGGTTTGTGTATTACATAACACTAAACACTTGTAAAAATTATTCCCGTTTTGGACAGATGCAACATCTGCCACCTATTTAGAAAACACCCACTACTTCACAACGAAACAATATTAGCCCTTAAACAAAAGAAATAATAAGAGAAGTACAGTATTTAGTTACATAGTAGATGAGGTTGAAAAATTAGACATTTGTCCATCAAGTTAGTTCTGCTGCTTTAGGCTTTAGCACCAATAATGAAAAAATCTCTCTCTCCGTAATATATATATATATATTTCAATAAAACGGAAATAGCCGTGTTAGTCCAATAGCGATAGTATTTGTGCGAGCTTTCGAGATACCCTGATCTCTTCTTCGGGTGATTGCAGCATCGCTAGAAGAAGAGATCAGTGTATGTGGAAAGCTCGCACAAATACAAGCATTTCGTTAGCCACAGAACGGTATTGAGTATTTGTTTTTGATTATTAAGCTCGGCTAATGCGGTACAGATACCTCTACACACACATATATATACATACATACATACATACATACACACACACTATCTATCTATTCATACTTAGACAACACTAATAATTAACTGAATTCTGTATATAAAAGAACAACACTTTCATTGTTCATTTTCCCAAATTCGGGTTACCCTCGTTAATTACCAACCAACGCGTTTCACATTTAAGCCCTAAATTGTGTGCAGGAGTTTGTCGTTAGGCAGAAATCTCCCCCCCCCACCAAAAAAAACCGACCCCACGTTCCTCCCCAACTCTCTACTGAAAAAGTTTCTCCCTCCGAATGCGGGACGAGGGTCTCAAAACCGGTCGCCAAAAACGTCTTGTCTGTCCCCAAATCTCTGCTCTCCGGACCGTAAAAAAAAGCAATCGTTGGAGCGTTTCGTTATTAGCAGGTGATCTGCTCCCATAGTTTCATTCATCTTAATTACCTCTAATTATCAGCGGACCGTGTAATTATGAACCCATAGACTCACCGATCCTCGCTCCATTAACCCCTTCCGTGCCACGGGAGCCCGGCAGCACCCTGTAGGGGTCAAACAGGTCACCCTAGGGGAGAGAGACCGCTCCATTAACCCCTTCCGTGCCACGGGAGCCCGGCAGCACCCTGTAGGGGTCAAACGGGTCACCCTAGGGGAGAGAGACCACTCCATTAACCCCTTCCCTGTCGGGGGGGGGGGACGGGACACGCACTCTACGCTTGCTCTGTGAGCTGGGGGTCTCGGCTGCAGAAAGCATTTCGCCATTAACCCCTGCCGGGCTGCGGAGACCTCCCAGTAACCTCGGCTATTCGACCAATCGCGTGAGAAACCCCGGTGTTTAACCTGTCGCTGGCCAGAGGGAAACGCATTCAGATCGCAACGTAATGAAGATGGGAACTTACGTCGCTGGGGTTTGGTATATGGGATCCACAGTCCGAATGCTGCTCTGTCTCCCCGCCCTTTAAAAATCCCAATCAGCCTTCAGTTGAAGGGACATTCTGATCGAATGTGGGGCCCTGCCCCATGCCAGCTGGTTAGTCAACCCCATAAGCTCCACCCACACGGAGGAGGACCGCCCCGTATCTTCCTACACCCCTAAAAAGTATTTGGTGTAAAAATCGATGATCCGACCCCTTAACCATGTCACTGCCATTAGTACACGTTGCCCCTAGGAGGGACTGACCCCTTAACCATGTCACTGCCATTAGTACACTTTGCTCCGAGGTGGGACTGACCCCTTAACCATGTCACTGCCATTAGTACACTTTGCCCCTAGGAGGGACTGACCCCTTAACCATGTCACTGCCATTAGTACACTTTGCCCCTAGGTGGGACTGATCCCTTAACCATGTCACTGCCATTAGTACACTTTGCCCCTAAGTGGGACTGACCCCTTAACCATGTCACTGCCATTAGTACACTTTGCTCCTAGGTGGGACTGACCCCTTAAACATGTCACTGCCATTAGTACACTTTGCCCCTTGGAGGGACTGACCCCTTAACCATGTCACTGCCATTAGTACAGGTTGCCCGTAGGAGGGACTGACCCCTTAAATATGTCACAATCATTAGTACACGTTGCTCCTAGGAGGGACTGCCCAGTTAAATTCAGTTTCCTTTAGTCTTTTCCAGTGCAAAGAGACCTCACAGACATTAAACCTGAGATGATCTTAAGATTGTACAAACGTTTCTTTAGCAGGGGGTAATATTTGTTTCTACCTGTTATTATTTAGCTTTAGGGGAATTCTCAGAACAAAGATTAAATGCGTAGTGAAAAAAAAAATCCTTACTGGAGCAAACAAGAAAATATCCGAGGGTAAAAATAATTAGGATCCCCTTGTGTCTGTGCTAAGCAGCTTTCAGTTCCTTTACTGTATCAATCTTCACCTCATCTGCTGTGGGGCTGTTCTATCAATCAACTACTCTTTTAGTGAAGAAACCTTCATATTGCCCATGAGGTTACAGTATCAAAGAATGACCTCTTGTTCTAGGATTACTATTTTCATGAAAAATCATCCCTACATCCCCCTCTCCCATCTTTCTCTCTGACATCCCCCCTCTCCCTCCTTTCTCTCTCACATTCCCCTCTCCCTCCTTTCTCTCTCACACCCCCCTCTCCCTCATTTCTCTCACATCCCCCTCTCCCTCCTTTCTCTATCACACCCCCTCTCCCTCCTTTCTCTCTCACATCCCCCTCTCCCTCCTTTCTCTCACATCCCCCTCTCCCTCCTTTCTCTCACATCCCCCTCTCCCTCCTTTCTCTCTCACATCCCCCTCTCCCTCTTTTCTCTCTCACATCCCACTCTCACATCCCCCTCTCCCTCCTTTCTCTCTCACATTCCCCTCTCCCTCTTTTCTCTCTCACATCCCCCTCTCCCTCCTTTCTCTCACATCCCCCTCTCCCTCCTTTCTCTATCACACCCCCTCTCCCTCCTTTCTCTCTCACATCCCCCTCTCCCTCCTTTCTCTATCACACACCCTCTCCCTCCTTTCTCTCTCACATCCCCCCCTCCCTCTTTTCTCTCTCACATCCCATCTACAGCAATTATTGCCACCTACAGCACTTATTCCCTCACCTGATGTCTCTTAAGTCTCCCATCTTACCTCTCAGGCTGCGTCCACGCTAGCGCTGAGCGGGCGGCGCTTACTTACATATATAGATATATGTAAGTCCCCGCTCACGCGGTGCGCGCAGCGCTCGTGCGCATGCACACACGCTCACCTGCGATCAGCGCTTAGTTAAACAAAAAAACTATACTTATTCGCGCGCTCAACTACCAGCTTGTTTATTTGAAGCATTCCTCCGCGCCGTCGGAGGGAAACCAGGTAAACTTATTTGAGCGGAACGAAAAAAATATGGCTGTTTATAAAATATTATTTCTGCTTTCAATCATTTACCCGGCGCTTTTTTTCCTTGGGTTTATTTCATGGCTGGCTTGGGGGCTGTTTAAGAAAGCAATTAGCTGTGTCCTGATCAGAAGGATAATTTCAGAGAAAAGATTCCTTATAGACAAGGCGCATGTTCGGGCTATAAAAAGATGTCCTTATAAAGGGGGGACGTTTTCTCATGCGGCAGTCCCACCTAGGACCAAAGTGCACTGATTGCACCCAGCACACACGTGTAATATCCATATATTCCATCGTACATCATGTCATATTCTATTCCAATGGATTGGGGAAAAAATGAAGAATTTGGTGAAGAGCGAAAAAGGGTAACAGGGTAACGGGGTAGACCCCCCCCCCCCCCATCCGGAAAAAAAAGTTGACCTCAGAGGTGGCCAACTCCACTCCTCAAGGGCCACCAACAGGCCAGGTGCTCAGGATATCCCTGCTTCAGCACAGGTGGTTCAGAGAGAGAGAGAGAGAGAGAGACAGACAGACAGATTCTGTAGATAACAAAGGGGTGACAAAGGGAATGTTTGAAGAGATTGGAAGGGTCATAAAACAGTGACAAGTAACAGCATGGAGGGGAAGGGGATGCTGTGGGGGGAAAGTTGTGAATAAGAACATTGGCAGAGTGGCAGGCAGGATAATTACAAACAATTGTGATAGTGTGTGAGAAACCCCATATCCGCATTAAGCCCTCTTGTTTTGGTGCCAAAGAGTCTTATCATTCTGAGCTCAAATGTTTCCCGTTCTTGAAGGCGTTTAAATATTCCATTGAGGATTATGATTTTTAGATCATTTATGGAATGATCTGGCTGTGAGAAATGATGTCCCACAGGTGAGCAGTATCTTCCTTCTTTGGGGTGGAGAATAGAGTGTCTGTGCATATTCATTCTGTCTTGAGGTTTTTGACTGGTTTCCCCAATGTAGCAACCTTGGTCACATTTGTTGCATTGAATCATATAAACTACGTTCCTGGATGTGCAGCAGTATGATCCTTTAACATGAGTGTTCCATGGTTGTGACTGGCTGTGGGATCTTGGCAAATATGTTTGCAGAGTTTGCAACGTGTGTTGCAACAAGCCAAAAACTTCAAGGCAGAATGAATATGCACAGACACTCCATACTCCATCAGGAAGAAGGAAGATACTGCTCACCTGTGGGACATCACTTCTCACAACCAGATCATTCCATAAATTATTTAAAAATAAAAATCCTCAATGGAATGTTTAAAAGCACCCAAGAACGGGAAACATTTGAGCTCAGAATGATAAGACTCTTTGACACCAAAACAAGAGGACTTAATGCGGATATGGGGTTTCTCACACACTATCACAATTGTTTGTAATTATCCTGCCTGCCTCTCTGCCAATGTTCTTATCCACAACTTTCCCCCCACAGCATCCCCTTCCCCTCCATGCTGTTACTTGTCACTGTTTTATTAACCCTTCCAATGTCTTCAGACATCCATTTGTCACCCCACATTATCTGTTTGTTTTTTGGTTTGTTTTCTGCTTTCCTAACCTCTGTTTTAACCATAGATTCCTGTGTTAATCAGTATTGCTGACCTGAGGTAGAGAGGAGAACTCTCGGAAGCTTGTCCTATGACATAAATTGTTAGTCCAAATAAATTATTCTGCACTATCACAACTGGACTAACACGGCTGTTTCACATATATATATATATATATATATATATATATATATATATATATATATATGTCACTTCTGTCCTCCCAATACCTTTCGAAGTATGCCCCAGCAAGCTTCAATGCATTTAGTTCATATACAGTATGAGTGATGTCCTTATAACAGGGTTTCCTGACGGTGTTGTGAGGCGATGTTCTTATAAAGGGGGGTGTTCTTACAACAGGGGGATGCTGTGATTAACAGGGTGTCCTAAGCTTTGAAATGTTCTTATATGAGGGATGTCCTTATAACAGGGAATGCCACAGAAGGGTAGAGACTAAAATGTTCTTATAACAGGGGTTTCCTTCTTAAGCGAGAGCGTATCGGTATTATGAGGAGGTGTTGTTATAAGAGGTATGTTCTTATAAAGAGAGTTTTCTTATCATAGGGGATCCTTCAATGGGAAATATTAAGACCGTTCTTATAAAGGGGTTCTTCTAAAATAATGTCAGACAATGTTCTTATAAAAGGGCTTCCTCTCTCAAGCAGGGATGCAGTAGGTTGTAATTTTCAGGCGATGTTCTTATAAGAGGGGTGTTATATCGGTGCCGTGATGGGATGTTAAGTTCCTATAAAAAGGCTGCTCTTATAACAGGGTATCCTAAAATATGAATTATTTGAGTATTCAGCAATACAATTTCATATAATGTATATATGTTATATAAAGTGTATATATACACATATATATACCTAGGTGATAATGGTGAAAGGCGGGTTGCAGACCTGTCTAAGACATGTGAATGTGCTCACACGTGATATTTTTATGCGCTATATATATATATGTAATTTAATGTATGTATTACCCATGTAATTACATAATGATGTATTTAGCCAGAAAGGGCATTTATCGCTGTTCCCTGTCACCAAAAAAATAATAATCCCGGGATTTATTGGGGGAAAATCTCCATTGAATCAGGGGGGGGGGGGCTCTTTTTTGTGAAGGGTTAATGGAGCGATGCTCTGCAGGGTACAGAAGGGGTTAATGGGGTGATGCTCTGCAGGGTACGGAAGGGGTTAATGAAGGGATGCTCTACAGCGTACGGAAGGGGTTAATGAAGCGATGCTCTGCAGGGTATTGAAGGGGTTAATGAAGTGATACTCTGCCGGGTATTGAAGGGGTTTAATTAAGGGATGCTCTGCAGGGGCGCAGAAGAGAAGGGGTTAATGAAGCGGTGCTCTGCAGAGCATTGAAGGGGTTAATAAAGCAATGTTCTGCATGGCGCAGGAGTGAAGGGGTTAATGGAGTGAAGCTTTGCAGGGTGTAGAAGGGAAGGGGTTAATGAAGCAATGCTCTGCAGGGTGTGGAAGGGCTTACTGAAGTGATGCTCTGCAGGTTATGGAAGGGGTTAATGAATCAATGCTCGGCCGAGTAGGGGTTAATGGAGAGATGCTCTGCAGGGTGTGGACGGGATGGGGTTAATGGAGCGATGCTCTGCAGGGAAGGGGTTAGCCAGGTCATAAACCTTTATATCCCAAACCCCCGGGAGTTTGGACCGCTTTCAGAACAGGTAACAGATAACAGAACCTGTTGCGGCCACATTCATACGGTCAGTCTGAATCCCTGGGGTAACAATGACCCAGAACAAGGTACTCCAGAACAGCAAGAGATTGGAGTAAACACAGCACGGGTAGGAGTAACGATACTTCCGAACAGGTGCACGAGGGAGTAACATTATTTCTGCCGAGATATATGTGAGGGTAACAAGCAGCGCTGTTACACATACTGGAGCAATAGTCAAATTAACCGTGATATGCTGCACACCATTAGTCACAAAACAAAAGCAGTATTACCGGTGCTGCTGGTTCAAAGGGATACCCGTCACAAATATCCAAGCGCGAACTGTGACAAGGAAAGATCCAGCACTCCACGGATTTGCAAAAGTATCACATTTATTGCGCCATACCCAACGACCGTTTCGACCTTCGTAGGCATCATGCCTTTTCACTTGAAAAAGACCTACCTAGGTCGAAACGGTCGTTGGGTATGGCGCAATAAATGTGATACTTTTGCAAATCCGCGGAGCGCTGGATCTTTCCTTTTCACACATACTGGAGCAGCAGTATTTTAGCCTAGGTATATGTAGGAGTAACAGTGCTCCAGCAAAGTGATTGGAGTAACAGTACTCCGACAAAGTTATACTTAGGTGTAACAGTATTTTATTATAGCTAGGTGTTGGAGTATCAGTACAAGAGAAGTGATAGACAGGAGTAACTGTACTTCAACAATGACAGGATTAACTGTCTATACTGCAGCACAGCCAAGGGTACGACTAGAGTATTAGTGCCAGCAAAGTGGCAGAGAGAAGTAATAGTACCTCAGCACAGCTGGGGATAGGAGTATCAATACCAACAGGGAGTATACATGCGAGAAAAGTAGTGGACCGGAGTTACAGTAGTTCACTTACATGCAGGAGTAACAGTACTTCAACAGAATTATGGATAGGAGTATCAGTACCCGCAGAAAGCATCACTAGCAGCAAATATATACACAAGTGTAACTACTTAAATAATATAGATAAGAATAACAGTACTTAAGCAAATCTAAAGTCAGGGGTAATAATACTTTTTCAGAACAAGTCAGATAGGAGTACCAATACAGCAAAGGGATACACACAAGGAACAATACTTCAGCACTTAGGAGTAACAGTACCTCAGCACCGGCATGGGAGCAAGCAAAGGTATTCATGCAACAGCACACACAGCAAGGGGTAACATTACCTCGGCACAGTAGCAGATCCGGGTACCAGTACTCCAGACAGGCAGGAGTAACAGCGCAGAAGTATGTGTTTCTGGTACTGACAGGGTTACATATACAGCAGTAACAAGTACCAAAAGCTCTCGGCCAATCAGAAGAGGCGCAGAGATCAAGGCGACAAAAGATGTAGGGTTTGTTTTTAGGATGGGGGGGGGAGGGGAGAGGGGGGTCTGCGTTCAAATACCCAGCCCGGGATCAATACTCCGCCGGACCGGCGCTGCAGGGAGCGCAGGAGGAGCACAGCGGGCGCTGTGAAGTTCTCTCTCTCTGCCTGGGAGGGCCGGGGCTTCATCAAAAATGTATAGGGGTCTGACACCCCCCCACCCCCCCCCCTTCCCCAATATGCCAGAATCCTACTTATCTGTAAGATCGCTGGAAGGGGGTGAGTGGGGGAGGGGGGGGGGGTGAGTGGGGGAGGGGGGGGGGCGCGGCAAGGGGGTGAGTGGGGAGGGGGGGGGCGCGGGAAGGGGGTGTGAGTGATGGGGGTGAAGGGCTGAGTGGGAAAGGGGGGGAGGGGGTGAATGGGGAATGGGGGGGGGGGGCGCGGGAAGGGGGTGTGAGTGATGGGGGGAAGGGCTGAGTGGGAAAGAGGGTGAGTGGGGGGGGGGGTGAGTGGGGAGGTGGGGAGGGGGGGTGAGTGAGGGTGGGGGGTTATCTCGTTCCCTATTCTAGGGCCAACATTATTAGCTTTTTAACCCCTGCCGAAAAGGTTTTCAAATATTCTTCCTAATATTCCCCCCCCCCCTCCCACCCTTTATAAGAAGACTGCTGTTATAAGGACACCCACCGTTATGGGAAGATCCCTCTTATAAGAACGTCTCACACCTTCAAAGCTTCATATTTTAGGATACCCTGTTATAAGAGCAGCCTTTTTTTATATAGGAACTTAACATCCCATCACGGCACCGATATAACACCCCTCTTATAAGAACATCTCCTGAACATTACAACCTACTGCATCCCTGCTTGAGAGAGGAAGCCCTTTTATAAGAACATTGTCTGACATTATTTTAGAAGAACCCCTTTATAAGAACAGTCTAAATATTTCCTATTGAAGGGTCCCCTATGATAAGAACATACCTCTTATAACAACGCCTCCTCATAATACCAAGAAGGAAACCCCTGTTATAAGAACATTTTACACCACCCTGTGTGTGGTATGCCTGTTATAAGCCATATCCCTCATATAAGAAGCTTCCTAGTTTAGGTTACCCTATTACTCACTTAACCCTTCCTATTACAACATCACCCTTTACAAGAACACCCACCTACAACACTGTCTAATCCTACATGAGGAACCCCTGGTATAAGAACACCCACCTTTATAAGAACACCTCACACCATCGTGTCTAATCCTATATGAGGAACCCTGTTATAAGAACACCCACCTTTATAAGAACACCTCACAACACCTTGTCTAATCCTATATGAGGAACCCTGTTATAAGGACACCCACCTTTATAAGAACACCTCACAACACCTTGTCTAATCCTATATGAGGAACCCCTGTTATAAGAACACCCACCTTTATAAGAACATCTCACAACACTGTGTTTAATCCTATATGAGAAACCCTGTTATAAGAAACCCACCTTTATAAGAACACCTCACACCACCTTGTCTAATCCTATATGAGAAACCCTGTTATAAGGACATCCTCCCCTGACATCCCTATAGCAGAAACACACGTGCTCCTAATGAGGGTATCCATTTATCACCTAAAATCCCCCCTTTGTAACCTAAACATACTTTTCCGTGTGGAATAGCCATATAAGAAATGCCCCCTCATTATAAGAACATCTTCTCAAAGCCCCTGCAACACGAGCGGTTTGTACACAGTGACAGTAAGGACACGCACACAGGCATGTGTCTCTGTAAAGCCCCGCACACACGCCTGCCCATACTGTATATATATACTGTATATAGCTGAGTAAGGACTTATTACTAAAGCATGCAAAGTTGTGCACGTACACACACGTACATATATATGCAAAGCTGAAATGTACTGTATATGTGTGTGTGTGTATGTGTGTCTGCCAGGTAAGGCAGTGTGTGTAAGTGTGTGTGTACCTGACAGGTAAGGCAGTGTGTGTGTGTGTACCTGACAGGTAAGGCATTGTATATGTGTGTACCTGACAGGTAAGGCAGTGTGTGTGTGTGTATATGTCTGACAGGTAAGGCATGGTGTGTGTGTGTGTGTGTGTGTGTGTCTGACAGGTAAGGCAGTGTGTGTGTGACAGGTAAGGCAGTGTGTGTGTGTGTGTGTGTGTGTGTGTGTGTGTGTATTTGTCTGACAGGTATGGCAGTGTGTGTGGGTGTGTGGGTGTGTGTGGGTGTCTGACAGGTAAGGCAGTGTGTGTGTCTGACAGGTAAGGCAGTATTTGTGTGTGTGTGTGACAGGTAAGGCAGTGTGTCTGACTGGAAAGGCAGTGTGTGTGTGTGTGTGTGTGTGTGTGTGTGTGTGTGTGTGTGTGTGTGTTTGTGTGTGTTTGACAGGTAAGGCAGTGTGTGTGTGTGTGTGTGTCTGACAGGAAAGGTAGTGTGTGTGTGTGTGTGTGTGTGTGTGTTTGACAGGTAAGGCAGTGTGTGTGTGTGTGTGTGTCTGACAGGTAAGGCAGTGTGTGTCTGACAGGAAAGGCAGTGTGTGTGTGTGTTTGAGAGGTAAGGCAGTATGTGTATGTGTGTGTGTGTGTGTGTGTGTGTGTGTGTGTGTGTGTGTCTGACAGGTAAGGCAGTGTGTGTGTGTGTGTGTGTCTGACAGGAAAGGTAGTGTGTGTGTGTGTGTGTGTGTGTGTGTGTGTGTGTGTGTGTGTGTGTGTGTGTGTGTGTGTGTGTGTGTGTGTGTGTGTGTGTGTGTTTGACAGGTAAGGCAGTGTGTGTGTGTGTGTGTGTGTGTGTGTGTGTGTGTGTGTGTCTGACAGGTAAGGCAGTGTGTGTCTGACAGGAAAGGTAGTGTGTGTGTGTGTGTGTGTGTGTGTGTGTGTGTGTGTGTGTGTTTGAGAGGTAAGGCAGTGTGTGTGTGTGTGTGTGTGTGTGTGTGTGTGTGTGTGTGTGTGTGTGTGTGTGTGTGTGTGTGTGTGTGTGTGTCTGACAGGTAAGGCAGTGTGTGTGTGTAACTCACCTCTGTGCTGGTCCCTATGTCTCTGGCTGCCCAGCCTGCTGTGTGTGAGGATGGGAAGTGTGTGGATGGTGCAGTAAGTATACTGTCTGCTAGTCTGGCCTTAGGGCTTCCTTCCCTGGACTTCCCTGCCCCTCTATGGGTGGGTGGGGTACCACTCAGTGCCCCCAGCCATCATCCACATGGCAAAGAGAGAGGGGGGAGGAGGTGGAAAGGAGGGGAGGCTGAGGAGAGAGAGGAAGGGAAAAGGGGAAGAGAGAGGGACAGAAAGGACCAGAGAGGGGGAAAGAGAGAGAGGGAGAGGGGAGAGAGAGAGATGGAGAGAGGGTGGAGGGATGAAGGGAAAAAGGGGCAGTGAAAGGGGATAGAGAGAGAAGGAGAGAAAGGACCAGAGAGGGGGGAAAGAGAGAGGGACAAAGAGAGAGGAAGGAGAAAGAGCGAGGGGAAGGAGAGGGAAGATGGAGAAGGAGGGGGAGAAGGGGAAATAGATAGAGGAAGGAGAGAGGGAGGAGGAGAGAGATGGGGAGGAGAGAGAGACAGGGTAGAAGGAGAGATAGAGGGGGGTGGAGAAAGAGGGGGGAGAGATAGGAGGAGTAGAGGGGGGAAAGAAAGAGAGAGAGAGGGGGAAGGAGGGAGAGAGAATAAACATGTAAGGGGGGAGGAAGAAAAGACTTCTGAAAAAAGGAAAAGTGGGTGGAAAAGAGAAAGATGAGGAAAGAGCAGAAAGATGAGAAAGAAAGTGAGAAATAAGAAAGTGTGAGTGTGTATGGGAGTATGAGAAATACAGGAGTGTGTGTGTACTGTATGAGTGTGCATGGGAGTGTGAGTGTGTGTGTGTGTACAGGTAGCCCACGCTATCCAACGTTTCACTTTACAAGGAATGGCATATCCAACGCTTTACAATGCCTCCCCTACGGGCCGTTTTTTGACGCCGGAATGCGTTATCCGACGCCGGAATGTGTTATCCGACGCCTGAATGCGTTATCCAACGCTCACCGCCACTGATTAACATGGGACTCACTTTACAGCGGTTTAACTATCCAGCGCTACTTCCAGAACGGGTTCCGTTGGATAACTGAGGACTGCCTGTATGAGTGTGCATGAGAGTGTATATGTGAGAATATGAGTGTGAGTGTGTGTGAGTATGAGAGATAATGAGAGTTTGAGTGTGTATGAGAAATACAGAAGGGTGAGTGTGTATGAGAGAGTATGAGAAATACAGAAGTGAGTGTGTATGAGAAATACAGAAAAGTGTGTGAGTGTGTATGAGAGAGTATGACAGAGTATGAGAAGTACAGAAAAATGTGAGTGTGTATGAGAGTGTGACAGAGTGTGTGTATGAGTGTGTGTCAGAGTATGTGTGTGTATGAGTGTATGTGAGAGTATGAATGTGTATAAAAGCGTGAGATTATGAGAGTGTGAATGTGTATGAGAGAGTATGAGTGTGTGTATGAGAAATACAGAAGAACGTATGAGAGAGTAGTTGTAGTCTGTATGAGAGAGTATGAGAAATACAGAATAAAGTGTGTATGAGAGTGTATGACATATACAGAAGAGTGTGAGTGTGTATGGGTGAGTATGAGAGTGTGTGTGTATGAGTGAGTGTGTATGAGAGTGTGAGAGTATGAGAGTGTGAGTGTTTATGAGACTGAGTGTGTGTGTATTAGAAATACAGAAGAAAGTGTGTGTATGAGAGTGTGAGTGTGTATGAGAGAGTGTGTGTGTATGAAAGTGTGAGTGTGTATATATATGAAAACAGAAGGACGTGTGAGTGTGTATGAGAGTGTGAGTATGTATGAGAGTTTGAGTGTGTATGAGAGAGTATGAGTGTGAGTGTATATGAGAAATACAGAATAAAGTGTGAACGTGTATGAGAGAGTATGTGTGTGTATATGTGTAGGAGAGAGTACAAGAATGTGAGTGTGTATGAGAGAGTATGAGAAATACAGAAGATTGTGAGTGTGTATGAGAGTATGTGTGTGTATACTGTATGTGTAGGAGAGAGTATAAGAATGTGAGTGTGTATGAGAGAGTATGAGAAATACAGAAGAAAGTGTGAGTGAGTATGAGATATACAGAAGATTGTGAGTGTGTATGAGTGCAAGTATAAGTGTGAGTGTGTATGAGAGAGCATGTGTGTTTCTTTGAGATAGACAGAATCAAGAGTTTAAGTGTGTATGAGAAATACAGAAGAAAGAGTGTGAGTGTGTATGAGTGAGTATGAGTATGAAACATACAGAAGAGTTTGAGTGTGTATAAGAGAGTATGAGAAATACAGAAGAGTGTGAGTGTGTATGAGTGTGTATGAGAGAGTATGAGAAATACAGAATAAAGAGTGTGAGTGTGTATGAGAGAGTGAGAGGGAATGTGTATGAGAGAGTGAGAGGGAATGTGTATGAGAGAGTGAGAGGGAATGTGTATATGAGAGAGTGAGAGGGAATGTGTATGAGAGAGTGAGAGGGAATGTGTATGAGAGAGTGAGAGGGAATGTGTATGAGAGAGTGAGAGGGAATGTGTATATGAGAGAGTGAGAGGGAATGTGTATGAGAGAGTGAGAGGGAATGTGTATATGAGAGAGTGAGAGGGAATGTGTATATGAGAGAGTGAGAGGGAATGTGTATGAGAGAGTGAGAGGGAATGTGTATATGAGAGAGTGAGAGGGAATGTGTATGAGAGAGTGAGAGGGAATGTGTATGAGAGAGTGAGAGGGAATGTGTATATGAGAGAGTGAGAGGGAATGTGTATGAGAGAGTGAGAGGGAATGTGTATATGAGAGAGTGAGAGGGAATGTGTATGAGAGAGTGAGAGGGAATGTGTATGAGAGAGTGAGAGGGAATGTGTATATGAGAGAGTGAGAGGGAATGTGTATATGAGAGAGTGAGAGGGAATGTGTATATGAGAGAGTGAGAGGGAATGTGTATGAGAGAGTGAGAGGGAATGTGTATGAGAGAGTGAGAGGGAATGTGTATGAGAGAGTATGAGTGTGAGAGAATATGAAATACAGAAAAAAGAGTGCGAGAAAATATGAGAGGGTATGAGAGTGTGAGTATGTGTGAGAAATACAGAAGAAAGTGTGAGAGAGTATGATGGTGTGAGAGTATGTCAGAGTGTATGAGAGAGTATGAAAGTGTGGGAGAGTATGAAAAAGCGTGAGAGTTTGAAAGTGTGGGAGAGTAAGTAAGAGTGTGAGAGAGTATGAAAGTGTGGGAGAGTATGAAAGAGTGTGAGAGAGTATGAAAGAGTGTGAGAGAGTATGAAAGAGTGTGAGAGTTTGAAAGAGTGTGAGAGTATGAAAGTGTGGGAGAGTATGAAAGAGTGTGAGAGAGTATGAAAGAGTGAGAGTATGAAAGTGTGGGAGAGTATGAAAGAGTGTGAGAGAGTATGAAAGAGTGTGAGAGTATGAAAGAGTGTGAGAGTATGACAGAGTGTGAGAGTATGACAGAGTGTGAGAGTATGAAAGAGTGTGAGAGTATGAAAGTGTGGGAGAGAATGAAAGTGTGGGAGAGTATGAAAGAGTGTGAGAGAGTATAAAAGTGTGAGAGTATGAAAGTGTGGGAGAGTATGAAAGAGTGTGAGCGAGTATGAAAGTGTGGGAGAGTATGAAAGAGTGTGAGAGAGTATGAAAGTGTGAGAGTATGAAAGTGTGAGAGTATGAAAGTGTGGGAGAGTATGAAAGTGTGGGAGAGTATGAAAGAGTGTGAGAGAGTATGAAAGAGTGAGAGTATGAAAGTGTGGGAGAGTATGAAAGAGTGTGAGAGAGTATGAAAGAGTGTGAGAGTATGAAAGAGTGTGAGAGTATGAAAGAGTGTGAGAGTATGAAAGTGTGGGAGAGTATGAAAGTGTGGGAGAGTATGAAGAGTGTGAGAGAGTATGAAAGAGTGTGAGAGTATGAAAGTGTGGGAGAGTATGAAAGTGTGGGAGAGAATGAAAGATGTGAGAGTATGAAAGAGTGAGAGTATGAAAGGGTATGAGAGAGTATGAAAGTGTGGGAGAGTATGAAAGTGTGGGAGAGTATGAAGAGTGTGAGAGAGTATGAAAGAGTGTGAGAGAATAAAAGTGTGTGAGAGTATGAAAGAGTGTGAGAGAGTATGAAAGTGTGGGAGAGTATGAAAGAGTGTGAGAGAGTATGAAAGAGTGTGAGAGAATAAAAGTGTGTGAGAGTATGAAAGTGTGTGAGAGAGTATGAAAGTGTGGGAGAGTATGAAAGTGTGGGAGAGTATGAAAGTGTGGGAGAGTATGAAAGTGTGGGAGAGTATGAAAGTGTGGGAGAGTATGAAAGTGTGGGAGAGTATGAAAGAGTGTGAGAGAGTATGAAAGAGTGAGAGTATGAAAGTGTGGGAGAGTATGAAAGTGTGGGAGAGTATGAAGAGTGTGAGAGAATGAAAGTGTGGGAGAGTATGAAAGTGTGGGAGAGTATGAAAGAATGTGAGCGAGTATGAAAGAGTGAGAGTATGAAAGTGTGGGAGAGTATGAAAGAGTGTGAGAGAGTATGAAAGAGTGTGAGAGTATGAAAGAGTGTGAGAGTATGAAAGAGTGTGAGAGTATGAAAGTGTGGGAGAGTATGAAAGTGTGGGAGAGAGTATGAAAGATGTGAGAGTATGAAAGAGTGTGAGAGTATGAAAGGGTATGAGAGAGTATGAAAGTGTGGGAGAGTATGAAAGTGTGGGAGAGTATGAAGAGTGTGAGAGAGTATGAAAGAGTGTGAGACTATGAAAGTGTGTGAGAGTATGAAAGAGTGTGGGAGAGTATGAAAGTGTGGGAGAGTATGAAAGAGTGTGGGAGAGTATGAAAGTGTGGGAGAGTATGAAAGTGTGGGAGAGTATGAAAGTGTGGGAGAGTATGAAAGAGTGTGAGAGAATAAAAGTGTGGGAGAGTATGAAAGAGTGTGAGAGAGTATGAAAGAGTGTGAGAGTGTGAAAGTGTGGGAGAGTATGAAAGTGTGGGAGAGTATGAAAGAGTGTGAGACTATGAAAGAGTGTGAGAGTATGAAAGAGTGTGAGAGTATGAAAGGGCGTGAGAGAGTATGAAAGTGTGGGAGAGTATGAAAGAGTGTGAGCGAGTATGAAAGTGTGGGAGAGTATGAAGAGTGTGAGAGAGTATGAAAGTGTGTGAGAGTATGAAAGTGTGGGAGAGTATGAAAGAGTGTGAGCGAGTTGAAAGTGTGAGAGAGTATGAAAGGGTGTGAGAGTATGAAAGAGTGTGAGAGTATGAAAGTGTGGGAGAGTATGAAAGAGAGTGAGAGAGTATGAAAGAGTGTGAGAGTATGAAAGAGTGTGAGAGTATGACAGAGTGTGAGAGTATGACAGAGTGTGAGAGTATGAAAGAGTGTGAGAGTATGAAAGTGTGGGAGAGAATGAAAGTGTGGGAGAGTATGAAAGAGTGTGAGAGAGTATAAAAGTGTGAGAGTATGAAAGTGTGGGAGAGTATGAAAGAGTGTGAGCGAGTATGAAAGTGTGGGAGAGTATGAAAGAGTGTGAGAGAGTATGAAAGTGTGAGAGTATGAAAGTGTGAGAGTATGAAAGTGTGGGAGAGTATGAAAGTGTGGGAGAGTATGAAAGAGTGTGAGAGAGTATGAAAGAGTGAGAGTATGAAAGTGTGGGAGAGTATGAAAGAGTGTGAGAGAGTATGAAAGAGTGTGAGAGTATGAAAGAGTGTGAGAGTATGAAAGAGTGTGAGAGTATGAAAGTGTGGGAGAGTATGAAAGTGTGGGAGAGTATGAAGAGTGTGAGAGAGTATGAAAGAGTGTGAGAGTATGAAAGTGTGGGAGAGTATGAAAGTGTGGGAGAGAATGAAAGATGTGAGAGTATGAAAGAGTGAGAGTATGAAAGGGTATGAGAGAGTATGAAAGTGTGGGAGAGTATGAAAGTGTGGGAGAGTATGAAGAGTGTGAGAGAGTATGAAAGAGTGTGAGAGAATAAAAGTGTGTGAGAGTATGAAAGAGTGTGAGAGAGTATGAAAGTGTGGGAGAGTATGAAAGAGTGTGAGAGAGTATGAAAGAGTGTGAGAGAATAAAAGTGTGTGAGAGTATGAAAGTGTGTGAGAGAGTATGAAAGTGTGGGAGAGTATGAAAGTGTGGGAGAGTATGAAAGTGTGGGAGAGTATGAAAGTGTGGGAGAGTATGAAAGTGTGGGAGAGTATGAAAGTGTGGGAGAGTATGAAAGAGTGTGAGAGAGTATGAAAGAGTGAGAGTATGAAAGTGTGGGAGAGTATGAAAGTGTGGGAGAGTATGAAGAGTGTGAGAGAATGAAAGTGTGGGAGAGTATGAAAGTGTGGGAGAGTATGAAAGAATGTGAGCGAGTATGAAAGAGTGAGAGTATGAAAGTGTGGGAGAGTATGAAAGAGTGTGAGAGAGTATGAAAGAGTGTGAGAGTATGAAAGAGTGTGAGAGTATGAAAGAGTGTGAGAGTATGAAAGTGTGGGAGAGTATGAAAGTGTGGGAGAGAGTATGAAAGATGTGAGAGTATGAAAGAGTGTGAGAGTATGAAAGGGTATGAGAGAGTATGAAAGTGTGGGAGAGTATGAAAGTGTGGGAGAGTATGAAGAGTGTGAGAGAGTATGAAAGAGTGTGAGACTATGAAAGTGTGTGAGAGTATGAAAGAGTGTGGGAGAGTATGAAAGTGTGGGAGAGTATGAAAGAGTGTGGGAGAGTATGAAAGTGTGGGAGAGTATGAAAGTGTGGGAGAGTATGAAAGTGTGGGAGAGTATGAAAGAGTGTGAGAGAATAAAAGTGTGGGAGAGTATGAAAGAGTGTGAGAGAGTATGAAAGAGTGTGAGAGTGTGAAAGTGTGGGAGAGTATGAAAGTGTGGGAGAGTATGAAAGAGTGTGAGACTATGAAAGAGTGTGAGAGTATGAAAGAGTGTGAGAGTATGAAAGGGCGTGAGAGAGTATGAAAGTGTGGGAGAGTATGAAAGAGTGTGAGCGAGTATGAAAGTGTGGGAGAGTATGAAGAGTGTGAGAGAGTATGAAAGTGTGTGAGAGTATGAAAGTGTGGGAGAGTATGAAAGAGTGTGAGCGAGTTGAAAGTGTGAGAGAGTATGAAAGGGTGTGAGAGTATGAAAGAGTGTGAGAGTATGAAAGTGTGGGAGAGTATGAAAGAGAGTGTGAGAGTATGAAAGAGTGTGAGAGTATGAAAGTGTGGGAGAGTATGAAAGAGTGTGAGAGAGTATGAAAGGGTGTGAGAGTATGAAAGAGTGTGAGAGTATGAAAGAGTGTGAGAGTATGAAAGAGTGTGAGAGAGTATGAAAGAGTGTGAGAGTATGAAAGAGTGTGAGAGTATGAAAGTGTGGGAGAGTATGAAAGTGTGGGAGAGTATGAAGAGTGTGAGAGAGTATGAAAGAGTGTGAGAGTATGAAAGTGTGGGAGAGTATGAAAGTGTGGGAGAGAATGAAAGATGTGAGAGTATGAAAGAGTGTGAGAGTATGAAAGGGTATGAGAGAGTATGAAAGTGTGGGAGAGTATGAAAGTGTGGGAGAGTATGAAGAGTGTGAGAGAGTATGAAAGAGTGTGAGAGAATAAAAGTGTGTGAGAGTATGAAAGAGTGTGAGAGAGTATGAAAGTGTGGGAGAGTATGAAAGAGTGTGAGAGAGTATGAAAGAGTGTGAGAGAATAAAAGTGTGTGAGAGTATGAAAGTGTGTGAGAGAGTATGAAAGTGTGGGAGAGTATGAAAGTGTGGGAGAGTATGAAAGTGTGGGAGAGTATGAAAGTGTGGGAGAGTATGAAAGAGTGTGAGAGAGTATGAAAGAGTGAGAGTATGAAAGTGTGGGAGAGTATGAAAGTGTGGGAGAGTATGAAGAGTGTGAGAGAATGAAAGTGTGGGAGAGTATGAAAGTGTGGGAGAGTATGAAAGAGTGTGAGATAGTATGAAAGAGTGAGAGTATGAAAGTGTGGGAGAGTATGAAAGAGTGTGAGAGAGTATGAAAGAGTGTGAGAGTATGAAAGAGTGTGAGAGTATGAAAGAGTGTGAGAGTATGAAAGTGTGGGAGAGTATGAAAGTGTGGGAGAGTATGAAAGTGTGGGAGAGTATGAAAGAGTGTGAGAGAGTATGAAAGAGTGAGAGTATGAAAGTGTGGGAGAGTATGAAAGTGTGGGAGAGTATGAAGAGTGTGAGAGAATGAAAGTGTGGGAGAGTATGAAAGTGTGGGAGAGTATGAAAGAATGTGAGCGAGTATGAAAGAGTGAGAGTATGAAAGTGTGGGAGAGTATGAAAGAGTGTGAGAGAGTATGAAAGAGTGTGAGAGTATGAAAGAGTGTGAGAGTATGAAAGAGTGTGAGAGTATGAAAGTGTGGGAGAGTATGAAAGTGTGGGAGAGAGTATGAAAGATGTGAGAGTATGAAAGAGTGTGAGAGTATGAAAGGGTATGAGAGAGTATGAAAGTGTGGGAGAGTATGAAAGTGTGGGAGAGTATGAAGAGTGTGAGAGAGTATGAAAGAGTGTGAGACTATGAAAGTGTGTGAGAGTATGAAAGAGTGTGGGAGAGTATGAAAGTGTGGGAGAGTATGAAAGAGTGTGGGAGAGTATGAAAGTGTGGGAGAGTATGAAAGTGTGGGAGAGTATGAAAGTGTGGGAGAGTATGAAAGAGTGTGAGAGAATAAAAGTGTGGGAGAGTATGAAAGAGTGTGAGAGAGTATGAAAGAGTGTGAGAGTGTGAAAGTGTGGGAGAGTATGAAAGTGTGGGAGTGTATGAAAGTGTGGGAGAGTATGAAAGAGTGTGAGACTATGAAAGAGTGTGAGAGTATGAAAGAGTGTGAGAGTATGAAAGGGCGTGAGAGAGTATGAAAGTGTGGGAGAGTATGAAAGAGTGTGAGCGAGTATGAAAGTGTGGGAGAGTATGAAGAGTGTGAGAGAGTATGAAAGTGTGTGAGAGTATGAAAGTGTGGGAGAGTATGAAAGAGTGTGAGCGAGTTGAAAGTGTGAGAGAGTATGAAAGGGTGTGAGAGTATGAAAGAGTGTGAGAGTATGAAAGTGTGGGAGAGTATGAAAGAGAGTGTGAGAGTATGAAAGAGTGTGAGAGTATGAAAGTGTGGGAGAGTATGAAAGAGTGTGAGAGAGTATGAAAGGGTGTGAGAGTATGAAAGAGTGTGAGAGTATGAAAGAGTGTGAGAGAGTATGAAAGAGTGTGAGAGTATGAAAGAGTGTGAGAGAGTATGAAAGAGTGTGAGAGAGTATGAAAGAGTGTGAGAGTATGAAAGAGTGTGAGAGAGTATGAAAGAGTGTGAGAGTATGAAAGAGTGTGAGAGAGAGAAATACAGCAGAAAAAGAGAGGTGGGAAATGTAGAAGAATACAGGTAAGGGGAGAGATAACGAGGGGAGAGATAACGAGAGGAGAGATAACGAGGGGAGAGATAACGAGGGGAGAGATAACGAGGGGAGAAGTGGGTGGAGTACTTGAGAAAGAAAAGAATGTAAAAGAGAGAAGGGAAATAGAGAGAAAGGGAGCAGGGGTGTGAGAGAAGAGACGGAAAGAGAGGGGAGAGAGAGGAAAGAGACAGAGAGGGGAGAGAGGAGAAAATAGAGATAGAGCGGGTGATGAGATATGGGGGAGAGCGATAGAGGGGGAGATGAGATATTTATGGGGAAGAGCAATCGAGGGTGAGAGAGGGATAGAGAGTGAGAGAGGGATAGAGGGGAGAGAGGGATAGAAAAGAAAGAGGGGAGAACGGGAAAGAGGGGAGAGAGAAGGAGAGATGAGAGATATTGTAAATGGAATCCAAGTGATTTTGGAATCCATGTTGTCTGTTTGTATCCATTTTGTTTCTCCACACTCTATTCAGACTGAACTGGGAAAGATTGTGCAATATAAGAACACATTTAAGGGAAACAACTTATTTGGTAGAAAAGTTAGAATAAGTTCATTGTTTCTAGTACATTTTGGGTACACAACATGAAGTCTGTCCCAGGTCAAGATAAGATAGGCTGTGTGCCCGGGCGAGGATTGGATCAGTGTAATTACATTGTAACAAGCTATGCATCGGTTAATTTAGTCGCTAGGGAAAGAACTATATGAATCGTGTTTATAGAGTAGATGCATCAGAACAGAAAATACACAGCCCGAGGAGATGTCCTCCATTCTTAACCTGTAAATGCCTGTTGATGCCTGAAGCTTATGTGTAACTTCCTCTAGAATAATAAATGATATTTGGAACTGCAAAGAAACCTGTGCCGAACCGATAATTATTGGAACAAAGATTCTGTATTTTCCCACAATAGATAAACGGTTATTTTCCATGGCGAGCCACAGTCGAATCCGAGCCACACTGTACGTACGACGGGAGGGAGAGCCCCGGGTCTTAGGGGTGAGTCTCAAAACTGTTTTCTCAACAATGTTGTAAGTACATGGTCTTGATCAACGAACGTGACGAAGTAAGATTTTCCAGAAGAAGAAGAAGATCCAGTGATTACACAGACATTTCAAGACTTTGCTTTCCGGAGATTAATTAAGACTGAGACACACGAGGTGTTCAGGACTGCAGCTTCCTGAAGGAACAAACTCAAAGAGATCCGAAGTGAGGCGCTCCTATGTTCAAAATGCTAACCCACAGCTTTTGGTGAAGGGGTCCTACTTATTTTGAAAGGCACTTGACGGGGGATATTCACTAGAGCTCAAGTGTATATAATAGGACGGTCCTATTATAAAAGCTTCAGAGTTGGAAAGCAACCTGATATATTACCCCACTATTCGCCGTGATAGTTTGAAGGGTTTTTACATAAAGTGCCATGAGTTTTATCGAGGTGCAGGCAAACGTTAGTAAGGTTTTCGCTGATCCCACCCAAAGATGCCGGGTGTGTGGATACCTGGGATTCCTCATGGAAGCAGGTTATCTACGCATTGGAGGAAATTGATGACAAGAAGTTTGGCGCTGTTAAAGACATAAAGACATGTCAGTTTTCTGCCAAGGTGGCGCTAATCCCTGAGCAAGAGGTGAGATCTTCCAAACGTCAGGATCATTTGTGTAAGGCTGCGTCCAGTGTGCCTTCTCCCGTGCTGAGGCACGCGGAGGCTGAGGGAAAGCAAGTGCTTTCCCTGGCCTTAGACCGCGCGCGTGTAGGAGGCGGGCCAGTGACGTCACGGAGCTGGTTCGCCCTCATTGGGCGAACCGCTCACGTGAACGGCCCTGCGCTCCGGCGTGCGCCAACTCTAAAATTTGGATAAGACCTACGCTTCCGCGCGCTTGCGGAAGCGTAGGCGAGCCCCTACTAAAGCAGCTCTCATTGCAGCTATAAGGGCTCACTGGTAAGCACCAGCGCGCCTCAGCACAGGTCAGCGCTCATGCCCGAGGCCTTAGAAATGTGATACTGACTCTACCTGTAAAAAAAAATGCCCAGGTTTATGGTATCAGAATCGGTACCTGCAGGATTCATTACAGAAAGGCTCCAGAATTTGCCAGACCATATCTGCGATCCATAAGATATGTATGGTGGGCAATGCAGAGGCTAAAGCAGAGGGGACTATAGGTCGTGATGACGAGACTGATGATGCTTCTATATCAGATACTCAACCTAATGTGAAGGACATTTGGGAACGATTTAAAGAAATTCCTTAGAGACTTTAGAGAAGTGAGAGGTGGCGAACGATATCAGATCCCTCCTGAGTGGCCAGATTATAATGACACAGAAGACCACATGACAGCTTCTAACCTGATAAAGGAAAAGAAAAAAGTGATGGATGACATACAATTTCCATCTCCCCCGGTTGGGATTTTCCCCTCCTGGGAGAGGAGCCCCAGCCCCTCCTCGTAAAAACAAATGTAAGGGAACAACTCTCCAGCATAAACAGGGGCGTTCCCCTTCCACTTCGCAAAACTGATTTGAAAGAAAAACAGGTGCTAATGAAATCAGTACCATCTATGACCCCGTACGCTGTTGCAAAAAGGTCCCTTTCTAAAATATGGAAGTGTTTGAAAGTTGTGTGCAAAGGTTTGAATTGAAGGATGAAGTTGCCTGCCAAGCACTACATTTATGGCTAGCATCACATATAGACAATAGCACGGAAGAGGTGGCACGACACCTTGATGGCACTTTCCATACTGATGTGACACAGGGACAGAGGCTGAGAAGAGTGGTCCAAGCAGTAACCGGTGGGTCCCAGGTAGGACCCACAGCTCTTGACTCTTTCCAAATCTCTCCGCAAGATGATTTAGGAGCCAGTGCTATTAGCTGGGGAAATGCGTGGAGATTAATTATGGGAAAAGAACAAAGGCTGTCCCAGGCTAGGATAAGATAGGCTGTGTGCCCGGATTGTATCAGTGTAATTGCATTGTAACAGCGGTTCATTTAGTAGCTTGGTAAAGAACTATATGAATCGTGTTCATAGAGTAGATGCATCAGAACAGAAAATACACAGCCCGAGGAGATGTCCTCCATTCTTAACCTGTAAATGCCTGTTGATGCCTGAAGCTTATGTGTAACTGCCTCTAGAATAATAACTGATATTTGGAACTGCAAAGAAACCTGTGCCGAACCGATAATTGTAGGAACAACTAATCTGTATTTTCACACTCTGGATAAACGGTTATTTTCACTGCCGAGACCGTTAGCTGCCAAGGTAAGCCCCTAACACACAGTATCCTATACTGACCCAATATGCTCTCTACACACACAGCATCCTGTACTGACCCAATATCCTCTCTGCACACACAGCATCCTGTACTAACCTAATATTCTCTGCACACACAGCATCCTGTACTAACCCAATATCCTCTGCACACACAGGATCCTGTACTAACCCAATATCCTCTCTACACACACAGTATCCTGTACTAACCCAATATCCTCTCTGCACACACACTCCACACACTGCATCCTGTACTAACCCAATATCCTCTCTGCACACACAGTATCCTGTACTAACCCAATATCCTCTCTGCACACACAGCATCCTGTACTAACCCAATATCCTCTCTTCACACACAGCATCCTGTACGAACCCAATATCCTCTCTGCACACACAGCATCCTGTACTAACCCAATAACCTCTCTGCACACACAGCATCCTGTACTAACCCAATATCCTCTGCACACACTGCATCCTGTACTGACCCAATATCCTCTCTGCACACACATTGCATCCTGTACTAACCCAATATCCTCTCTGCACACACACATCCTGTACTAACCCAATATCCTCTGCACACACTACATCCTGTACTAACCCCATATATTCTGCACACACAGCGTCCTGTACTAACTCAATATCCTCTCTACACACACAGCATCCTGTACTAACCCAATATCCTCTCTGCACACACAGTATCCTGTACTGACCCAATATCCTCTCTGCACACACAGCATCCTGTACTAACCCAATATCCTCTCTGCACACACATTATCCTGTACTGACCCAATATCCTCTCTGCACACACAGCGTCCTGTACTGACCCAATATCCTCTCTGCACACACAGCATCCTGTACTGACCCAATATCCTCTCTGCACACACAGCGTCCTGTACTAACCCAATATCCTCTCTGCACACACAGTATCCTGTATTAACCCAATAACCTCTCTGCACACACAGCATCCTGTACTAACCCAATATGCTCTCTACACACACAGCATCCTGTACTGACCCAATATCCTCTCTGCACACACAGCATCCTGTACTAACCCAATATCCTCTGCACACACAGCATCCTGTACAAACCCAATATCCTCTGCACACACAGGATCCTGTACTAACCCAATATCCTCTCTGCACACACAGCATCTTGTACTAACCCAATATCCTCTCTGCACACACAGCATCCTGTACTAACCCAATATCCTCTCTGCACACACAGCGTCCTGTACTAACCCAATATCCTCTCTGCACACACAGTATCCTGTATTGACCCAATAACCTCTCTGCACACACAGCATCCTGTACTAACCCAATAACCTCTCTGCACACACAGCATCCTGTACTAACCCAATAACCTCTCTCCACACACAGTATCCTATACTGACCCAATATCCTCTCTGCACACACAGTATCCTATACTGACCCAATATGCTCTCTGCACACACAGTATCCTATACTGACCCAATATGCTCTCTACACACACAGCATCCTGTACTGACCCAATATCCTCTCTGCACACACAGCATCCTGTACTAACCCAATATCCTCTGCACACACAGCATCCTGTACTAACCCAATATCCTCTGCACACACAGGATCCTGTACTAACCCAATATCCTCTCTACACACACAGTATCCTGTACTAACCCAATATCCTCTCTGCACACACACTGCACACACTACATCCTGTACTAACCCAATATCCTCTCTGCACACACAGTATCCTGTACTAACCCAATATCCTCTCTGCACACACAGCATCCTGTACTAACCCAATATCCTCTCTGCACACACAGCATCCTGTACTAACCCAATATCCTCTCTGCACACACAGCATCCTGTACTAACCCAATAACCTCTCTGCACACACAGTATCCTGTACTAACCCAATATCCTCTGCACACACTGCATCCTGTACTGACCCAATATCCTCTCTGCACACACAGTATCCTGTATTAACCCAATAACCTCTCTGCACACACAGCATCCTGTACTAACCCAATAACCTGTCTGCACACACAGCATCCTGTACTAACCCAATATACTCTGCACACACTGCATCCTGTACTGACCCAATATCCTCTCTGCACACACATTGCATCCTGTACTAACCCAATATCCTCTCTGCACACACACATCCTGTACTAACCCAATATCCTCTGCACACACTACATCCTGTACTAACCCCATATATTCTGCACACACAGCGTCCTGTACTAACTCAATATCCTCTCTGCACACACAGTATCCTGTACTAACCCAATATCCTCTCTGCACACACAGTATCCTGTACTGACCCAATATCCTCTCTGCACACACAGCATCCTGTACTAACCCAATATCCTCTCTGCACACACATTATCCTGTACTGACCCAATATCCTCTCTGCACACACAGCGTCCTGTACTGACCCAATATCCTCTCTGCACACACAGCATCCTGTACTGACCCAATATCCTCTCTGCACACACAGCGTCCTGTACTAACCCAATATCCTCTCTGCACACACAGTATCCTGTATTAACCCAATAACCTCTCTGCACACACAGCATCCTGTACTAACCCAATAACCTCTCTGCACACACAGCATCCTGTACTAACCCAATATGCTCTCTACACACACAGCATCCTGTACTGACCCAATATCCTCTCTGCACACACAGCATCCTGTACTAACCCAATATCCTCTGCACACACAGGATCCTGTACTAACCCAATATCCTCTCTGCACACACAGCATCTTGTACTAACCCAATATCCTCTCTGCACACACAGCATCCTGTACTAACCCAATATCCTCTCTGCACACACAGCGTCCTGTACTAACCCAATATCCTCTCTGCACACACAGTATCCTGTATTGACCCAATAACCTCTCTGCACACACAGCATCCTGTACTAACCCAATAACCTCTCTGCACACACAGCATCCTGTACTAACCCAATAACCTCTCTCCACACACAGTATCCTATACTGACCCAATATCCTCTCTGCACACACAGTATCCTATACTGACCCAATATGCTCTCTGCACACACAGTATCCTATACTGACCCAATATGCTCTCTACACACACAGCATCCTGTACTGACCCAATATCCTCTGCACACACAGCATCCTGTACTAACCCAATATCCTCTGCACACACAGCATCCTGTACTAACCCAATATCCTCTGCACACACAGGATCCTGTACTAACCCAATATCCTCTCTGCACACACAGCATCCTGTACTAACCCAATAACCTCTCTGCACACACAGCATCCTGTACTAACCCAATAACCTCTCTCCACACACAGTATCCTATACTGACCCAATATCCTCTCTGCACACACAGTATCCTATACTGACCCAATATGCTCTCTGCACACACAGTATCCTATACTGACCCAATATGCTCTCTACACACACAGCATCCTGTACTGACCCAATATCCTCTCTGCACACACAGCATCCTGTACTAACCCAATATCCTCTGCACACACAGCATCCTGTACTAACCCAATATCCTCTGCACACACAGGATCCTGTACTAACCCAATATCCTCTCTACACACACAGTATCCTGTACTAACCCAATATCCTCTCTGCACACACACTGCACACACTACATCCTGTACTAACCCAATATCCTCTCTGCACACACAGTATCCTGTACTAACCCAATATCCTCTCTGCACACACAGCATCCTGTACTAACCCAATATCCTCTCTGCACACACAGCATCCTGTACTAACCCAATATCCTCTCTGCACACACAGCATCCTGTACTAACCCAATAACCTCTCTGCACACACAGTATCCTGTACTAACCCAATATCCTCTGCACACACTGCATCCTGTACTGACCCAATATCCTCTCTGCACACACAGTATCCTGTATTAACCCAATAACCTCTCTGCACACACAGCATCCTGTACTAACCCAATAACCTGTCTGCACACACAGCATCCTGTACTAACCCAATATACTCTGCACACACTGCATCCTGTACTGACCCAATATCCTCTCTGCACACACATTGCATCCTGTACTAACCCAATATCCTCTCTGCACACACACATCCTGTACTAACCCAATATCCTCTGCACACACTACATCCTGTACTAACCCCATATATTCTGCACACACAGCGTCCTGTACTAACTCAATATCCTCTCTGCACACACAGTATCCTGTACTAACCCAATATCCTCTCTGCACACACAGTATCCTGTACTGACCCAATATCCTCTCTGCACACACAGCATCCTGTACTAACCCAATATCCTCTCTGCACACACATTATCCTGTACTGACCCAATATCCTCTCTGCACACACAGCGTCCTGTACTGACCCAATATCCTCTCTGCACACACAGCATCCTGTACTGACCCAATATCCTCTCTGCACACACAGCGTCCTGTACTAACCCAATATCCTCTCTGCACACACAGTATCCTGTATTAACCCAATAACCTCTCTGCACACACAGCATCCTGTACTAACCCAATAACCTCTCTGCACACACAGCATCCTGTACTAACCCAATATGCTCTCTACACACACAGCATCCTGTACTGACCCAATATCCTCTCTGCACACACAGCATCCTGTACTAACCCAATATCCTCTGCACACACAGGATCCTGTACTAACCCAATATCCTCTCTGCACACACAGCATCTTGTACTAACCCAATATCCTCTCTGCACACACAGCATCCTGTACTAACCCAATATCCTCTCTGCACACACAGCGTCCTGTACTAACCCAATATCCTCTCTGCACACACAGTATCCTGTATTGACCCAATAACCTCTCTGCACACACAGCATCCTGTACTAACCCAATAACCTCTCTGCACACACAGCATCCTGTACTAACCCAATAACCTCTCTCCACACACAGTATCCTATACTGACCCAATATCCTCTCTGCACACACAGTATCCTATACTGACCCAATATGCTCTCTGCACACACAGTATCCTATACTGACCCAATATGCTCTCTACACACACAGCATCCTGTACTGACCCAATATCCTCTGCACACACAGCATCCTGTACTAACCCAATATCCTCTGCACACACAGCATCCTGTACTAACCCAATATCCTCTGCACACACAGGATCCTGTACTAACCCAATATCCTCTCTACACACACAGTATCCTGTACTAACCCAATACCCTCTCTGCACACACTGCATCCTGTACTGACCCAATATCCTCTCTGCACACACAGCATCCTGTACTAACCCAATATCCTCTCTGCACACACAGCATCCTGTACTAACCATATATCCTCTCTGCACACACTACATCCTGTACTGACCCAATATCCTCACTGCACACACAGCATCCTGTACTAACCCAATATCCTCTCTGCACACACAGTATCCTATACTAACCCAATACCCTCTCTGCACACACTGCATCCTGTACTGTCCCAATATCCTCTCTGCACACACAGCATCCTGTACTAACCCAATATCCTCTCTGCACACACAGCATCCTGTACTAACCCAATATCCTCTCTGCACACACAGCATCCTGTACTGACCCAATATCCTCGCTGCACACACAGCATCCTGTACTGACCCAATATCCTCTCTGCACACACTGCATCCTGTACTAACCCAATATCCTCTCTGCACACACAGCATCCTGTACTAACCCAATATCCTCTCTGCACACACAGTATCCTGTACTAACCCAATATCCTCTGTGCACACAGCATCCTGTACTAACCCCATATATTCTGCACACACAGCATCCTGTACTAACCCCATATATTCTGCACACACAGTATCCTGTACTAACCCAATATCCACTCTGCACACACAGCATCCTGTACTGACCCAATATCCTCTCTGCACAAACAGCGTCCTGTACTGACCCAATATCCTCTCTGCACACGCAGTATCCTGTACTAACCCAATATCCTCTCTGCACACACAGCGTCCTGTACTAACCCAATATCCTCTCTACACACACAGTATCCTGTACTAACCCAATAACCTCTCTGCACACACAGCATCCTGTACTAACCCAATAACCCCTCTGCACACACAGCATCCTGTACTAACCCAATAACCTCTCTGCACACACAGTATCCTATACTGACCCAATATCCTCTCTGCACACACAGTATCCTATACTGACCCAATATGCTCTCTACACACACAGCATCCTGTACTGACCCAATATCCTCTCTGCACACACAGCATCCTGTACTAACCCAATATCCTCTGCACACACAGCATCCTGTACAAACCCAATATCCTCTGCACACACAGGATCCTGTACTAACCCAATATCCTCTCTGCACACACAGCATCCTGTACTAACCCAATATCCTCTCTCACACACAGCATCCTGTACTAACCCAATATCCTCTGCACACACTGCATCCTGTACTAACCCAATATCCTCTCTGCACACAGAGTATCCTGTACTAACCCAATATCCTCTCTGCACACACAGCATCCTGTACTAACCCAATATCCTCTCTGCACACACAGCATCCTGTACTAACCCAATATCCTCTCTGCACACACAGTATCCTGTGCTAACCCAATAACCTCCCTCCACACACAGCATCCTGTACTAACCCAATATCCTCTGCACACACTGCATCCTGTACTGACCCAATATCCTCTCTGCACACACAGTATCCTGTACTAACCCAATATCCTCTCTGCACACACAGTATCCTGTACTAACCCAATATCCTCTGCACACACTGCAACCTGTACTAACCCCATATCCTCTCTGCACACACAGCATCCTGTACTAACCCAATAGCCTCTGCACACACTGCATCCTGTACTAACCCAATATCCTCTCTGCACACACAGTATCCTGTACTAACCCAATATCCTCTCTGCACACACAGCATCCTGTACTAACCCAATATCCTCTCTGCACACACAGCGTCCTGTACTAACCCAATATCCTCTCTGCACACACAGCATCCTGTACTAACCCAATACCCTCTCTTCACACACACAGCATCATGTACTAACCCAATATCCTCTCTGCACACACAGCATCCTGTACTAACCCCATATCCTCTCTGCACACACAGCATCCTGTACTAACCCAATATCCTCTCTGCACACACAGCATCCTGTACTAACCCAATATCCTCTCTGCACACACTGCATCCTGTACTTACCCAATATCCTCTCTGCACACACTACATCCTGTACTGACCCAATATCCTCTCTACACACACACAGCATCCTGTACTAACCCAATATCCTCTCTGCACACACTACATCCTGTACTGACCCAATATCCTCACTGCTCACACAGCATCCTGTACTAACCCAATATCCTCTCTGCACACACAGTATCCTATACTAACCCAATACCCTCTCTGCACACACTGCATTCTGTACTGACCCAATATCCTCTCTGCACACACAGCATCCTGTACTAACCCAATATCCTCTCTGCACACACAGCATCCTGTACTAACCCAATATCCTCTCTGCACACACAGCATCCTGTACTGACCCAATATCCTCGCTGCACACACAGCATCCTGTACTGACCTAATATCCTCTCTGCACACACTGCATCCTGTACTAACCCAATATCCTCTCTGCACACACAACATCCTGTACTAACCCAATATCCTCTCTGCACACACAGTATCCTGTACTAACACAATATCCTCTGTGCACACAGCATCCTGTACTAACCCCATATATTCTGCACACACAGCATCCTGTACTAACCCCATATATTCTGCACACACAGTATCCTGTACTAACCCAATATCCACTCTGCACACACAGCATCCTGTACTGACCCAATATCCTCTCTGCACACACAGCGTCCTGTACTGACCCAATATCCTCTCTGCACACACAGCATCCTGTACTAACCCAATATCCTCTCTGCACACACAGCGTCCTGTACTAACCCAATATCCTCTCTACACACACAGTATCCTGTACTAACCCAATAACCTCTCTGCACACACAGAATCCTGTACTAACCCAATAACCTCTCTGCACACACAGCATCCTGTACTAACCCAATAACCTCTCTGCACACACAGTATCCTATACTGACCCAATATCCTCTCTGCACACACAGTATCCTATACTGACCCAATATGCTCTCTACACACACAGCATCCTGTACTGACCCAATATCCTCTCTGCACACACAGCATCCTGTACTAACCCAATATCCTCTGCACACACAGCATCCTGTACAAACCCAATATCCTCTGCACACACAGGATCCTGTACTAACCCAATATCCTCTCTGCACACACAGGATCCTGTGCTAACCCAATATCCTCTCTGCACACACAGCATCCTGTACTAACCCAATATCCTCTCTGCACACACAGTATCCTGTACTAACCCAATATCCTCTCTGCACACACAGTAACCTGTACTAACCCAATATCCTCTCTGCACACACAGCATCCTGTACTAACCCAATATCCTCTCTGCACACACAGCATCCTGTACTAACCCAATAACCTCTCTGCACACACAGCATCCTGTACTAACCCAATAACCTCTCTGCACACACAGTATCCTATACTGACCCAATATCCTCTCTGCACACACACTATCCTATACTGACCCAATATGCTCTCTACACACACAGCATCCTGTACTGACCCAATATCCTCTCTGCACACACACAGCATCCTGTACTAACCATATATCCTCTCTGCACACACTACATCCTGTACTGACCCAATATCCTCACTGCACACACAGCATCCTGTACTAACCCAATATCCTCTCTGCACACACAGTATCCTATACTAACCCAATACCCTCTCTGCACACACTGCATCCTGTACTGACCCAATATCCTCTCTGCACACACAGCATCCTGTACTAACCCAATATCCTCTCTGCACACACAGCATCCTGTACTAACCCAATATCCTCTCTGCACACACAGCATCCTGTACTGACCCAATATCCTCGCTGCACACACAGCATCCTGTACTGACCCAATATCCTCTCTGCACACACTGCATCCTGTACTAACCCAATATCCTCTCTGCACACACAGCATCCTGTACTAACCCAATATCCTCTCTGCACACACAGTATCCTGTACTAACCCAATATCCTCTGTGCACACAGCATCCTGTACTAACCCCATATATTCTGCACACACAGCATCCTGTACTAACCCCATATATTCTGCACACACAGTATCCTGTACTAACCCAATATCCACTCTGCACACACAGCATCCTGTACTGACCCAATATCCTCTCTGCACAAACAGCGTCCTGTACTGACCCAATATCCTCTCTGCACACGCAGTATCCTGTACTAACCCAATATCCTCTCAGCACACACAGCGTCCTGTACTAACCCAATATCCTCTCTACACACACAGTATCCTGTACTAACCCAATAACTTCTCTGCACACACAGCATCCTGTACTAACCCAATAACCCCTCTGCACACACAGCATCCTGTACTAACCCAATAACCTCTCTGCACACACAGTATCCTATACTGACCCAATATCCTCTCTGCACACACAGTATCCTATACTGACCCAATATGCTCTCTACACACACAGCATCCTGTACTGACCCAATATCCTCTCTGCACACACAGCATCCTGTACTAACCCAATATCCTCTGCACACACAGCATCCTGTACAAACCCAATATCCTCTGCACACACAGGATCCTGTACTAACCCAATATCCTCTCTGCACACACAGCATCCTGTACTAACCCAATATCCTCTCTGCACACACAGCATCCTGTACTAACCCAATAACCTCTGCACACACTGCATCCTGTACTAACCCAATATCCTCTCTGCACACAGAGTATCCTGTACTAACCCAATATCCTCTCTGCACACACAGCATCCTGTACTAACCCAATATCCTCTCTGCACACACAGCATCCTGTACTAACCCAATATCCTCTCTGCACACACAGCATCCTGTACTAACCCAATAACCTCCCTGCACACACAGCATCCTGTACTAACCCAATATCCTCTCTGCACACACAGCATCCTGTACTAACCCAATATCCTCTCTGCACACACAGCATCCTGTGCTAACCCAATAACCTCCCTGCACACACAGCATCCTGTACTAACCCAATATCCTCTGCACACACTGCATCCTGTACTGACCCAATATCCTCTCTGCACACACAGTATCCTGTACTAACCCAATATCCTCTCTGCACACACAGTATCCTGTACTAACCCAATATCCTCTGCACACACTGCAACCTGTACTAACCCCATATCCTCTCTGCACACACAGCATCCTGTACTAACCCAATAGGCTCTGCACACACTGCATCCTGTACTAACCCAATATCCTCTCTGCACACACAGTATCCTGTACTAACCCAATATCCTCTCTGCACACACAGCATCCTGTACTAACCCAATATCCTCTCTGCACACACTACATCCTGTACTGACCCAATATCCTCACTGCACACACAGCATCCTGTACTAACCCAATATCCTCTCTGCACACACAGTATCCTATACTAACCCAATACCCTCTCTGCACACACTGCATTCTGTACTGACCCAATATCCTCTCTGCACACACAGCATCCTGTACTAACCCAATATCCTCTCTGCACACACAGCATCCTGTACTAACCCAATATCCTCTCTGCACACACAGCATCCTGTACTGACCCAATATCCTCGCTGCACACACAGCATCCTGTACTGACCTAATATCCTCTCTGCACACACTGCATCCTGTACTAACCCAATATCCTCTCTGCACACACAACATCCTGTACTAACCCAATATCCTCTCTGCACACACAGTATCCTGTACTAACCCAATATCCTCTATGCACACAGCATCCTGTACTAACCCCATATATTCTGCACACACAGCATCCTGTACTAACCCCATATATTCTGCACACACAGTATCCTGTACTAACCCAATATCCACTCTGCACACACAGCATCCTGTACTGACCCAATATCCTCTCTGCACACACAGCGTCCTGTACTGACCCAATATCCTCTCTGCACACACAGCATCCTGTACTAACCCAATATCCTCTCTGCACACACAGCGTCCTGTACTAACCCAATATCCTCTCTACACACACAGTATCCTGTACTAACCCAATAACCTCTCTGCACACACAGAATCCTGTACTAACCCAATAACCTCTCTGCACACACAGCATCCTGTACTAACCCAATAACCTCTCTGCACACACAGTATCCTATACTGACCCAATATCCTCTCTGCACACACAGTATCCTATACTGACCCAATATGCTCTCTACACACACAGCATCCTGTACTGACCCAATATCCTCTCTGCACACACAGCATCCTGTACTAACCCAATAGCCTCTGCACACACAGCATCCTGTACAAACCCAATATCCTCTGCACACACAGGATCCTGTACTAACCCAATATCCTCTCTGCACACACAGGATCCTGTGCTAACCCAATATCCTCTCTGCACACACAGCATCCTGTACTAACCCAATATCCTCTCTGCACACACAGTATCCTGTACTAACCCAATATCCTCTCTGCACACACAGTAACCTGTACTAACCCAATATCCTCTCTGCACACACAGCATCCTGTACTAACCCAATATCCTCTCTGCACACACAGCATCCTGTACTAACCCAATAACCTCTCTGCACACACAGCATCCTGTACTAACCCAATAACCTCTCTGCACACACAGTATCCTATACTGACCCAATATCCTCTCTGCACACACACTATCCTATACTGACCCAATATGCTCTCTACACACACAGCATCCTGTACTGACCCAATATGCTCTCTGCACACACAGCATCCTGTACTAACCCAATATCCTCTCTACACACAGCATCCTGTACAAACCCAATATTCTCTGCACACACAGCGTCCTGTACTGACCCAATATCCTCTCTGCACACACAGCATCCTGTACTAACCCAATATCCTCTCTGCACACACAGCGTCCTGTACTAACCCAATATCCTCTCTACACACACAGTATCCTGTACTAACCCAATAACCTCTCTGCACACACAGCATCCTGTACTAACCCAATAACCTCTCTGCACACACAGCATCCTGTACTAACCCAATAACCTCTCTGCACACACAGCATCCTGTACTAACCCAATAACCTCTCTGCACACACAGCATCCTGTACTAACCCAATATCCTCTCTGCACACACAGCATCCTGTACTAACCCAATATCCTCTCTGCACACACAGCGTCCTGTACTAACCCAATATCCTCTCTGCACACACAGCATCCTGTACTAACCCAATACCCTCTCTTCACACACACAGCATCATGTACTAACCCAATATCCTCTCTGCACACACTGCATCCTGTACTGACCCAATATCCTCTCTGCACACACTGCATCCTGTACTAACCCAATATCCTCTCTGCACACACTGCATCCTGTACTGACCCAATATCCTCTCTGCACACACAGCATCCTGTACTAACCCAATATCCTCTCTGCACACACTGCATCCTGTACTGACCCAATATCCTCTCTGCACACACAGCATCCTGTACTAACCCAATATCCTCTCTGCACACACAGTATCCTATACTAACCCAATACCCTCTCTGCACACACTGCATCCTGTACTGACCCAATATCCTCTCTGCACACACAGCATCCTGTACTAACCCAATATCCTCTCTGCACACACAGTATCCTATACTAACCCAATACCCTCTCTGCACACACAGTATCCTGTACTAACCCAATATCCTCTCTGCACACACAGTATCCTGTACTAACCCAATATCCTCTCTGCACACACAGCGTCCTGTACTAACCCAATATCCTCTCTGCACACACAGCATCCTGTACTAACCCTATATCCTCTCTGCACACACAGCATCCTGTACTAACCCAATATCCTCTCTGCACACACAGCATCCTGTACTAACCCAATATCCTCTCTGCACACACAGTATCCTGTACTAGCCCAATATATTCTGCACACACAGCATCCTGTACTAACCCAATATCCTCTCTGCACACACAGCATCCTGTACTAACCCAATATCCTCTCTGCACACACAGCGTCCTGTACTAACCCAATACCCTCTCTGCACACACAGCATCCTGTACTAACCCAATATCCTCTCTGCACACACAGTATCCTGTACTAACCCAATATCCTCTCTGCACACACAGTATCCTGTACTAACCCAATATCCTCTCTGCACTAACCCAATATCCTCTCTGCACACACAGCATCCTGTACTGACCCAATATCCTCGCTGCACACACAGCGTCCTGTACTGACCCAATATCCTCTCTGCACACACTGCATCCTGTACTAACCCAATATCCTCTCTGCACACACAGCATCCTGTACTAACCCAATATCCTCTCTGCACACACAGCATCCTGTACTAACCCAATATCCTCTCTGCACACACAGCGTCCTGTACTAACCCAATATCCTCGCTGCACACACAGCATCCTGTACTGACCCAATATCCTCTCTGCACACACTGCATCCTGTACTAACCCAATATCCTCTCTGCACACACAGCGTCCTGTACTAACCCAATATCCTCGCTGCACACACAGCATCCTGTACTGACCCAATATCCTCTCTGCACACACTGCATCCTGTACTAACCCAATATCCTCTGCACACACAGTATCCTGTACTAACCCAATATCCTCTCTGCACACACAGTATCCTGTACTAACCCAATATCCTCTCTGCACTAACCCAATATCCTCTCTGCACACACAGCATCCTGTACTGACCCAATATCCTCTCTCCACCCACTGTATCCTGTACTAACCCAATATGCTCTCTACACACATTGCATCCTGTACTAACCCAATATCCTCTCTGCACACACAGGATCCTGTACTAACCCAATATCCTCTCTGCACACACAGTATCCTGTACTAACCCAATATCCTCTGTGCACACACAGTATCCTGTACTAACCCAATATCCTCTCTGCACACACAGCGTCCTGTACTAACCCAATATCCTCTCTGCACACACAGCATCCTGTACTAACCCAATACCCTCTCTTCACACACACAGCATCATGTACTAACCCAATATCCTCTCTGCACACACTGCATCCTGTACTGACCCAATATCCTCTCTGCACACACTGCATCCTGTACTAACCCAATATCCTCTCTGCACACACTGCATCCTGTACTGACCCAATATCCTCTCTGCACACACAGCATCCTGTACTAACCCAATATCCTCTCTGCACACACTGCATCCTGTACTGACCCAATATCCTCTCTGCACACACAGCATCCTGTACTAACCCAATATCCTCTCTGCACACACAGTATCCTATACTAACCCAATACCCTCTCAGCACACACTGCATCCTGTACTGACCCAATATCCTCTCTGCACACACAGCATCCTGTACTAACCCAATATCCTCTCTGCACACACAGCATCCTGTACTAACCCAATAACCTCTCTGCACACACAGTATCCTATACTGACCCAATATCCTCTCTGCACACACAGTATCCTATACTGACCCAATATGCTCTCTACACACACAGCATCCTGTACTGACCCAATATCCTCTCTGCACACACAGCATCCTGTACTAACCCAATAGCCTCTGCACACACAGCATCCTGTACAAACCCAATATCCTCTGCACACACAGGATCCTGTACTAACCCAATATCCTCTCTGCACACACAGGATCCTGTGCTAACCCAATATCCTCTCTGCACACACAGCATCCTGTACTAACCCAATATCCTCTCTGCACACACAGTATCCTGTACTAACCCAATATCCTCTCTGCACACACAGTAACCTGTACTAACCCAATATCCTCTCTGCACACACAGCATCCTGTACTAACCCTATATCCTCTCTGCACACACAGCATCCTGTACTAACCCAATATCCTCTCTGCACACACAGCATCCTGTACTAACCCAATATCCTCTCTGCACACACAGTATCCTGTACTAGCCCAATATATTCTGCACACACAGCATCCTGTACTAACCCAATATCCTCTCTGCACACACAGCATCCTGTACTAACCCAATATCCTCTCTGCACACACAGCGTCCTGTACTAACCCAATACCCTCTCTGCACACACAGCATCCTGTACTAACCCAATATCCTCTCTGCACACACAGTATCCTGTACTAACCCAATATCCTCTCTGCACACACAGTATCCTGTACTAACCCAATATCCTCTCTGCACTAACCCAATATCCTCTCTGCACACACAGCATCCTGTACTGACCCAATATCCTCGCTGCACACACAGCGTCCTGTACTGACCCAATATCCTCTCTGCACACACTGCATCCTGTACTAACCCAATATCCTCTCTGCACACACAGCATCCTGTACTAACCCAATATCCTCTCTGCACACACAGCATCCTGTACTAACCCAATATCCTCTCTGCACACACAGCGTCCTGTACTAACCCAATATCCTCGCTGCACACACAGCATCCTGTACTGACCCAATATCCTCTCTGCACACACTGCATCCTGTACTAACCCAATATCCTCTCTGCACACACAGCGTCCTGTACTAACCCAATATCCTCGCTGCACACACAGCATCCTGTACTGACCCAATATCCTCTCTGCACACACTGCATCCTGTACTAACCCAATATCCTCTGCACACACAGTATCCTGTACTAACCCAATATCCTCTCTGCACACACAGTATCCTGTACTAACCCAATATCCTCTCTGCACTAACCCAATATCCTCTCTGCACACACAGCATCCTGTACTGACCCAATATCCTCTCTCCACCCACTGTATCCTGTACTAACCCAATATGCTCTCTACACACATTGCATCCTGTACTAACCCAATATCCTCTCTGCACACACAGGATCCTGTACTAACCCAATATCCTCTCTGCACACACAGTATCCTGTACTAACCCAATATCCTCTGTGCACACACAGTATCCTGTACTAACCCAATATCCTCTCTGCACACACAGCGTCCTGTACTAACCCAATATCCTCTCTGCACACACAGCATCCTGTACTAACCCAATACCCTCTCTTCACACACACAGCATCATGTACTAACCCAATATCCTCTCTGCACACACTGCATCCTGTACTGACCCAATATCCTCTCTGCACACACTGCATCCTGTACTAACCCAATATCCTCTCTGCACACACTGCATCCTGTACTGACCCAATATCCTCTCTGCACACACAGCATCCTGTACTAACCCAATATCCTCTCTGCACACACTGCATCCTGTACTGACCCAATATCCTCTCTGCACACACAGCATCCTGTACTAACCCAATATCCTCTCTGCACACACAGTATCCTATACTAACCCAATACCCTCTCAGCACACACTGCATCCTGTACTGACCCAATATCCTCTCTGCACACACAGCATCCTGTACTAACCCAATATCCTCTCTGCACACACAGCATCCTGTACTAACCCAATAACCTCTCTGCACACACAGTATCCTATACTGACCCAATATCCTCTCTGCACACACAGTATCCTATACTGACCCAATATGCTCTCTACACACACAGCATCCTGTACTGACCCAATATCCTCTCTGCACACACAGCATCCTGTACTAACCCAATAGCCTCTGCACACACAGCATCCTGTACAAACCCAATATCCTCTGCACACACAGGATCCTGTACTAACCCAATATCCTCTCTGCACACACAGGATCCTGTGCTAACCCAATATCCTCTCTGCACACACAGCATCCTGTACTAACCCAATATCCTCTCTGCACACACAGTATCCTGTACTAACCCAATATCCTCTCTGCACACACAGTAACCTGTACTAACCCAATATCCTCTCTGCACACACAGCATCCTGTACTAACCCAATAACCTCTCTGCACACACAGCATCCTGTACTAACCCAATAACCTCTCTGCACACACAGTATCCTATACTGACCCAATATCCTCTCTGCACACACACTATCCTATACTGACCCAATATGCTCTCTACACACACAGCATCCTGTACTGACCCAATATCCTCTCTGCACACACAGCATCCTGTACTAACCCAATATCCTCTCTGCACACACAGCATCCTGTACAAACCCAATATTCTCTGCACACACAGCGTCCTGTACTGACCCAATATCCTCTCTGCACACACAGCATCCTGTACTAACCCAATATCCTCTCTGCACACACAGCGTCCTGTACTAACCCAATATCCTCTCTACACACACAGTATCCTGTACTAACCCAATAACCTCTCTGCACACACAGCATCCTGTACTAACCCAATAACCTCTCTGCACACACAGCATCCTGTACTAACCCAATAACCTCTCTGCACACACAGCATCCTGTACTAACCCAATAACCTCTCTGCACACACAGCATCCTGTACTAACCCAATATCCTCTCTGCACACACAGCATCCTGTACTAACCCAATATCCTCTCTGCACACACAGCGTCCTGTACTAACCCAATATCCTCTCTGCACACACAGCATCCTGTACTAACCCAATACCCTCTCTTCACACACACAGCATCATGTACTAACCCAATATCCTCTCTGCACACACTGCATCCTGTACTGACCCAATATCCTCTCTGCACACACTGCATCCTGTACTAACCCAATATCCTCTCTGCACACACTGCATCCTGTACTGACCCAATATCCTCTCTGCACACACAGCATCCTGTACTAACCCAATATCCTCTCTGCACACACTGCATCCTGTACTGACCCAATATCCTCTCTGCACACACAGCATCCTGTACTAACCCAATATCCTCTCTGCACACACAGTATCCTATACTAACCCAATACCCTCTCTGCACACACTGCATCCTGTACTGACCCAATATCCTCTCTGCACACACAGCATCCTGTACTAACCCAATATCCTCTCTGCACACACAGTATCCTATACTAACCCAATACCCTCTCTGCACACACAGTATCCTGTACTAACCCAATATCCTCTCTGCACACACAGTATCCTGTACTAACCCAATATCCTCTCTGCACACACAGCGTCCTGTACTAACCCAATATCCTCTCTGCACACACAGCATCCTGTACTAACCCTATATCCTCTCTGCACACACAGCATCCTGTACTAACCCAATATCCTCTCTGCACACACAGCATCCTGTACTAACCCAATATCCTCTCTGCACACACAGTATCCTGTACTAGCCCAATATATTCTGCACACACAGCATCCTGTACTAACCCAATATCCTCTCTGCACACACAGCATCCTGTACTAACCCAATATCCTCTCTGCACACACAGCGTCCTGTACTAACCCAATACCCTCTCTGCACACACAGCATCCTGTACTAACCCAATATCCTCTCTGCACACACAGTATCCTGTACTAACCCAATATCCTCTCTGCACACACAGTATCCTGTACTAACCCAATATCCTCTCTGCACTAACCCAATATCCTCTCTGCACACACAGCATCCTGTACTGACCCAATATCCTCGCTGCACACACAGCGTCCTGTACTGACCCAATATCCTCTCTGCACACACTGCATCCTGTACTAACCCAATATCCTCTCTGCACACACAGCATCCTGTACTAACCCAATATCCTCTCTGCACACACAGCATCCTGTACTAACCCAATATCCTCTCTGCACACACAGCGTCCTGTACTAACCCAATATCCTCGCTGCACACACAGCATCCTGTACTGACCCAATATCCTCTCTGCACACACTGCATCCTGTACTAACCCAATATCCTCTCTGCACACACAGCGTCCTGTACTAACCCAATATCCTCGCTGCACACACAGCATCCTGTACTGACCCAATATCCTCTCTGCACACACTGCATCCTGTACTAACCCAATATCCTCTGCACACACAGTATCCTGTACTAACCCAATATCCTCTCTGCACACACAGTATCCTGTACTAACCCAATATCCTCTCTGCACTAACCCAATATCCTCTCTGCACACACAGCATCCTGTACTGACCCAATATCCTCTCTCCACCCACTGTATCCTGTACTAACCCAATATGCTCTCTACACACATTGCATCCTGTACTAACCCAATATCCTCTCTGCACACACAGGATCCTGTACTAACCCAATATCCTCTCTGCACACACAGTATCCTGTACTAACCCAATATCCTCTGTGCACACACAGCATCCTGTACTAACCCAATATCCTCTCTGCACACACAGCGTCCTGTACTAACCCAATATCCTCTCTGCACACACAGCATCCTGTACTAACCCAATACCCTCTCTTCACACACACAGCATCATGTACTAACCCAATATCCTCTCTGCACACACTGCATCCTGTACTGACCCAATATCCTCTCTGCACACACTGCATCCTGTACTAACCCAATATCCTCTCTGCACACACTGCATCCTGTACTGACCCAATATCCTCTCTGCACACACAGCATCCTGTACTAACCCAATATCCTCTCTGCACACACTGCATCCTGTACTGACCCAATATCCTCTCTGCACACACAGCATCCTGTACTAACCCAATATCCTCTCTGCACACACAGTATCCTATACTAACCCAATACCCTCTCAGCACACACTGCATCCTGTACTGACCCAATATCCTCTCTGCACACACAGCATCCTGTACTAACCCAATATCCTCTCTGCACACACAGTATCCTATACTAACCCAATACCCTCTCTGCACACACAGTATCCTGTACTAACCCAATATCCTCTCTGCACACACAGTATCCTGTACTAACCCAATATCCTCTCTGCACACACAGCATCCTGTACTAACCCAATATCCTCTCTGCACACACAGCGTCCTGTACTAACCCAATATCCTCTCTACACACAGCATCCTGTACTAACCCTATATCCTCTCTGCACACACAGCATCCTGTACTAACCCAATATCCTCTCTGCACACACAGCATCCTGTACTAACCCAATATCCTCTCTGCACACACAGTATCCTGTACTAGCCCAATATATTCTGCACACACAGCATCCTGTACTAACCCAATATCCTCTCTGCACACACAGCATCCTGTACTAACCCAATATCCTCTCTGCACACACAGCGTCCTGTACTAACCCAATACCCTCTCTGCACACACAGCATCCTGTACTAACCCAATATCCTCTCTGCACACACAGTATCCTGTACTAACCCAATATCCTCTCTGCACACACAGTATCCTGTACTAACCCAATATCCTCTCTGCACTAACCCAATATCCTCTCTGCACACACAGCATCCTGTACTGACCCAATATCCTCGCTGCACACACAGCATCCTGTACTGACCCAATATCCTCTCTGCACACACTGCATCCTGTACTAACCCAATATCCTCTCTGCACACACAGCATCCTGTACTAACCCAATATCCTCTCTGCACACACAGCATCCTGTACTAACCCAATATCCTCTCTGCACACACAGCGTCCTGTACTAACCCAATATCCTCGCTGCACACACAGCATCCTGTACTGACCCAATATCCTCTCTGCACACACTGCATCCTGTACTAACCCAATATCCTCTCTGCACACACAGCGTCCTGTACTAACCCAATATCCTCGCTGCACACACAGCATCCTGTACTGACCCAATATCCTCTCTGCACACACTGCATCCTGTACTAACCCAATATCCTCTCTGCACACACAGCGTCCTGTACTAACCCAATATCCTCGCTGCACACACAGCATCCTGTACTGACCCAATATCCTCTCTGCACACACAGCATCCTGTACTAACCCAATAACCTCTCTGCACACACAGCATCCTGTACTAACCCAATAACCTCTCTGCACACACAGCATCCTGTACTAACCCAATATCCTCTCTGCACACACAGCATCCTGTACTAACCCAATATCCTCTCTGCACACACAGCGTCCTGTACTAACCCAATATCCTCTCTGCACACACAGCATCCTGTACTAACCCAATACCCTCTCTTCACACACACAGCATCATGTACTAACCCAATATCCTCTCTGCACACACTGCATCCTGTACTGACCCAATATCCTCTCTGCACACACTGCATCCTGTACTAACCCAATATCCTCTCTGCACACACTGCATCCTGTACTGACCCAATATCCTCTCTGCACACACAGCATCCTGTACTAACCCAATATCCTCTCTGCACACACTGCATCCTGTACTGACCCAATATCCTCTCTGCACACACAGCATCCTGTACTAACCCAATATCCTCTCTGCACACACAGTATCCTATACTAACCCAATACCCTCTCTGCACACACTGCATCCTGTACTGACCCAATATCCTCTCTGCACACACAGCATCCTGTACTAACCCAATATCCTCTCTGCACACACAGTATCCTATACTAACCCAATACCCTCTCTGCACACACAGTATCCTGTACTAACCCAATATCCTCTCTGCACACACAGTATCCTGTACTAACCCAATATCCTCTCTGCACACACAGCGTCCTGTACTAACCCAATATCCTCTCTGCACACACAGCATCCTGTACTAACCCTATATCCTCTCTGCACACACAGCATCCTGTACTAACCCAATATCCTCTCTGCACACACAGCATCCTGTACTAACCCAATATCCTCTCTGCACACACAGTATCCTGTACTAGCCCAATATATTCTGCACACACAGCATCCTGTACTAACCCAATATCCTCTCTGCACACACAGCATCCTGTACTAACCCAATATCCTCTCTGCACACACAGCGTCCTGTACTAACCCAATACCCTCTCTGCACACACAGCATCCTGTACTAACCCAATATCCTCTCTGCACACACAGTATCCTGTACTAACCCAATATCCTCTCTGCACACACAGTATCCTGTACTAACCCAATATCCTCTCTGCACTAACCCAATATCCTCTCTGCACACACAGCATCCTGTACTGACCCAATATCCTCGCTGCACACACAGCGTCCTGTACTGACCCAATATCCTCTCTGCACACACTGCATCCTGTACTAACCCAATATCCTCTCTGCACACACAGCATCCTGTACTAACCCAATATCCTCTCTGCACACACAGCATCCTGTACTAACCCAATATCCTCTCTGCACACACAGCGTCCTGTACTAACCCAATATCCTCGCTGCACACACAGCATCCTGTACTGACCCAATATCCTCTCTGCACACACTGCATCCTGTACTAACCCAATATCCTCTCTGCACACACAGCGTCCTGTACTAACCCAATATCCTCGCTGCACACACAGCATCCTGTACTGACCCAATATCCTCTCTGCACACACTGCATCCTGTACTAACCCAATATCCTCTGCACACACAGTATCCTGTACTAACCCAATATCCTCTCTGCACACACAGTATCCTGTACTAACCCAATATCCTCTCTGCACTAACCCAATATCCTCTCTGCACACACAGCATCCTGTACTGACCCAATATCCTCTCTCCACCCACTGTATCCTGTACTAACCCAATATGCTCTCTACACACATTGCATCCTGTACTAACCCAATATCCTCTCTGCACACACAGGATCCTGTACTAACCCAATATCCTCTCTGCACACACAGTATCCTGTACTAACCCAATATCCTCTGTGCACACACAGCATCCTGTACTAACCCAATATCCTCTCTGCACACACAGCGTCCTGTACTAACCCAATATCCTCTCTGCACACACAGCATCCTGTACTAACCCAATACCCTCTCTTCACACACACAGCATCATGTACTAACCCAATATCCTCTCTGCACACACTGCATCCTGTACTGACCCAATATCCTCTCTGCACACACTGCATCCTGTACTAACCCAATATCCTCTCTGCACACACTGCATCCTGTACTGACCCAATATCCTCTCTGCACACACAGCATCCTGTACTAACCCAATATCCTCTCTGCACACACTGCATCCTGTACTGACCCAATATCCTCTCTGCACACACAGCATCCTGTACTAACCCAATATCCTCTCTGCACACACAGTATCCTATACTAACCCAATACCCTCTCAGCACACACTGCATCCTGTACTGACCCAATATCCTCTCTGCACACACAGCATCCTGTACTAACCCAATATCCTCTCTGCACACACAGTATCCTATACTAACCCAATACCCTCTCTGCACACACAGTATCCTGTACTAACCCAATATCCTCTCTGCACACACAGTATCCTGTACTAACCCAATATCCTCTCTGCACACACAGCATCCTGTACTAACCCAATATCCTCTCTGCACACACAGCGTCCTGTACTAACCCAATATCCTCTCTACACACAGCATCCTGTACTAACCCTATATCCTCTCTGCACACACAGCATCCTGTACTAACCCAATATCCTCTCTGCACACACAGCATCCTGTACTAACCCAATATCCTCTCTGCACACACAGTATCCTGTACTAGCCCAATATATTCTGCACACACAGCATCCTGTACTAACCCAATATCCTCTCTGCACACACAGCATCCTGTACTAACCCAATATCCTCTCTGCACACACAGCGTCCTGTACTAACCCAATACCCTCTCTGCACACACAGCATCCTGTACTAACCCAATATCCTCTCTGCACACACAGTATCCTGTACTAACCCAATATCCTCTCTGCACACACAGTATCCTGTACTAACCCAATATCCTCTCTGCACTAACCCAATATCCTCTCTGCACACACAGCATCCTGTACTGACCCAATATCCTCGCTGCACACACAGCATCCTGTACTGACCCAATATCCTCTCTGCACACACTGCATCCTGTACTAACCCAATATCCTCTCTGCACACACAGCATCCTGTACTAACCCAATATCCTCTCTGCACACACAGCATCCTGTACTAACCCAATATCCTCTCTGCACACACAGCGTCCTGTACTAACCCAATATCCTCGCTGCACACACAGCATCCTGTACTGACCCAATATCCTCTCTGCACACACTGCATCCTGTACTAACCCAATATCCTCTCTGCACACACAGCGTCCTGTACTAACCCAATATCCTCGCTGCACACACAGCATCCTGTACTGACCCAATATCCTCTCTGCACACACTGCATCCTGTACTAACCCAATATCCTCTGCACACACAGCATCCTGTACTAACCCAATATCCTCTCTGCACACACAGTATCCTGTACTAACCCAATATCCTCTCTGCACTAACCCAATATCCTCTCTGCACACACAGCATCCTGTACTGACCCAATATCCTCTCTCCACCCACTGTATCCTGTACTAACCCAATATGCTCTCTACACACATTGCATCCTGTACTAACCCAATATCCTCTCTGCACACACAGGATCCTGTACTAACCCAATATCCTCTCTGCACACACAGTATCCTGTACTAGCCCAATATATTCTGCACACACAGCATCCTGTACTAACCCAATATCCTCTCTGCACACACAGCATCCTGTACTAACCCAATATCGTCTCTGCACACACAGCGTCCTGTACTAACCCAATACCCTCTCTGCACACACAGCATCCTGTACTAACCCAATATCCTCTCTGCACACACAGTATCCTGTACTAACCCAATATCCTCTCTGCACACACAGTATCCTGTACTAACCCAATATCCTCTCTGCACTAACCCAATATCCTCTCTGCACACACAGCATCCTGTACTGACCCAATATCCTCGCTGCACACACAGCATCCTGTACTGACCCAATATCCTCTCTGCACACACTGCATCCTGTACTAACCCAATATCCTCTCTGCACACACAGCATCCTGTACTAACCCAATATCCTCTCTGCACACACAGCATCCTGTACTAACCCAATATCCTCTCTGCACACACAGCGTCCTGTACTAACCCAATATCCTCGCTGCACACACAGCATCCTGTACTGACCCAATATCCTCTCTGCACACACTGCATCCTGTACTAACCCAATATCCTCTCTGCACACACAGCGTCCTGTACTAACCCAATATCCTCGCTGCACACACAGCATCCTGTACTGACCCAATATCCTCTCTGCACACACTGCATCCTGTACTAACCCAATATCCTCTGCACACACAGCATCCTGTACTAACCCAATATCCTCTCTGCACACACAGTATCCTGTACTAACCCAATATCCTCTCTGCACTAACCCAATATCCTCTCTGCACACACAGCATCCTGTACTGACCCAATATCCTCTCTCCACCCACTGCATCCTGTACTAACCCAATATGCTCTCTACACACATTGCATCCTGTACTAACCCAATATCCTCTCTGCACACACAGGATCCTGTACTAACCCAATATGCTCTCTGCACACACAGCATCCTGTACTGACCCAATATCCTCGCTGCACACACAGCATCCTGTACTGACCCAATATCCTCTCTGCACACACAGTATCCTGTACTAACCCAATATCCTCTCTGCACACACAGCATCCTGTACTAACCCAATATCCTCTCTGCACACACAGCATCCTGTACTAACCCAATATCCTCTCTGCACACACAGCATCCTGTACTAACCCAATATCCTCTCTGCACACACAGTATCCTATACTAACCCAATATCCTCTCTGCACACACAGCATCCTGTACTAACCCAATATCTTCTCTGCACACACAGTATCCTGTACTAACCCAATATCCTCTCTGCACTAACCCAATATCCTCTCTGCACACACAGCATCCTGTACTGACCCAATATCCTCTCTGCACCCACTGCATCCTGTACTAACACAATATGCTCTCTACACACACTCTATCCTGTACTAACCCAATATCCTCTCTGCACACACAGGATCCTGTACTAACCCAATATCCTCTCTGCACACACAGCGTCCTGTACTAACCCAATATCCTCTCTGCACACACAGTATCCTGTACTAACCCAATATCCTCTCTGCACTAACCCAATATCCTCTCTGCACACACAGCATCCTGTACTAACCCAATATCCTCTCTGCACACACAGCATCCTGTACTAACCCAATATCCTCTCTGCACACACAGCATCCTGTACTAACCCAATATCCTCTCTGCACACACAGTATCCTATACTAACCCAATATCCTCTCTGCACACACAGCATCCTGTACTAACCCAATATCTTCTCTGCACACACAGTATCCTGTACTAACCCAATATCCTCTCTGCACTAACCCAATATCCTCTCTGCACACACAGCATCCTGTACTGACCCAATATCCTCTCTGCACCCACTGCATCCTGTACTAACCCAATATGCTCTCTACACACATTGCATCCTGTACTAACCCAATATCCTCTCTGCACACACAGGATCCTGTACTAACCCAATATCCTCTCTGCACACACAGCGTCCTGTACTAACCCAATATCCTCTCTGCACACACAGTATCCTGTACTAACCCAATATCCTCTCTGCACTAACCCAATATCCTCTCTGCACACACAGCATCCTGTACTGACCCAATATCCTCTCTGCACCCACTGCATCCTGTACTAACCCAATATGCTCTCTACACACATTGCATCCTGTACTAACCCAATATCCTCTCTGCACACACAGGATCCTGTACTAACCCAATATCCTCTCTGCACACACAGCATCCTGTACTAACCCAATATCCTCTCTGCACACACAGCGTCCTGTACTAACCCAATATCCTCTGCACACACAGCATCCTGTACTGACCCAATATCCTCTCTGCACACACAGCATCCTGTACTAACCCAAATATTATCTCTGCACACACTGCATCCTGTACTAACCCAATATCCTCTCTGCACACACAGTATCCTGTACTAACCCAATATCCTCTCTGCACTAACCCAATATCCTCTCTGCACACACAGCGTCCTGTACTAACCCAATATCCTCTCTGCACTAACCCAATATCCTCTCTGCACACACAGTATCCTGTACTAACCCAATATCCTCTCTGCACTAACCCAATATCCTCTCTGCACACACAGCATCCTGTACTAACCCAATATCCTCTCTGCACACACAGTATCCTGTACTAACCCAATATCCTCTCTGCACTAACCCAATATCCTCTCTGCACACACAGCGTCCTGTACTAACCCAATATATTCTGCCCACACAGCATCCTGTACTAACCCAATATATTCTGCACACACAGCATCCTGTACTGACCCAATATCCTCTCTACACAAATATTTTATAATTTAGGGCCTCATGCAGAGAGCAGCGCTATTTAAAATTGGAGAGGGGAATAAAAAGTAGCTTTAATGGAGAGTTTTTTTCTCCATATGCAGAAAGGTCCGAAAACTGCATTTAGAATCCTGTCTGCATATGGAGAGTTTCAGCCGGCGATATGAGCGCTGTTGAAACTTGTGGGGAAAAAATCGCGTTTTTTTTTTTTCTCCCCCACCGGCCGCCGAGCTCCAGCTTCTTGCCAAATTTTTTTGGAGAAGCAAAATGTTGAAAATCGCGCCATTTTTTTGGCGCGAACAGCCGCTAGATGGCGATCGCGCCTCTCTGAATACGGCAGTTTTCAACACTGGAGAGATTTAGGTTCTCTCCAGCCGCGCAGCGAAATTGGCAAATAAAAAAAAAAAAATGGCGCTTTTTTTAAAACTCGCCAGTACCTGCCTTTCTACAGGCATTTGTCTCCAAAAAATGCCGCTATTCCCCTTACCGCTGCTCTCTGCATAGGCCCCATAGTCTCTTAAATTACTGAAATTATAGTGGATTGTGGAAGCCCCGCCCCTGCGGAGCTGGGAATCACCCATTGGGTGTTTCTTTTGTGACTCATGCTTTCAGGTGCCTCTTGTGCAACAAGTGACATTCATTGGATTAGGAAAGTGACTGACAGCTCTAACAACCAATGGGACCTCGATTACCAGTGAGAGGATTCAAAGAGAGGGCAAAAAAAAAAAAAAATATATATGGGAAGCCCCTCCCCCCAATAAATTTGTGACCGATTCGAGTTTTCCTCTGTCAATCAAATTCCCAAAGAGTGGTCCTGGCTATTAAAATAACCGTTGCTCATTGGATTAGGGAGATGACTGACAACTGCAATAACCAATGGGAGGTCTATTAAGAGGGAAGGGGAAAGAGCTGTTGAAGGGATGATTGGTGGTTCTGTCCCATGTTAAAACCAACATTATTGATTGGGCAAATAAATTAACTGACAGTTCTATCTTCCAATGGGGCCCTTGAATACACGTTTTCATTACTCCAATGAGAAAAAAAAACCCTGATTTGATAAGATTCCACCCTTTATTCCAATCTGCCTTCTTTGATTGGATAAAGAAAAGTGACTGACAGTCCTAACAGCCAATGGGGCGTCGAGTATAGAGGAATCCATTTTCTGACAGGAATTTGAGGTGTTTAAGATAACTATTAAAGGTGCAGCCCCCCCCCCCCCCTCCCTGGTCTATAATGAAAGTAAGCTTCCTGTGATGCCACTTAATGCTGATTTTAATTTTTATTTGAACAGGCCCAAAAGCCTGCAGTAGAGTGTTCACATGCCAGCTCCTGCTCTTTATTCTCACTTGCTTCACCCCAGCAGGCAGCACACAAAGCTGTTTTCTATGCAGGCTACAAAGGGTCTTATCTGTAAAGTCTATATTAACCTCAGGGGTCTTTGAAATCTGCTGTCCCACAGAGACTAGAGGTTTACAGACTTGTTCCCCCGTGAGACACCAAGTCCCCCCCCCCTTCTTATGCTCTCCCGGTCCAGTGTTGGGTGGGGGTGTCACACGGGGCCTGACTTTTTGTAGTTAATGTAAATTCCATCCGGCAGGAAAATCATGAAATTAAATCAGCCGCGTGCTACGGGGCAGAGATTGTGATGATGTGGAACGCGCGGGAGGAGAAAGAACAATGTGAAATGTGTCACCGTAAACATGGAACAAAAATCGATACAACAACTGGTGCTCCTGGTCCAGGGATCTCTGTGTGGTATTCCACATCAATATGGATAAATGGAAGAAGCAAGGCACTACGGATTTAGTTATAGTTAATTTATTGCCAATAAAATCGACGTTTCGGCCTCACTAGGCCTTTATCATGAATGAATGGCATAATATAAAAAAAGTCTCAAAAGTCCCAATAAATAGACCCAACACCAGGTGTCCCTCGTTGATCCTCATCAGTGTCGTCATCATCTAGCGCCGATCGTCTCTTCATGGTCGTCGCGTCACTCTGGTCATGCGGCAGCGTCATCCGGGAACCTCCCCAGGGCTCCGTCCTCCCCTCGCGTTGATCCTGATGAACTTTGCATATTCCCGTGTTGCCTCTGCGAGTGCGTGACATCATCACGTATTGTCGTCTGCGTCGGTCATCCAGCTTCCTCTGTGTCCTCATCTTTTGATGTTTGTCCGTTGCTTAGTAACCCGAAATTTTGCTGTAAGGCAAGGTTGTGTTCATTACTTGTTACATACTTCAGATCTTCTGGGATGGATTACACAGAGTTATAAAGCGATATAGGTATCAACATTTCATTATACCCCAAAGTTAATAAAAGCGTTCTTCTTATCTCCATAGATAAACGTACAGGTAGTCCTTGTTTTCCGACGTTTCGCTTTCCGTTGGATGCGTTCTCTGACGGCGCATAACACAGTAAAAAAAAAACTCACCCGCCGCGGTTTTCTCGCATCCGACGGAAACCGCCGCCGGTTAACATGGGTCCCGCTTTCCGCCTGTCCCGGATCTGATGTGGGTTTGCGGGACGCATTGTGTCGGAAAAGCGAGGACTCACTGTAGTGACATTTAAAAAATGAATAAGGTGTAGCCATATCGTCAAAATACTCTGAATGATTTTCAGAAAGATGCAATGAATATACAGGGTTCAAAATCCACAAAAAAACAGATATACAGACCCAAAACTTCAGACAGATATCAACAGCAGCAAGGTGAAATCCAAGGATGACATTGTAAAATCTCTCTCTATTATGTTTTAATGCTCAGTCAGAAAACATCCCAGGGCCAAGTTATCATTAAGCCCCTTCGGGAAAATGGTGTCTAGGGTAAAGATCCAGTATGCCTCTCGTTGCAGCAGCGTAATATCTTTATTTAATCTGCTATTGATTTCTTTACCTGCTCTATACCCATCAGCTTCAAAGAAGCGACAGAGTGTCTGTAATCTGCACAATGTTTAATTAATGCAGTCTCTTCTGGCGAATGAGTAATTTTGCTCTTATGTTCTATGTAGCGGGTTTTGAGCATCCTTTTAGTTTTCCCTATGTTAGCGTAAGCCACATGGGCACGTTATCATATACACAACAAAGGTTGAAACACATGTAATTCTATCCTTGATGGTATACCGTTTCCCGCTCGTTGGGTGCGAAAAATTCTGTGCCAGTATTCAAACTGTTACACACAGAACAATTATAACCGTTTTTTGGGCACTCAGAAAATCAGGCGTTATATAATGTTCTTTTTTGTCAGCACTAATTAGCAAATCCTTCCGATTTTGCCCTCTCTGGAACACGAGTCTGGGCGGCAACTTACATACTTTGTTTAAGGTTGTATCACTTTCCAAGATCTTCCAATGTTTTATAATGCTTTGGCTGAGAAATTTGCTTGCCGTATATTTTTAAAATATCGTCATTCTCCCTATATCATCTCGATGTCGTGTTTGTGAAATGGGTCGTGTGAATGCATTCTCTATCCTAGCTTTTGAATGTCCCCTAGAAAGAAAGCGAGATTTCATATCCTCATAAGTTTCCCCTAGTTGCAAAGATCTGTCCACAATTCTAGTGGCTCTGACCTTCTGTGAAAAAGGCAACATGTTTTTCAGGGAATCAGAATGAAAACGTGTAGCATCCAAGGTTGAATTTCTCTCTGTAGGTTTTCTATATAGGCTAGTGTGCAAATCACTCCCGTTTTTTGTTAGTAATACATCTAAAAACTAAATTTGTTGTTCACTCCAATTTTTGGTGAATCTAACCGGAGTTTCTAGAACATCTAGATAGTTAAAAAAAATTCTGTGAGCTCATCTGACGTTACAAGAAGAACACGTCATCAATGTAGCGGCAATAAAAAAGCATCCACTGATAATATGATGTATCATAGATAAATCTCTTCTTAAAGTCTGCCATAAACAGATTGGCATTGGAGGGCGCCATGTTGCTGCCCTGCACCTGTCGTTTGTAGATAGTAAGTGTTTTCGACACGAAAATCATTTTGATAGAGAATGAAACTTAATAGAATGTGGCCCACCGGGGGTTCTTGCAAAGGGGTATCTCCAATCTCTGTGTCACTATATTCAGACCATCCTCGTGCGGTATTATTGTATAAAGATTCGTTACATTCATGGTAACCATTTGATTTGATTTATCATTAAGTATTAATGATCGAATTTTATCTAAAAAAAATCCAAGGTGCCTTTAATGTATGAGTCACCTTTGGTTACCAATGGTTGCAAGAATAAATCAATATGTATAGCCAAGGGCTGATTAATGAGTTAGTAGCTGACATAATCGGTCTACCTGGTGGATTATGCAAGCTTTTGTGTATTTTGGGCAACAGGTAAAAAAGCGGGCGCCGTGGATTTTTCATAGTTAAAAACTCAAATTCGTTTGAATTAATCCATAGATTACCCAATCCTAATTGTAGGATCCCCTTCACTTCTAATTGATAACCAATTGTGGGGTCCCTATCCTGTCGTGTGTAATATTTCCCATTGTTTAACTGTCTCAGTGCCTGTTTGGTACTGTGAATAATTTCGTAAGACAAGTGCCCCTCACTTGTCTGCTTGTTTAAAGATTATGGGCCTCATGCAGAGAGCAGCGCTATTAACAATCTCGCCATTTTCCGGCGAAAATCGCGCTAAAAACAGCCGAAAATGGCGAGGTATGAAAAAAGCGCCATTTTTTTTTTCTATTTATAAATCTCGCCGCGCGGCTGGCGAGAACCTACATCTCGCCAGATTGAAAAATATCCGAATTCAGAAAGGCGCGCTCGCCATCTAGCGGCTGTTTTTGGCGCGATTTTCGTCAATTTTCTCCGGCAAGAAGCAGGAGCTCGCCGGCTATAGGGGGAAAAAAAAAATGCGCGATTTTTTTTTTTCTCCCTTTCAGCTGCGCGCATCTCCTCATTTACAATTCTCCACATGCAGTAATGCTAAAAATAGCGGATTTCGCCCATTTCTGCATATGGAGAATAAAACTCTCCATTAAAGCTACTTTTTCTTAAACTCTCCAATTTATTCTAACGCTGCTCTCTGCATAGGCCCCAATATCTTTATTTTCAACCACTCCTTTTAAAAGCTTTTTTTCTTCTAGAGACAGGTTATAATCAATATGATGTTTATTTTTATAATAAGTACTCAGATCTTGCTTTACCAAACTCATAAAGACATTCACTGATGGATTCCTAAATGGTGCAATAAATGTGGATTTCAGTTTACATGCCGTGTTTTGTCGTGATGTCTGCTGCTGCTGCTGCTGCTGCTGCTGCTGTTGCTGTTGCTGCTGCTGCTGCTGCTGCTGTTGTTGTTGCTGCTGCTGATCTGCAGAATCAGGTAACCGACTGGAAAGGAAGGATTTGAGATTTCATTTTCTCTCAAGTTTGAAAAGTTCAACCTCTGTGTCAAACAATTTTGGAAGGGTGATCGGTACAAGAGATGGGACTCTAGACAAAGTAGTCACTTCTGCATCTGGAAGCAAATAATCAGACATGTTAATAACCACATTTTGCGCACTGTTCAATGGCGCGGGCGTAATACTGGTGGGGTCCTTGTGCCTCCGGTGCCCCCTCCTAGTTTTCTTTTTTTTCCTTTCACTGATGGACCTTTGTTTTGTCCTAAAAAAGTCGTTCCTCCTCCTGGCGTCTTTGCATGGGCACCCTCTGTAGAGGAGCTTGCTTCTGATTCACTGGTGGGGGCGTCAGTTCTCCTTGTTCTTGTTCTGCAACGTTCTTGATATTTTACTCGTCGTTCCTGCTCAGACCATTGGTACACAGTGTGCTCTTTTTATTCATTGACTACTTTTAAAAATGTTTGCTTTTTGAAATGCACAAGATCGTCTTTAAGCCTTTGAAGGCGATTTTTAAGTTCTTCCAACAATTCAACGGTTAGATAATTTTGCTGAGTTTGTTCTATCGTAATTTCAATTTTAAAGGATCTCATGTCTGACCTTTGATAATTGATTACCTACTTCTTCCACAACCAACAATGTTAGATATAAAGGTGCCCTGTTCAATATGTTACACCAGTTATCACAAAATCCAGGATTTTCACTCCCAATAGTTGGTCGATTCCGGATACGAAATCCCCTCGGTATTAATTTCTGTTTGTAGTACTCAGAAAGAGTGTTTCCATGTGAGAACAACTCTCTTTCCATACGTCTCAATCTCTCATCCTTTAATATGGTCTGTTGGTCTATCAGCCAAATGCCTCTTCTGGCGTGGATTTGAACAAAATTATATCCACTTCTTCTTCATTAAAAGTCTTAATTTGAGCTCTATTTGTAATCCCTAAAGAGACATTAATTAAAGCTTCCATATAGGACTACCACACTCTTCAATACTCAAACCAGTGCACAGTAAATAGGTGGGGGGGGGAGGGGGGGGGAAGGGGGCGATGGGGAAAAAAAACCTGATAAATGTACAGGTCCACCAAAGGACGGCATATAACTTCACTTAACAAAATGGGTCCATACAAAACGGTTGTAAGGAGAAAGGATAATATGAAACGCGTCACCATGCCACGGTGCAGAGATTGTGATGTAGAACGTGTCACTGTATCGTGGGTGGAGGAGAAAGGATAATGTGAAACGCGTCACCGTGCCACGGGGCAGAGATTGTGATGTAGAATGTGTCACTGCATCGTGAGGGTAGGGGAAAGGATAATGTGAAACGCGTCACTGTGCCACGGTGCAGAGATTGTGATGTAGAACGTGTCACTGCATCGTGGGGGTAGGGGAAAGTATAATGTGAAACGCGTCACTGTGCCACGGTGCAGAGATTGTGATGTAGAACGTGTCACTGCATCGTAGGGGTAGGGGAAAGGATAATGTGAAACGCGTCACTGTGCCACGGTGCAGAGATTGTGATGTAGAACGTGTCACTGCATCGTGGGTGGAGGAGAAAGGATAATGTGAAACGCGTCACCGTGCCACGGTGCAGAGATTGTGATGTAGAACGTGTCACTGCATCGTGGGGGTAGGGGAAAGGATTATGTGAAACGCGTCACTGTGCCACGGTGCAGATTGTGATGTAGAACATGTCACTGCATCGTGGGAGAGGAGAAAGGATAATGTTAAACACGTCATTGTGCCACGGTGCAGAGATTGTGATGTAGAACATGTCACTGCATCGTGGGGGGAAGAGAAAGGATAATGTGAAACGCGTCACTGTGCCACGGTGCAGAGATTGTGATGTAAAACGTGTCACTGCATCGTGGGGGGAAGAGAAAGGATAATGTGAAACGTGTCACTGTGCCACAGTGCAGAGATTGTGATGATGTAGAACGCAATGGCAGAGGGACCATTAAACCCGTTCCCTGCCAGAGGGCTCTGCATGTTATTATGTCGCTCTGCATGTTTTTATATTGCTCTGCGTGTTATTATATTGCTCTGCATGTTATTATATCGCTCTGCGTGTTATTATACCGCTCTGCATGTTATTATATCGCTCTGCGTGTTATTATATCGCTCTGCATTTTATTATACCGCTCTGCGTGTTATTACATCTCTCTGCATGTTTTTATATTGGTCTGCATGTTATTATATCGCTCTGCGTGTTATTATACCGCTCTGCATGTTATTATATCGCTCTGCGTGTTATTATATCGCTCTGCATTTTATTATACCGCTCTGCGTGTTATTACATCTCTCTGCATGTTTTTATATTGGTCTGCATGTTATTATATCACTCTGCGTGTTATTATATCGCTCTGCATGTTATTATATCTCTCTGCGTGTTATTATATCGCTCTGCATGTTATTACATCGCTCTGCATGTTATTATATCGCTCTGCATGTTATTATATCGCTCTGCACGTTTTTATATTGCTCTGCATGTTATTATATCGCTCTGCGTGTTATTATACCGCTCTGCATGTTATTATATCGCTCTGCGTGTTATTATATCGCTCTGCATTTTATTATACCGCTCTGCGTGTTATTACATCTCTCTGCATGTTTTTATATTGGTCTGCGTGTTATTATATCGCTCTGCATGTTATTATATCTCTCTGCGTGTTATTATATCGCTCTGCATGTTATTACATCTCTCTGCGTGTTATTACATCTCTCTGCGTGTTATTATATCGCTCTGCATGTTATTACATCGCTCTGCATGTTATTATATCGCTCTGCATGTTTTTATATTGCTCTGCGTGATATATCTCTGCATGTTATTATATCGCTCTGCATGTTATTATATATTGATCTGCGTGATATATCTCTGCGTGTTATTATATCGCTCTGCATGTTATTATACAGTATATCTATGTGTATTATTATATCGCTCTGCATGTTATTATATATTGATCTGCGTGATATATCTATGCGTGTTATTATATCACTCTGCATGTTATTATATTGCGCTGCGTGATATTATATATCGTTCTGTGTTATTATATCAATGTGGGTTATTACATCTCTCTGCGTGTTGTTACATCTCTGCGTGTTGTTACATCTCTGCGTGTTGTTACATCGCTCTGCATGTTAGTACATTGTTCTGTGATGTTATATCACTGCATGTTATTATATATCTCTGCGTGTTATTATATCACTGCGTGTTATTATATATCTCTGCGTGTTATTATATCACTTCATGTTATTATATATCTCTGCATGTTATTACATCGCTCAGCGTGTTATTATATCGTTCTGCGTGTTGTTATATAGCTCTGCGTGTTGTTACATCGCTCTGTGTGTTATTATATCGCTCTGCGTGTTATTATATCGCTCTGCGTGTTATTATATCGCTCTGCGTGTTGTTACATCGCTCTGCGTGTTATTATATCGTTCTGTGTTATTATATCAATGTGGGTTATTACATCTCTCTGCGTGTTGTTACATCTCTGCGTGTTATTACATCGCTCTGCATGTTAGTACATTGCTCTGTGATGTTATATCAGTGCGTGTTATTATATATCTCTGCGTGTTATTATATCACTTCATGTTATTATATATCTCTGCATGTTATTATATCGCTCTGCATGTTATTACATCGCTCTGCGTGTTATTATATCGCTCTGCGTGTTATTATATCGCTCTGTGTGTTATTATATCGCTCTGCGTGCTGTTACATCGCTCTGCGTGCTGTTACATCGCTCTGCGTGCTGTTACATCGCTCTGCGTGTTGTTACATCGCTCTGCATGTTATTATATCGCTCTGCGTGTTGTTATATCGCTCTGCGTGTTGTTACATCGCTCTGCATGTTATTATATCGCTCTGCGTGCTGTTATATCGCTCTGCGTGTTGTTACATCGCTCTGCATGTTATTATATCGCTCTGCGTGCTGTTATATCGCTCTGCGTGTTGTTACATCGCTCTGCATGTTATTATATCGCTCTGCGTGCTGTTATATCGCTCTGCGTGTTGTTACATCGCTCTGTAATGCGTTGCTGGCCCCTCTGGCAGGGAAGGGGTTACCGTGCGTGCCTGCAGAATATAACACCCTGCCTCCCTTGCTCTTCCCCCTTCCATATTAGCGGGGCAGTGACAGGACGGCGCGGTGCAGCGTGTCTCATCCCCGTTACAGTGACTCGCTCTGACACCGAACATCTGTTCCATGGAAATGATCTCTCCTGCGGGTGCAGAGCGTGGTATTGGAGGGGGGAGGTGTGTGTGCGCAGGGAGGAAGCCACGCTCCGAGCGCTGACGGGCGACGCTGTCGGTTTGACCCGCTTCTCCTCTTCCAGACAAACGGCCGTCGGACTCTATCAGACCGGGAGAGGAACACGCCATGCTGAGTGCAATCCGTGAGAGCAGGCGCATATCCAAGATTAGGGCACTGGCCTCTGAAGTGGGAAGAGCCTGCTTCCAGATATAGTGGGGAGTATTATTCGGAGCATGTAGGGGGGTGGGGGGGGGGTCACCCCACGCACCTCCATGAAAGGTGACAGGTCGCCACCATAATGTTGTCCTGTCTTTCTTTAAGGCTTAAAAAGTGTTTATTGAAGATACTAGAACAGGGGCGGCTAACTCCAGGCTTCAAGGGCCACCAGCAGGTCAGGTTTGCAGCATATCCCTGCTTCAGCACAGGTGGCTCAATCAGTGTCGGCTTCAGCACAGGTGCCTCAATCAGTCCCAGCTTCAGCACAGGTGGCTCAATCAATCCCAGCTTCAGCACAGGTGGCTCAGTCAGTCCCACCTTCAGCACAGGTGGCTCAATCAGTCCCAGCTTCAGCACAGGTGGCTTAATCAGTCCCTGCTTCAGCACAGATGGCCCAATCAGTCCCAGTGTCAGCACAGATGTCTCAATCAGTGCCTGCTTAAGCACAGGTGGCTCAATCAGAGGCTCAGTCTTCAACTGAGCCCCTGAGCCACCTGTGCTGAAGCAGGGATATCCTTAATACGTGGCTTGTTGGTGGCCCTTGAGTGCTGTAGATGGCTGCACCTGTACCCGGATGTTTTAATCAGGGTTCGGTTCCTGCAAGCACCAAATTCATTTAAAACCAGAGACAGAACATAAAACACAGACAAAGCTCAGTTTTAGCACATCCAGTGAAACTCATACACGGTACAGTGCCTAAATATATATGTATAAATATCTATTAAGTAAAATGGTCTTTTAGTTTGACATTTTTGGCCAAAATTGTTGTAAGCCCCTGAGCCACTGCACGGCAGACCACAATTCAGGGGTCCCTAACGCTAATATAAATTCTTAGTAACCTGTGTAATAACAGGAAGAATGATTTATAGTAAATCTGTCAATATTAGTTGCAAGGTTCTAAGTCTGATTGAAGCCTTTATTAACCTGTACATTACCAGGAAAAGCACTCTGTATTAGAGTTGTCACAACCATCCTGCAAGCAAACAAGTTCCCCTGTGTGGAAGATGCTATGGAGTGAGCCCTTAACCATTTAAATGTGGGAGGGGGTGAGCTTCAATTAAGTAGGAGGTTGCCACCCTCCAAACAGCCAAGACTAGCTGAAACACAATTGTAAAATATACTGGACACCTAACAAGCTCCTATTGAACCCCCAAAATAACCACAAAATATATATAAGCATATGAGTGTCACAGAGGAGTGCTACTGAGCATGGTTATTTTGGGGGTTCAATAGGAGCTTGTTAGGTGTCCAGTAAGCACCAAATTCAGCCAGGTTTGGGCGCCTCGGGTAAGGAAACAGAGGGGACAGTGATGCTTTGTTTCCAGTAGTGAGAGTCCTGTGAAGTCTCTGAGACCGTGAGACACCGAGCACCGAGTATAATATCCATGAAGGGTTTTATTAGGGTCAAGCTTTCAGGGCAGGGGTATCTCACATCTACACATGGCACAAGTGCTGCCCCGTTCCCCTGTGACTTCTACAGCTCTACAAATCATTAAAAAGTTAGTGACAGGGATGGAAACAATGACGGCAGACAGACAAAGTGTTATTTTATCTATGGAGTTATTGTTTTTTCTGCTGTGCGTTCAGATGAGGTTTTGGGGGTTATACACAATTGTCACAACACACACGTACACACGTACACACGTACCAGTATTTTGACACCCTCCTATCTAAGGACCCCCGTGATTAAGAAATAGTAGGGGATGCTACAGATAGGATTGAGGTCAGTACTGGAATAGCAGAGTGTGCTTCAGAATAAGAATGAGGTAAGAGAGCTATATGTAAGGAGGTCAGTATAGGAATGTGGCAGTGAGAAACGATTGCGTGTATATATACACATATTCACACACACACATACTATATATCCGTGTGTGTATGTGTGTGTGTGTGTGTGTGTGTGTGTGTTTATATATATATATCTTTGGAAAATATGTTGGAGAAACATGGAGATGGGAGGCTTGCAGCCGCAGTATCTAGAAGATAACTGGCTTTCACCCAGCAGTTCATCGACAAAGGCCACAAATGATAATAGTGTGTGTGTATATATATATATATATATATATATATATATATGTGTTAGTATATTTGTTCTCCTTCTCTCCCTGTTCTGTCTTTGCCTCTCTCACCCGTCTCCCGCTCCCCTCCCTGTCTCCCGCTCCCCTCCCTGTCTCACCTGTCTCCCGCTCCCCTCCCTGTCTCACCGTCTCCCGCTCCCCTCCCTGTCTCACCCGTCTCCCGCTCCCCTCCGTCTCACCCGTCTCCCGCTCCCCTCCCTGTCTCCCGCTCCCCTCCCTGTCTCCCGCTCCCCTCCCTGTCTCACCCGTCTCCCGCTCCCCTCCCTGTCTCCCGCTCCCCTCCCGTCTCCTCCTATCTCACCCGTCTCCCCCTATCTCACCCCCATCTCCCTCCCCTCTCCTGTCTCCCACTCCCCTCCTGTCTCCCTCCCCTCTCCCGTCTCCCGCTCCCCTCCCGTCTCCCCTGTCTCCCGCTCCCCTCCCGTCTCCCCCTATCTCACCCGTCTCCCGCTCCCCTCCCGTCTCCCCAAATCTCACCCCCATCTCCCTCCCCTGTCTCCCACTCCTCTCCCTGTCTCCCGCTCCCTTCCTGTCTCCCCCTCCCGTCTCCCCCTATCTCACCCGTCTCCCGCTCCCCTCCCTGTCTCCCGCTCCCCTCCCGTCTCCCCAAATCTCACCCCCATCTCCCTCCCCTTTCCCCTGTCTCCCGCTCCCCTCCCTGTCTCCCACTCCCCTCCCGTCTCCCCCTATCTCAGCCCCATCTCCCTCCCATCTCCCGCTCCCCTCCGTGTCTCCCGTCTCCCCCTATCTCACCCGTCTCCTGCTCCCCTCCCTGTCTCCCGCTCCCCTCCCGTCTCTCCAAATCTCACCCCCATCTCCCTCCCCTTTCCCCTGTCTCCCGCTATCTCACCCCCATCTCCCTCCCCTGTCTCCCGCTCCCCTCCCTGTCTCCCGCTCCCCTCCCGTCTCCCCCTATCTCACCCGTCTCCCGCTCCCCTATCTCACCCCTATGTCCCACTCCCGTCCCGTTTCTCCCTATTTAAAGCCTGTCTCCTGCTCCCCTCACCTGTCTCCCCTCTGTCCTCTCCCCATCTCACCCTTCTCCAGATCCACTCCCCTCCTGTCTCCCCTTTGGCTGCGTCCATGCAGCAAAAGACTGCGCGGAGGCGTGCGCGCGAGTGACGACACCCGCGTTAAGCGAACTGATTCCTCACGCACCGCGTGCCCCCTCCTGCTGTCGCACGCGCGGTCTATGCGTGCGATCAATGACTTAAGGCAATGTGATTGCGCTGTGCGTACACACACCTCCGCGCGGTCTTCGGCAGCATGGGCGCCGCCTTTCCTGTCTGCTGCTCCCCTCCCGTCTCCTGCTCCCCTCGTCTCTCCCCTTACTCCCGTGTCTCTCTCCCTCTCCCGTCTCTCTCTCCGTTTGCTTCTCCATTCCCTGTCTCTCACTCCATTCCGTCTCCCGCTCCCTTCCCTCTCTCTCCCTGTCTCCCGCTCCCTTCCCTCTCTCTCCGTCTCCTGCTCCCCTCGTCTCTACCATCACTCCCATGTCTCTCTCCCTGTCTGCCGCTCCCTCCCGTCTCTCCGTTTCACACTCCCTTCCCTGTCTCTCCCTGTTTCCCGCTCCCTTCCCTGTCTCCCTTCCCTGTCTCCCGCTCCCCTCCAGTCTCCACCGTCTCTCTCTCTCCGTTTCTCATCCCCTCCCGTCTCCCTTCCCTCTCCCACTCCCTTCCCTCTGTCCGTCTCCCTCTCTCTCCCGTCTCCCACTCTCTTTCCTGTCTCTCCCCTCTCTCCCTGTCTCGCGCTCCCCTCCCTGTGTTCTTGCTCTGAGCGCAGTATCTAGCAGTGTGTCTGAGCTTGGCGCACCCTTCACCAGCTTGGTGGTTAGCAGTAATTATTGGGCTGGGGGCAGCTGAGCGTTGCCATATGTTTCTGCCGGGGTCTGGGGCCCGGCTTTTTGTTCCCTGTGGTCGCTCGAGGCCCGCCCGCGTCAGGCTGTCATTGCTCATTCCCTGCCTGGCTGGTAGCACTGGGAGAAGCCACAACTGCAGCTCTCTCACCCAGCTAGCCAGACATGCACCGACAGCTAATAAAGCCTGGTACTGCAGTCTGGCAGCCAAGGAGTTAAGGGGCTCTCTGTCAGGTTGGCACCTAGCTCCTGAAGAGGTCCACCCAGGTGTGGAAACGTGGGATAAGGTGTTATCTTCAGCCAGTTCGTGCTTTTCAAACAACCATCTCAGTGTTAATGCCAGGCCTGGATGGACATCTTCAGGGGTTAAGCAGTGTCACTGAGAGTGCCCTTTTGTGTGCCCTCTGTCCCTGTTCCTCTCTGCCCTTCCTCCTCACCTGTTGTAGCTCCTCTCTTTGATATGTCAAAGGTTAAAAGTGAAATATCATCTGTTCATAAGTTTCCCATGTCTAGAGATACCTGGTCCTTCCACCGCTATACCTTACACCTTCACATGACCTCCATGCCTTCCTCCTGCATTCCTTTCACCTCCATGCCTTCCACCTCCATACCACTTCCATGCCTTCCACCTTCCATCTCCATCACTTCCATGCCTTCCACCTTCATATCACTTCCACCTCCATACCACTTCCATGCATTCCACCTCCATGCCTTCCGCCTCCACCTCCCCACTTCATACATACCACCTACATCCCTTCCACCTCTACGCCTCCAACCTCCATATCACTTCCACACCTTCCACCTCCACACCTTCCACCTCAATATCACTTCCACACCTTCCACCTCCACACCTTCCACTGTCACACCTTCCACTTCAAACCTGCCACTGTCATACCTTCCACCTCACTATCACTTCCATACCTTCCACCTCAATATCACTTCCATACCTTCCACCTCAATATCACTTCCACACCTTCCACCTCCACACCTTCCACTGTCACACCTTCCACTGTCACACCTTCCACCTCAAACCTGCCACTGTCATACCTTCCACCTCACTATCACTTCCATACCTTCCACCTCACTATCACTTCCATACCTTCCACCTCAATATTACTTCCACACCTTCCACCTCAATATCACTTCCATACCTTCCACCTCAATATCACTTCCATACCTTCCACCTCAATATCACTTCCACACCTTCCACCTCCAACCTGCCACTGTCATACCTTCTACCTCAATATCACTTCCATACCTTCCACCTCAATATCACTTCCATACCTTCCACCTCAATATCACTTCCATACCTTCCACCTCCACACCTTCCACCTCAATATCACTTCCACACCTTCCACCTCAATATCACTTCCACACCTTCCACCTCAATATCACTTCCATACCTTCCACCTCCACACCTTCCACCTCAATATCACTTCCATACCTTCCACTTCAATATCACTTCCACACCTTCCACCTCAATGTCACTTCCACACCTTCCACCTCAATATCACTTCCATACCTTCCACCTCAATATCACTTCCATACCTTCCACCTCAATATCACTTCCACACCTTCCACCTCCACACCTTCCACTGTCACACCTTACACCTCAATATCACTTCCACATCTTCCACCTCAATATCACTTCCATACCTTCCACCTCCACACCTTCCACTGTCACACCTTCCACCTCCAACCTGCCACTGTCATACCTTCCACCTCCAACCTGCCACTGTCATACCTTCCACCTCAATATCACTTCCACACCTTCCACCTCAATATCACTTCCATACCTTCCACCTCACTATCACACCTTCCACCTCACTATCACTTCCACACCTTCCACCTCAATATCACTTCCACACCTTCCACCTCAATATCACTTCCATACCTTCCACCTCACTATCACTTCCACATCTTCCACCTCAATATCACTTGCATACCTTCCACCTCAATATCACTTCCATACCTTCCACCTCACTATCACTTCCACACCTTCCACCTCAATATCACTTCCATACCCTCCACCTCCACACCTTCCACTGTCACACCTTCCACCTCCAACCTGCCACTGTCATATCTTCCACCTCAATATCACTTCCATACCTTCCACATCCACACCTTCCACTGTCACACCTTCCACCTCCAACCTGCCACTGTCATACCTTCCACCTCCAACCTGCCACTGTCATACCTTCCACCTCCAACCTGCCACTGTCATACCTTCCACCTCAATATCACTTCCACACCTTCCACCTCAATATCACTTCCATACCTTCCACCTCACTATCACACCTTCCACCTCACTATCACTTCCACACCTTCCACCTCAATATCACTTCCACACCTTCCACCTCAATATCACTTCCATACCTTCCACCTCACTATCACTTCCACATCTTCCACCTCAATATCACTTGCATACCTTCCACCTCAATATCACTTCCATACCTTCCACCTCACTATCACTTCCACACCTTCCACCTCAATATCACTTCCATACCCTCCACCTCCACACCTTCCACTGTCACACCTTCCACCTCCAACCTGCCACTGTCATACCTTCCACACCTTCCACCTCAATATCACTTCCATCTCACTATCACTTCCACCTCAATATCACTTCCATATCTTCCACCTCAATATCACTTCCACACCTTCCACCTCACTATCACTTCCATACCTTCCACCTCAATATCACTTCCACACCTTCCACCTCAATATCACTTCCACACCTTCCACCTCAATATCACTTCCATACCTTCCACCTCAATATCACTTCCATACCTTCCACCTCAATATCACTTCCACACCTTCCACCTCAATATCACTTCCATACCTTCCACCTCAATATCACTTCCACACCTTCCACCTCAATATCACTTCCATACCTTCCACCTCAATATCACTTCTACACCTTCCACCTCAATATCACTTCCACACCTTCCACCTCACTATCACTTCCATACCTTCCACCTCAATATCACTTCCACACCTTACACCTCAATATCACTTCCATACCTTCCACCTCAATATCACTTCCACACCTTCCACCTCAATATCACTTCCACACCTTCCACCTCACTATCACTTCCACACCTTCCACCTCAATATCACTTCCATACCTTCCACCTCAATATCACTTCCACACCTTCCACCTCAATATCACTTCCACACCTTCCACCTCACTATCACTTCCACACCTTCCACCTCAATATCACTTCCATACCTTCCACCTCACTATCACTTGCATACCTTCCACCTCAATATCACTTCCACACCTTCCACCTCAATATCACTTCCATACCTTCCACCTCAATATCACTTCCATACCTTCCACCTCAATATCACTTCCATACCTTCCACCTCAATATCACTTCCACACCTTCCACCTCAATATCACTTCCATACCTTCCACCTCAATATCACTTCCACACCTTCCACCTCAATATCACTTCCATACCTTCCACCTCAATATCACTTCTACACCTTCCACCTCAATATCACTTCCACACCTTCCACCTCACTATCACTTCCATACCTTCCACCTCAATATCACTTCCACACCTTCCACCTCAATATCACTTCCATACCTTCCACCTCAATATCACTTCCACACCTTCCACCTCAATATCACTTCCACACCTTCCACCTCACTATCACTTCCACACCTTCCACCTCAATATCACTTCCACACCTTCCACCTCAATATCACTTCCACACCTTCCACCTCAATATCACTTCCACACCTTCCACCTCACTATCACTTCCACACCTTCCACCTCAATATCACTTCCATACCTTCCACCTCACTATCACTTCCACACCTTCCACCTCAATATCACTTCCACACCTTCCACCTCAATATCACTTCCACACCTTCCACCTCACTATCACTTCCACACCTTCCACCTCAATATCACTTCCATACCTTCCACCTCAATATCACTTCCACACATTCCACCTCAATATCACTTCCATACCTTCCACCTCCATATCACTTCCATACCTTCCACCTCAATATCACCTCCATACTGCCCACCTCAATATCACTTCCATACCTTCCACCTCAATATCACTTCCATACCTTCCACCTCAATATCACTTCCATACCTTCCACCTCAATATCACTTCCATACCTTCCATCTCAATATCACTTCCATCTCAATATCACTTCCATACCTTCCACCTCAATATCACTTCCACACCTTCCACCTCAATATCACTTCCACACCTTCCACCTCAATATCACTTCCACACCTTCCACCTCAATATCACTTCCACACCTTCCACCTCAATATAACTTCCACACCTTCCACCTCAATATCACTTCCATACCTTCCACCTCATTATCACTTCCACACCTTCCACCTCAATATCACTTCCACACCTTCCACCTCAATATCACTTCCACACCTTCCACCTCAATATCACTCCCATACCTTCCACCTCAATATAACTTCCATACCTTCCACCTCAATATCACTTCCACACCTTGCACCTCAATATCACTTCCACACCTTCCACCTCAATATCACTTCCATACCTTCCACCTCAATATCACTTCCATACCTTCCACCTCAATATCACTTCCATATCTTCCACCTCAATATCACTTCCATACTGCCCACCTCCACACCTTCCACTGTCATACCTTCCACCTCAATATCACTTCCATACCTTCCACCCCAATATCACTTCCATACCTTCCACCTCAATATCACTTCCATACCTTCCACCTCAATATCACTTCCATACCTTCCACCTCAATATCACTTCCATACCTTCCACTTCAATATCACTTCCACACCTTCCACCTCAATATCACTTCCATACCTTCCACCTCAATATCACTTCCATACCTTCCACCTCAATATCACTTCCACCTCAATATCACTTCCATACCTTCCACCTCAATATAACTTCCATACCTTCCACCTCAATATCACTTCCATACCTTCCACTTCAATATCACTTCCACACCTTCCACCTCAATATCACTTCCATACCTTCCACCTCAATATCACTTCCATACCTTCCACCTCAATATCACTTCCATACCTTCCACCTCAATATCACTTCCACACCTTCCACCTCAATATCACTTCCATACCTTCCACCTCAATATCACTTCCATACCTTCCACCTCAATATCACATCCATACCGCCCACCTCCACACCTTCCACTGTCATACCTTTCACCTCAATATCACTTCCACACCTTCCACCTCAATATCACTTCCACACCTTCCACCTCAATATCACTTCCATACCTTCCTCCTCAATATCACTTCCACACCTTCCACCTCACTATCACTTCCACACCTTCCACCTCAATATCACTTCCATACCTTCCACTTCAATATCACTTCCACACCTTCCACCTCAATATCACTTCCATACCTTCCACCTCAATATCACTTCCATACCTTCCATCTCAATATCACTTCCACACCTTCCACCTCAATATCACTTCCATACCTTCCACCTCAATATCACTTCCATACCTTCCACCTCAATATCACTTCCATACCTTCCACTTCAATATCACTTCCACACCTTCCACCTCAATATCACTTCCATACCTTCCACCTCAATATCACTTCCATACCTTCCATCTCAATATCACTTCCACACCTTCCACCTCAATATCACTTCCACACCTTCCACCTCCACACATTCCACCTCCATATCACTTCCATGTCTTCCACCCATCGTCTAATCTTTCCTGTGTCTCTCTAAGTGGAAGAAACTCGCCGTCAGAGGGAGCTCTTGAAATGCATTGCGGAGCAGGTACAGTGTAATTCACGTGTTAATGCAATGGTACCCCATGAGCTAGGTAACCCTTAACCCCTACCCAGCCAGAAGGCCCAGAAATGTTTGTGGAAATTAAGGGAAGCGTGGCCCTTGAGGCCTTCTGTACAAACTCATTGGCTTGGACTACAGAGAAGAACCACTTGTCCCACCGTGTCTGCCCATTCTCCTACCTGCTGTGACACCTCAGACCCTACTTGTTCCTCGGCTCTCTTTCATATTTAGCCATGGTTGGATTCCCTTACTATATTAGCCCCTAACACCTCTGCTGGGACGCTATTCCATGGATCCACTGCCCTTTCCGTGAAGAAGTACTTCCTCACATCTCCCCTGAGCCTCCTACCCTCCAGCATCACAGTGGAGTCTCGGGACTCACCCTTTGAGTCATTTATTACCAGAAGTACTTATTAGACAGACGTGTTTTCTATGCTGTTACTGGGATACACAGTGGAGGCTGCAGACACACGTGTTTGAGGCCACATGTCTAGGGTGGCCAGGTGGCTCCTCCAAAAATACTGGGCACAATGGTGACTGGTGCGAAGCGCTCGACACACACCTCTCTCCGCTCCATGCGGTTTCCTCCTCTCCTTGGCCCTACCCCCAGACTCCTGACACCATCTCTTGATTGGCTGCTTCTGTGTAATGCAGCCAATCAGGATGGAGGAAGCTGCCCGGACCCCTAACAACAGCCCTGGTCGGGAAAATCCTGCCCCCTCCCCTTCCCCCAAGCCGGTCAGGTCACTATATCCAGAGAGATAATACCGGACACATACATGTCCAGAGAGGTAATACCCGACACATACATGTCCAGAGAGGTAATACCGGATACAGACATGTCCAGAGAGGTAATACCCGACACAGACATGTCCAGAGAGGTAATACCGGACACATACATGTCTTGAGAGGTAATACCGAACACATACATGTCCAGAGAGGTAATACCCGACACATACACGTCTAGAGAGGTAATACCGGACACATACATGTCTTGAGAGGTAATACCGAACACATACATGTCCAGAGAGGTAATACCCGACACATACATGTCCAGAGAGGTAATACCGGACACATACATGTCTTGAGAGGTAATACCGAACACATACATGTCCAGAGAGGTAATACTGAACACATAAATGTCCAGAGAGGTAATATCGGACCATACATGTCCAGTATTACCTCCAGTTTTTAATGGACAGAGGGTCCAAATACAGGACAGTCCGGTTCAATACTGGACACCTAGCAACCCTATGACATGTTGCAGGCCGGAGTCTGGCCAAGTATGTGACAATGTACTTTCATTAACGCTGGGGCGTATCGATTATAAGCTATTGGGTTCCCTGGCGCTGGGTGTTTGTTCACTCTTATAATAAATATACTATTATACCAGTGTTATATCCTTACCGACCCGAGCACCGCACTTTATACTAGCAGGCTCCATGTTAATACTGACAGCTCGGTGCACATGGGCAGTGCCAGTGCAATGTATTTAAAGACTATACAAATGTCCTGGTTTGCTCACTTTTCTGCAGCTGTACAGCAGCCATATATATCACTGTGTGTATTCTTGGTGCAGGAAAGTCACTGGCAACCATGTTGTTTTATCCCATTTTCCTGGCAAAGTTTGCAACTTTAACAATGCTGTGGGTTAAAACAAATACTTCAGGCAGATAAACATGCACATTTAGTACAGACACACGGATAAACACACATTTATACTCATATAAACTTACAACTCAGATTAACACCCAAACATACACATATTGATACAAACAAGTCAAAGATACACAAATCATTACAGATACATCTCCAAAAACACGCACAGCCCCTGCAGACACACACGTGTGATTACAAACATCTGCAGCCACATTCACACACCGTCAGATACAAAAACACAAATGAAAACACAAACACACCACAACAGACAGACACACAAATTACCATCTCCGGACACACACTCACAAATCAACACACGCAAACAGAAAAAAAAAACACACGCTGCAATCACACACAAATGGCGACACACACACCTGCCATAGACACACGCACGCACACACACACACATCCACTCCATAGACATTCAAATACTAATGAGCACACAACCCCCCTCAACAGACACACACAAATAAACACTTACAGAAATAACGATATACACAAATGATGACGCACGCACACACACTCCACAGACACACACAGAAATGAACACCCTCCCACTCCACACAAACATATTTTGTACAGGCGCGCGCACACACACACACAGTTTAGACAAACACGGACTCACAACTGGAAACCCACACACACACCTCACTCTGACACCTCTCTCTCTCCCCCTCGGGGGGTCTCTGCGGTGAGGCCGCTGCCCCCGACCTCTCGTTTACAAGCGCTGACAGGAGCAGGGGTGGCGTTAGCGAGAGGCGAGACGCGGCCTGCTCCGGTAATGTGGAGCCTAACGCCAAGTGACAGGGACATTTCACAAGTGAAGAGCCACCAAATGTGCCTGGAGAAAGTGTTTAACAGTCAGTGCGTCCGAACTTCTGCTTAACCCCCCGCCGGCCGGAGAACTGGGGTACATCCCGCTCTTAAACCTTTAACCCATCCCAAAAAAGGTGGGGCGAATGTTAACCCCTTACCGGCCGGAGAACTGGGGTACATCCCGCTCTTAAACCTTTTACCCATCCGATGGCATCAGAATTACTTTGCCAGCAAAACACAGGGCAATGCTAACTATTGACCAGAGGGTTTGAGGACTGACAAACAGTCTTATCCCTCAAAGACTTTAGATACAGATTGTAAAAAACAAAAATAAAACAAAGCTGTTTTTTACAGTGGAAATATTCAAAGTGTTAAAAATAGTTTTAAAATAGATATTGTTAACCCAGACACAGCTGTTACCACTATACTCATTCATTACACACTGATATACACAGACACACCCCATTAAACCACTGATACACACATACAGTCACACTTATACACACACAAACACTAATACACACACATTAACACACTGATACACACACACAGACACCACTAAAACACATACATTCACACTCTTATATACACACAGACACACTAATACACACACATTAACACACTGATACACACATACAGTCACACTTATACACACCCAAACACTAATACACACACATTAACACACTGATACACACAGACACCACTAAAACACATACATTCACACTGTTATATACACACAGACACACTAATACACACACATTAACACACTGATACACACACACAGACACCACTAAAACACATACATTCACACTCTTATATACACACAGACACACTAATACACACACATTAACACACTGATACACACATACAGTCACACTTATACACACCCAAACACTAATACACACACATTAACACACTGATACACACAGACACCACTAAAACACATACATTCACACTGTTATATACACACAGACACACTAATACACATACATTAACAAACTAATACACACAACTAGCACACCCCACACGGCTTCTCCCTATGTCCCCCGAGTTTGACCTGTGACCTCACACGGCTTCTCCCTATGTCACCCGAGTTTGACCTGTGACCTCACACGGCTTCTCTCTGTCACCTGACACGGCTTCTCCGTGTGTCACCCGGATCTGACCTGTCACCTCACTCAGCTTCTCGCCCGGATCTGACCTGTGACCTCACACGGCTTCTCATGTGTCACCCGGATCTGACCTGTGACCTGATACGGCTTCTGTGTGTGTCACCCGGTTCTGACCTGTGACCTCACGCGGATTCTCCCGGTGTCACCCGGATCTGACCTGTGACCTCACGCGGATTCTCCGTGTGTCACCCGGATCTGACTCCTTTCTCAGTCTCCAGTCACACGGGGCGACTGTGCGGCCGGCTACTGGTAGGGGGGCGGTAAGAGGAGAGTATCCGGCCGGCTACTGGTAGGGGGGCGGTAAGAGGAGAGTATCCGGCCGGCTACTGGTAGGGGGGCGGTAAGAGGAGAGTAACCGGCCGGCTACTGGTACGGGGGCGGCAAGAGGAGAGTATCCGGCCGGCTACTGGTAGGGGGGCGGTAAGAGGAGAGTAACCGGCCGGCTACTGGTACGGGGGCGGTAAGAGGAGAGTATCCGGCCGGCTACTGGTACGGGGGCGGTAAGAGGAGAGTAACCGGCCGGCTACTGGTACGGGGGCGGTAAGAGGAGAGTAACCGGCCGGCTACTGGTAGGGGGGCGGTAAGAGGAGAGTATCCGGCCGGCTACTGGTAGGGGGGCGGTAAGAGGAGAGTATCCGGCCGGCTACTGGTACGGGGGCGGTAAGAGGAGAGTATCCGGCCGGCTACTGGTAGGGGGGCGGTAAGAGGAGAGTAACCGGCCGGCTACTGGTAGGGGGGCGGTAAGAGGAGAGTATCCGGCCGCCTACTGGTACGGGGGCGGTAAGAGGAGAGTATCCGGCCGGCTACTGGTACGGGGGCGGTAAGAGGAGAGTATCCGGCCGGCTACTGGTAGGGGGGCGGTAAGAGGAGAGTAACCGGCCGGCTACTGGTACGGGGGCGGTAAGAGGAGAGTATCCGGCCGGCTACTGGTACGGGGGCGGTAAGAGGAGAGTAACCGGCCGGCTACTGGTACGGGGGCGGTAAGAGGAGAGTAACCGGCCGGCTACTGGTAGGGGGGCGGTAAGAGGAGAGTATCCGGCCGGCTACTGGTAGGGGGGCGGTAAGAGGAGAGTATCCGGCCGGCTACTGGTAGGGGGGCGGTAAGAGGAGAGTAACCGGCCGGCTACTGGTACGGGGGGCGGTAAGAGGAGAGTATCCGGCCGGCTACTGGTACGGGGGCGGTAAGAGGAGAGTAACCGGCCGGCTACTGGTAGGGGGGCGGTAAGAGGAGAGTAACCGGCCGGCTACTGGTACGGGGGGCGGTAAGAGGAGAGTATCCGGCCGGCTACTGGTACGGGGGCGGTAAGAGGAGAGTAACCGGCCGGCTACTGGTACGGGGGCGGTAAGAGGAGAGTATCCGGCCGGCTACTGGTACGGGGGCGGTAAGGGGAGAGTAACCGGCCGGCTACTGGTAGGGGGGCGGTAAGGGGAGAGTAACCGGCCGGCTACTGGAACGGGGGCGGTAAGAGGAGAGTATCCGGCCGGCTACTGGTACGGGGGCGGTAAGAGGAGAGTATCCGGCCGGCTACTGGTACGGGGGCGGTAAGAGGAGAGTAACCGGCCGGCTACTGGTACGGGGGCGGTAAGAGGAGAGTAACCGGCCGGCTACTGGTACGGGGGCGGTAAGAGGAGAGTAACCGGCCGGCTACTGGTACGGGGGCGGTAAGAGGAGAGTAACCGGCCGGCTACTGGTACGGGGGCGGTAAGAGGAGAGTAACCGGCCGGCTACTGGTACGGGGGCGGTAAGAGGAGAGTAACCGGCCGGCTACTGGTACGGGGGCGGTAAGAGGAGAGTATCCGGCCGGCTACTGGTACGGGGGCGGTAAGAGGAGAGTATCCGGCCGGCTACTGGTACGGGGGCGGTAAGAGGAGAGTATCCGGCGGCTACTGGTACGGGGGCGGTAAGAGGAGAGTATCCGGCCGGCTACTGGTACGGGGGCGGTAAGAGGAGAGTAACCGGCCGGCTACTGGTACGGGGGCGGTAAGAGGAGAGTATCCGGCCGGCTACTGGTAGGGGGGCGGTAAGAGGAGAGTAACCGGCCGGCTACTGGTAGGGGGCGGTAAGAGGAGAGTATCCGGCCGGCTACTGGTACGGGGGGCGGTAAGAGGAGAGTATCCGGCCGGCTACTGGTAGGGGGCGGTAAGAGGAGAGTATCCGGCCGCCTACTGGTAGGGGGGCGGTAAGAGGAGAGTATCCGGCCGCCTACTGGTACGGGGGCGGTAAGAGGAGAGTAACCGGCCGGCTACTGGTAGGGGGGCGGTAAGAGGAGAGTATCCGGCCGGCTACTGGTACGGGGGCGGTAAGAGGAGAGTATCCGGCCGGCTACTGGTACGGGGGCGGTAAGGGGAGAGTATCCGGCCGACTACTGGTACGGGGGCGGTAAGAGGAGAGTAACCGGCCGGCTACTGGTACGGGGGCGGTAAGAGGAGAGTAACCGGCCGCCTACTGGTAGGGGGCGGTAAGAGGAGAGTATCCGGCCGGCTACTGGTACGGGGGCGGTAAGAGGAGAGTATCCGGCCGGCTACTGGTACGGGGGCGGTAAGAGGAGAGTAACCGGCCGGCTACTGGTACGGGGGCGGTAAGGGGAGAGTAACCGGCCGGCTACTGGTACGGGGGCGGTAAGAGGAGAGTAACCGGCCGGCTACTGGTACGGGGGCGGTAAGAGGAGAGTAACCGGCCGGCTACTGGTACGGGGGCGGTAAGAGGAGAGTATCCGGCCGGCTACTGGTACGGGGGCGGTAAGAGGAGAGTATCCGGCCGGCTACTGGTACGGGGGCGGTAAGAGGAGAGTAACCGGCCGGCTACTGGTACGGGGGCGGTAAGAGGAGAGTATCCGGCCGGCTACTGGTACGGGGGCGGTAAGAGGAGAGTAACCGGCCGGCTACTGGTACGGGGGGCGGTAAGAGGAGAGTAACCGGCCGGCTACTGGTACGGGGGCGGTAAGAGGAGAGTATCCGGCCGGCTACTGGTACGGGGGCGGTAAGAGGAGAGTATCCGGCCGGCTACTGGTACGGGGGCGGTAAGAGGAGAGTAACCGGCCGGCTACTGGTACGGGGGCGGTAAGAGGAGAGTAACCGGCCGGCTACTGGTACGGGGGCGGTAAGAGGAGAGTATCCGGCCGCCTACTGGTACGGGGGCGGTAAGAGGAGAGTATCCGGCCGCCTACTGGTACGGGGGCGGTAAGAGGAGAGTATCCGGCCGGCTACTGGTAGGGGGGCGGTAAGAGGAGAGTAACCGGCCGGCTACTGGTACGGGGGCGGTAAGAGGAGAGTATCCGGCCGGTTACTGGTACGGGGGCGGTAAGAGGAGAGTATCCGGCCGGCTACTGGTACGGGGGCGGTAAGAGGAGAGTAACCGGCCGGCTACTGGTACGGGGGCGGTAAGAGGAGAGTATCCGGCCGGCTACTGGTACGGGGGCGGTAAGAGGAGAGTATCCGGCCGGCTACTGGTACGGGGGCGGTAAGAGGAGAGTATCCGGCCGGTTACTGGTACGGGGGCGGTAAGAGGAGAGTATCCGGCCGGCTACTGGTACGGGGGCGGTAAGAGGAGAGTATCCGGCCGGTTACTGGTACGGGGGCGGTAAGAGGAGAGTAACCGGCCGGTTACTGGTACGGGGGCGGTAAGAGGAGAGTATCCGGCCGGCTACTGGTACGGGGGCGGTAAGAGGAGAGTAACCGGCCGGCTACGGGGGCGGTAAGAAGAGAGTATCCGGCCGGCTACGGGGGCGGTAAGAGGAGAATCCCTTATACTTAGAAACCTACATTTTCCGGTTCAAAGTAAGAAGAAACCCAAGCTAACGCGGTTGTCCTGGATATGACCATGTTTTAATCAGCGTTCTCCCCATCCTCTAGGACTCCTGTGTACCACTAGGACAGTGCGGGGGGGCTCTGCAGAGATGCAGTGTGGCCAAGAGGGAAGTGTTTAGGACACAGGAATGAAGCACCTTATCGGTCCTGGCAGTTCCCCACAGTGCCTGGAGCCAGCCTGCAGCCAGCACCACACAGGCCTTTTAATTGCTTTCACATCCAATCCGCAGCCCCGCGCCTCACTCTCACTCTGCACAGCCCCAGAGCACTGCACCCCTACCTGAGCTGAGAGGGGGGGGCAGCGCGTGACCCCCACATACCCAATCCAGAGGGGGAGAGAGCTGTGTGTCCTGCACACAGGGGGGAGAGAGAGAGAGCTGTGTGTCCTGCACACAGGGGATAGAGAGAGCTGTGTGTCCTGCACACAGGGGGGAGAGAGAGCTGTGTGTCCTGCACACAGGGGGGAGAGAGAGCTGTGTGTCCTGCACAGGGGGAGAGAGAGAGCTGTGTGTCCTGCACACGGGGGAGAGAGAGAGAGCTGTGTGTCCTGCACACAGGGGGGAGAGAGAGAGAGCTGTGTGTCCTGCACACAGGGGGGAGAGAGAGCTGTGTGTCCTGCACACAGGGGGGAGAGAGCTGTGTGTCCTGCACACAGGGGGGAGAGAGAGCTGTGTGTCCTGCACACAGGGGGGAGAGAGAGCTGTGTGTCCTGCACACAGGGGGGAGAGAGAGCTGTGTGTCCTGCACACAGGGGATAGAGAGAGCTGTGTGTCCTGCACACAGGGGAGAGAGAGCTGTGTGTCCTGCACACAGGGGAGAGAGAGAGAGCTGTGTGTCCTGCACACAGGGGAGAGAGAGCTGTGTGTCCTGCACACAGGGGAGGGAGAGCTGTGTGTCCTGCACACAGGGGGGAGAGAGCTGTGTGTCCTGCACACAGGGGAGAGAGAGAGAGAGCTGTGTGTCCTGCACACAGGGGAGAGAGAGAGAGCTGTGTGTCCTGCACACAGGGGAGGGAGAGCTGTGTGTCCTGCACACAGGGGGGAGAGAGAGAGAGCTGTGTGTCCTGCACACAGGGGGGAGAGAGAGAGAGCTGTGTGTCCTGCACACAGGGGAGAGAGAGCTGTGTGTCCTGCACACAGGGGGGAGAGAGAGAGAGCTGTGTGTCCTGCACACAGGGGAGAGAGAGCTGTGTGTCCTGCACACAGGGGAGAGAGAGCTGTGTGTCCTGCACACAGGGGAGGGAGAGAGAGCTGTGTGTCCTGCACACAGGGGAGAGAGAGCTGTGTGTCCTGCACACAGGGGAGAGAGAGCTGTGTGTCCTGCACACAGGGGAGAGAGAGCTGTGTGTCCTGCACACAGGGGAGGGAGAGAGAGCTGTGTGTCCTGCACACAGGGGGAGAGAGAGCTGTGTGTCCTGCACACAGGGGGGAGAGAGAGCTGTGTCCTGCACACAGGGGAGAGAGAGAGAGCTGTGTGTCCTGCACACAGGGGGGAGAGAGAGAGAGCTGTGTGTCCTGCACACAGGGGGGAGAGAGCTGTGTGTCCTGCACACAGGGGGGAGAGAGCTGTGTGTCCTGCACAGGGGGGAGAGAGAGAGAGCTGTGTGTCCTGCACACAGGGGATAGAGAGAGCGGTGTGTCCTGCACACAGGGGGGAGAGAGCTGTGTGTCCTGCACACAGGGGGGAGAGAGCTGTGTGTCCTGCACACAGGGGGGAGAGAGCTGTGTGTCCTGCACACGGGGGAGAGAGAGCTGTGTGTCCTGCACAGGGGGGAGAGAGAGAGAGCTGTGTGTCCTGCACACAGGGGATAGAGAGAGCGGTGTGTCCTGCACACAGGGGGGAGAGAGCTGTGTGTCCTGCACACAGGGGGGAGAGAGCTGTGTGTCCTGCACACAGGGGGGAGAGAGCTGTGTGTCCTGCACACAGGGGGGAGAGAGAGAGCTGTGTGTCCTGCACACAGGGGGGAGAGAGAGAGAGCTGTGTGTCCTGCACACGAAGAGAGAGAGCTGTGTGTCCTGCACACAGGGGGGAGAGAGAGAGCTGTGTGTCCTGCACAGGGGGGGAGAGAGAGAGGTGTGTGTCCTGCACACGGGGGAGAGAGAGCTGTGTGTCCTGCACACAGGGGAGAGAGAGGTGTGTGTCCTGCACACGGGGGAGAGAGAGCTGTGTGTCCTACACACAGGGGAGAGAGAGGTGTGTGTCCTGCACACGGGGAGAGAGAGCTGTGTGTCCTACACACAGGGGAGAGAGAGAGCTGTGTCCTGCACACAAGGGAGAGAGAGAGCTGTGTGTCCTGCACACAGGGGGGAGAGAGAGAGCTGTGTGTCCTGCACAGGGGGAGAGAGAGAGGTGTGTGTCCTGCACACGGGGGAGAGAGAGCTGTGTGTCCTGCACACAGGGGAGAGAGAGGTGTGTGTCCTGCACACGGGGGAGAGAGAGCTGTGTGTCCTACACACAGGGGAGAGAGAGAGCTGTGTCCTGCACACAAGGGAGAGAGAGAGCTGTGTCCTGCACACAGGGGGGAGAGAGCTGTGTGTCCTGCACACAGGGGGGAGAGAGAGAGCTGTGTGTCCTGCACAGGGGGGAGAGAGAGCTGTGTGTCCTGCACACAGGGGAGAGAGAGAGCTGTGTGTCCTGCACACAGGGGGGAGAGAGCTGTGTGTCCTGCACACAGGGGGGAGAGAGCTGTGTGTCCTGCACAGGGGGGAGAGAGAGAGCTGTGTGTCCTGCACACGGGGGAGAGAGAGAGCTGTGTGTCCTGCACACATGGGGGGAGAGAGAGCTGTGTCCTGCACACAGGGGGTGAGAGCTGTGTGTCCTGCACACAGAGAGGAGAGAGCTGTGTGTCCTGCACACGGGGGAGAGAGAGAGCTGTGTCCTGCACACGGGGGGGGGGGGGGGGGGGAGAGCTGTGTGTCCTGCACACAGGGGGGAGAGAGAGAGCTGTGTGTCCTGCACACAGGGGAGAGAGAGCTGTGTGTCCTGCACACAGGGGAGAGAGAGAGAGCTGTGTGACCTGCACACGGGGGAGAGAGAGCTGTGTGTCCTGCACACAGGGGGAGAGAGAGCTGTGTGTCCTGCACACAGGGGGGGGGGGGGGGGAGCTGTGTGTCCTGCACACAGGGGAGAGAGAGCTGTGTGTCCTGCACACAGAGGGGAGAGAGAGCTGTGTGTCCTGCACACAGGGGGAGAGAGCTGTGTGTCCTGCACACAGGGGAGAGAGAGAGTGCTGTGTCCTGCACACGGGGGGAGAGAGAGCTGTGTGTCCTGCACACAGGGGGGAGAGAGGGAGCTGTGTGTCCTGCACATAGGGGAGAGAGTGCTGTGTCCTGCACACGGGGGGAGAGAGAGCTGTGTGTCCTGCACACAGGGGGAGAGAGAGCTGTGTGTCCTGCACACGGGGGGAGAGAGCTGTGTGTCCTGCACACAGGGGAGAGAGAGCTGTGTGTCCTGCACACAGAGGGGAGAGAGAGCTGTGTGTCCTGCACACAGGGGGAGAGAGCTGTGTGTCCTGCACACAGGGGAGAGAGAGAGTGCTGTGTCCTGCACACGGGGGGAGAGAGAGCTGTGTGTCCTGCACACAGGGGGGAGAGAGGGAGCTGTGTGTCCTGCACATAGGGGAGAGAGTGCTGTGTCCTGCACACGGGGGGAGAGAGAGCTGTGTGTCCTGCACACAGGGGGAGAGAGAGCTGTGTGTCCTGCACACAGAGGGGAGAGAGAGCTGTGTGTCCTGCACACAGGGGGGAGAGAGAGAGCTGTGTGTCCTGCACACAGAGGGAGAGAGAGCTGTGTGTCCTGCACACAGGGGGGAGAGAGCTGTGTGTCCTGCACACAGGGGAGAGAGAGAGTGCTGTGTCCTGCACACGGGGGGGGGGGGGGGGAGAGAGCTGTGTGTCCTGCACACAGGGGGGAGAGAGAGAGCTGTGTGTCCTGCACACGGGGGGGAGAGAGCTGTGTGTCCTGCACACGGGAGAGAGAGAGAGAGAGAGAGAGAGAGAGCTGTGTGTCCTGCACACGGGAGAGAGAGAGCTGTGTATCCTGCACACAGGGGGGAGAGAGAGCTGTGTGTCCTGCACACGGGGGAGAGAGAGAGATGTGTGTCCTGCACACAGAGGGAGAGAGAGAGAGAGAGAGAGCTGTGTGTCCTGCACACAGAGGGGGGAGAGAGAGCTGTGTGTCCTGCACACGGGGGAGAGAGAGAGATGTGTGTCCTGCACACAGAGGGAGAGAGAGAGAGCTGTGTGTCCTGCACACAGAGGGGGGAGAGAGAGCTGTGTGTCCTGCATACAGGGGGGAGAGAGAGAGCTGTGTGTCCTGCACACGGCGGGGGGGGGGGGGGGGAGAGAGAGCTTTGTGTCCTGCATACAGGGGAGAGAGAGAGAGAGAGCTGTGTCCTGCACACGGGGGGGGGGGGGGGGGGGAGGAGAGAGAGAGCTGTGTGTCCTGCACGCAGGGGGGAGAGAGAGCTGTGTGTCCTGCACACAGGGGGGAGAGAGAGAGCTGTGTATCCTGCACACAGGGGGGAGAGAGAGAGAGCTGTGTGTCCTGCACACAGGGGGGAGAGAGAGAGCTGTGTCCTGCACACAGAGGGGGAGAGAGAGAGAGAGCTGTGTGTCCTGCACACAGAGGGGGAGAGAGAGAGAGAACTGTGTGTCCTGCACACAGAGGGGGAGAGAGAGAGAGAGAGCTGTGTGTCCTGCACACAGAGGGGGAGAGAGCTGTGTGTCCTGCACACGGGGGAGAGAGAGCTGTGTCCTGCACACAGAGGGGGAGAGAGAGAGAGAGAGCTGTGTGTCCTGCACACAGAGGGGGAGAGAACTGTGTGTCCTGCACACAGAGGGGGAGAGAGCTGTGTGTCCTGCACACGGGGAGAGAGAGGTGTGTGTCCTGCACACAGAGGGGGAGAGAGCTGTGTGTCCTGCACACAGAGGGGGAGAGAGCTGTGTGTCCTGCACACAGGGGGGAGAGAGAGAGCTGTGTGTCCTGCACAGAGGCACACGGGTGGGGGGGGGGGGGGGGAGAGAGAGAAGGCTATGCGATAGACAGTAGGGTGGGAGATAGCTGTGCATCTTATAGGGCCAGATCCACTAAACGTCACGTTTAAGAGCCTGGATGTAACGACACTCACCAAAACAGGAGCGAGGGCCCTGAGGTGAAAGCGGATCGTCAACGCTAATCATAGGAAATTACAATGGCCCAAATACATCTCGTTAGCACAGGCTTAATGTCACGGTATTGTAGCACAACGGTGTGTTATCTTCCAGTAACGGGGTGCGACGTGCGTCTCGGCGTTACCCTCCCGCGTTACCCTCCCGGCCTGAAACAAGTCTTCTACTGAAGCAGAGCGAGAGAGAAGTAACACTGGGGAGCAACGCTCCCTTCTGATATTGTGTGTTACCTGCAACGTGCTGTGTGTGTGTGTCTATCAGTTACCTGCAACGTGCTGTGTGTGTGTCTATCAGTTTCCTGCAACGTGCTGTGTGTGTGTCTATCAGTTACCTGCAACGTGCTGTGTGTGTGTGTCTATCAGTTACCTGCAACGTGCTGTGTGTGTGTGTTTATCAATTACCTGTAACACAGAGGGGGAGAGAGAGACAGAGAGCTGTGTGTCCTGCACACAGAGGGGGAGAGAGCTGTGTGTCCTGCACACGGGGGAGAGAGAGCTGTGTCCTGCACACAGAGGGGGAGAGAGAGAGAGCTGTGTGTCCTGCACACAGAGGGGGAGAGAACTGTGTGTCCTGCACACAGAGGGGGAGAGAGCTGTGTGTCCTGCACACAGAGGGGGAGAGAGCTGTATGTCCTGCACACGGGGAGAGAGAGGTGTGTGTCCTGCACACAGAGGGGGAGAGAGCTGTGTGTCCTGCACACAGAGGGGGAGAGAGCTGTGTGTCCTGCACACAGGGGGGAGAGAGAGAGCTGTGTGTCCTGCACAGAGGCACACGGGTGGGGGGGGGGGGGGAGAGAGAGAGAAGGCTATGCGATAGACAGTAGGGTGGGAGATAGCTGTGCATCTTATAGGGCCAGATCCACTAAACGTCACGTTTAAGAGCCTGGATGTAACGACACTCACCAAAACAGGAGCGAGGGCCCTGAGGTGAAAGCGGATCGTCAACGCTAATCATAGGAAATTACAATGGCCCAAATACATCTCGTTAGCACAGGCTTAATGTCACGGTATTGTAGCACAACGGTGTGTTATCTTCCAGTAACGGGGTGCGACGTGCGTCTCGGCGTTACCCTCCCGCGTTACCCTCCCGGCCTGAAACAAGTCTTCTACTGAAGCAGAGCGAGAGAGAAGTAACACTGGGGAGCAACGCTCCCTTCTGATATTGTGTGTTACCTGCAACGTGCTGTGTGTGTGTCTATCAGTTACCTGCAACGTGCTGTGTGTGTGTGTTTATCAATTACCTGTAACACAGAGGGGGAGAGAGAGACAGAGAGCTGTGTGTCCTGCACACAGAGGGGGAGAGAGCTGTGTGTCCTGCACACGGGGGAGAGAGAGCTGTGTCCTGCACACAGAGGGGGAGAGAGAGAGAGCTGTGTGTCCTGCACACAGAGGGGGAGAGAACTGTGTGTCCTGCACACAGAGGGGGAGAGAACTGTGTGTCCTGCACACAGAGGGGGAGAGAGCTGTGTGTCCTGCACACGGGGAGAGAGAGGTGTGTGTCCTGCACACAGAGGGGGAGAGAGCTGTGTGTCCTGCACACAGAGGGGGAGAGAGCTGTGTGTCCTGCACACAGAGGGGGAGAGAGCTGTATGTCCTGCACACGGGGAGAGAGAGGTGTGTGTCCTGCACACAGAGGGGGAGAGAGCTGTGTGTCCTGCACACAGAGGGGGAGAGAGCTGTGTGTCCTGCACACAGGGGGGAGAGAGAGAGCTGTGTGTCCTGCACAGAGGCACACGGGTGGGGGGGGGGGGGGGGGAGAGAGAGAGAAGGCTATGCGATAGACAGTAGGGTGGGAGATAGCTGTGCATCTTATAGGGCCAGATCCACTAAACGTCACGTTTAAGAGCCTGGATGTAACGACACTCACCAAAACAGGAGCGAGGGCCCTGAGGTGAAAGCGGATCGTCAACGCTAATCATAGGAAATTACAATGGCCCAAATACATCTCGTTAGCACAGGCTTAATGTCACGGTATTGTAGCACAACGGTGTGTTATCTTCCAGTAACGGGGTGCGACGTGCGTCTCGGCGTTACCCTCCCGCGTTACCCTCCCGGCCTGAAACAAGTCTTCTACTGAAGCAGAGCGAGAGAGAAGTAACACTGGGGAGCAACGCTCCCTTCTGATATTGTGTGTTACCTGCAACGTGCTGTGTGTGTGTCTATCAGTTACCTGCAACGTGCTGTGTGTGTGTCTATCAGTTACCTGCAACGTGCTGTGTGTGTGTCTATCAGTTACCTGCAACGTGCTGTGTGTGTGTGTCTATCAGTTACCTGCAACGTGCTGTGTGTGTGTGTTTATCAATTACCTGTAACATGCTGTGTGTGTGTGTGTTTATCAGTTCCCAGCAACGTGCTGTGTGTGTGTTTATCAGTTTCCTGCAATGTGCTGTGTGTGTGTTTATCAGTTCCCAGCAACGTGCTGTGTGCGTGTGTGTTTATCAGTTTCCTGCAATGTGCTGTGTGTGTGTGTGTTTATCAGTTTCCTGCAATGTGCTGTGTGTGCGCTCTTACCGTGCACCCCAAAACTGGAACAACCTACCGGAGACTCTCACATCCACCACCAGTTTAAGTTCTGGGGACATTTTTATCCGGTCTGTAATTGTTTCATACGCCTATATTATATATTATCTGTAACTGTGCATGCGATGTATTGTATATAATGTATACCCTGTTCATTTATGTAACTGTATTTTTAACCATGTATTATTTGTCATATTAACTACGCCCAGGACATACGTGAAAACGAGCGGTAACTCTCAATGTGTTACTTCCCGGTAAAATATTTTATAAATAAATAAATATTACAATATAACAACTGATATATGGAGAAGTATAAAACTCAAATACTATATAGCAATAGGGTAATGTATGCAGGGGGGATAGGCAGCTCACCAGAGAGAATATATGTATGTGTGTGTATATATATATATACACACGCGCATGTGTATGTGCAGATATATATATATATATCTATGTACATGCATTCCCGCACGCTTATATACATAGATGCACACATGGAGATATATCTGTATACACACAGAGTACATGCACTGCGGCCTCTCTGCCTGCTTCCAGCTGGCCGTCTCTCGCTGATTATAATTGGAGGTGACAGCGGCTCCTGACAGTAAATCTGTTTTTGCAGAAGACATCGCGGGGGGAACTTGCTGTAAGACAGACAGCACTTTGCTCCGTCTGCCGCACCCCGCAAGCGCTGCCAGTCCCCCCCCCCCCCTTCGCTTCCCACCGTGTCCGTGTCCTGCTGGACCACCATGTGGAGCTCAGTCACGGCAACCTGGTCCCCCCCCCTACAGAAAATCCAACGCAAAGTTTCCATGCTGCACAACTCACAAACTTTCCCGTTCTTAACCTCCACTGGGAGACCCTTCAATGCATCCACTACTCCTCACAGAAATGAATGGCAGTTAATCGCTGCAAAGGCCCAGACACCATTTACTTTACTCTGTATTCAGGAAAATATTTGCGTCCATCCCAAAGGAAGTTGAATTCCTCTGTGGTATGAGGTTCTAAGGCCTCTGCGGGGAGGCCGTTCCCTGCATCCACAACCCTTGTAGTGAAGGTCTTCATCATGTTTTATCCTGAGCATGCCGCCTTACATCCTATACATATAGGATATAAAGATGGCTGGCTGTGTTCTCTCCACGCCTCTGCCCCCATCTCTCGCTATGTACCCACTCACCCCCTGCGCTCTTCTCTCAGTCCAACGCCTCTTTATTGTATTGTATTGTATGTCTTTATTTATATAGCGCCATAAATGTACATAGCGCTTCACAGTAGTAATACATATCATATAAATAACAGATAATATAAATAACAGATCATGGGAATAAGTGCTTCAGACATACTGTAAAAGTAACATTAAGGAAGGAGTCCCTGCTCCGAGGAGCTTACAATCTAATTGTTGGTAGGGAGAACGTACAGAGACAGTAGGAGGGAATACTAGTAAGTGCGTCTGCAGGGGGCCAAGCTTTGTGTCATGTGTCCATGATTATCCACAGTGCTATTCGTATGCTTCTTTAAGCAGATGTGTCTTAAGGTGGGTCTTAAAGGTGGATAGCGAGGGGGCTAGTCGGGTACTGAGGGGAAGGGCATTCCAGAGGTGTGGGGCAGAAAGTGAGAAAGGTTTAAGGCGGGAGAGGGCTTTAGATAAAAAGGGGGCAGATTTAACACTCTCTGTCCTTCCTCCCCCCTAACTCTGGGACTCTCTCCCCCAACTGTCCACAAAGTCTCTTCCCCCAATCGCCTCCCTTCACCATGAAGCATTCCATTGCTTCTGCTCCCATGATCCTCACACCGTACACAACATGCCCTGCCATATACTGCCATATACTGTACTCCTCCCGGATCTGCAGGTCTCCCAAACACTCAGTTACATCAGGAGTAGCCAACTCCAGTCCTGGAGGGCCACCAACAGGCCAGGTTTTCAGGATATCCCTGCTTCAGGAAACATCCCAATCAGTCCCTGCTTCAGCACAGGTGGCTCAATCAGCCCCAGCTTCAGCACAGGTGACTCAGAGGCTATCACAGAACTGCTGGTGGCCCTTGACAAACAGCGTTGGCCACTCCTGAGTTAGATGGTAAGCTCCTTGGGGCAGAGACTCCTACCCCCCCCTCCCACCCATTGTTTGCTTAGTTATGTTCACTGACACTATTCTCCCGTGTTTGATCTTGTACAGTACAGCACTGCGTACATGGCTGGCGCTGCGTAATTAAGGATACAGTGTTCTATAGGCGACCCTGTGTGTTTTGGTGGTAAGGTAGCACAGTAACTTGGAGTAGAGGTTGCTCTCCCGGATTTCTCTGGCCCGTGATGCCCTCGAATGACTCATGCCAACGTCCAGCTTCTCCGCGCCCTCCTCATGCCGCCTCCAGTGTGACCCCACAGATCTGTGTGACGCGGGAGCGTGCTCTCCCTCCCATCCATTGTGCAATGTCGCTAGTGACCAGCCTGGCTATATAGGGCCACACCGCGGCGTGGTGACAGGCACCGTGTCCCCCCGGAGTCACTCAGCCCTAAAAGGTGACAACTCCATCCTGATGCCCACCCGCAGCACGTTAACCTCTCCCATGCTGGAGACCAGCCGCCCACTGCATCGCTTGCCTGTCCAGCGGTGTAGTGGTTAAACAGTGCCAGGGCATCCCAGTCCTGCCCATGGCACACCTTGCCACTCTTCGTTAACACCTTGTGTAGTTGGCACAGCTCGGTGAGCGGCAGGTTAACACTCCTTTCCCATTGGCTAAAGAGCAGATATAGGTCAGTGGCTGACCTTGGGGCGGCCCGCGGTGCCCTTTCTCCGCTTCAGCAATGCTCTGCGAGTTAATGCAGAGCTTGCATGGATTGTGCTGCTATGTCTCCCTCTGCTGGCAGACTGCAAGATGACAGCTACAGGTGTATATTGGCGAGTTCTGCTCATGGGAGGATCAGCACCTCCTCATATCAACAGGTGCCAAAGTCTTTATCTTTCCCCTGGGTACCGTATCCAGCTACAGGAGTGCCAGCCTCTATCCCTATGCCAATCCGCCTCTAGCTGTAGGCGTGCCAGTGTCTACGTCCCTGTGCTCATTCCCCGAGCTATGTAGTTGTCCAGGTGCCAGGCTTGGCATCTCAGCACGCAGCCCCTGGCCCGTCTGCAGAGATGGCAAGAGCTGTGTCCAGCCCCTGAGCTATCTAGATGCAGAAATACTAGGCTCTGTAATGGAGCTATGCTACATACTGTGCTGGCACCGGGCTCTGCACCCAGCAACCTCTTAACTGTAGAGGTGCCAGGCTCTATATCCTTGTGCCCAACCTCTTCATTATCTAGGTGTAAAGGTTACAAGATCTGTATACAGGTGCAGATACCAAAATGGTTCCAGCCTGTGCCCAGCCCCAGAGAATATACCAAAAGGGAACAAGCCTGTGCTCAGACAGACACTGACTACACACACACACACACACACACACACACACACACACACACACACACACACACACACACACACACACACACACACACACGCCAGGCTGTATATTCTAGTGTCCATCCCAAGTCATCCAGGTGTAGAAGTTCCAGAGGCTCGATCATGGCACACATGCCCTGGGCCGTGCACCCATAGGGGTTGCCAATCTGTGCCCTCCCCCCCGAAACATTTACCGGCAGCTGTGCCGAGCTCTGTAGTCCAGCACCTTAGCCATGCCACCATAGCGGTAGCACGATCAGTACCCCCATCACTCGTGACAGCTAGAAGCAGAAATGCCAACCGGTTTGCCAGTGCCAACCCATCACTGCACATAGCCCCGAGCCGTGCTACCATAGTAACGCCAGGCATCACACCTTCCAGTACCCTTCGGTCACCTAACCACAGAAGTGCCAGGTTTACAGCCTCTCTCGCCAGCGACCAACACGCACACACAAAGAACCTCACCAAAACCGTCTTTAAAAAACAAAATCTTTATTTGGTCCGAAAGAACCTGAGATGGGAGCTCAGAGCGAGCCCAGAATGTCACCCGCTGCTGGCACAGGGGGTCCCGCGGCACGGTGCGGAGCCCACGCCGGGCAGCCCCTTCTCGCCAGCGGCGGGGGCTTATTAACTATACAATCTGAATATACAAGCTGATAAAATAGCATTTTTTTGTCTTATTACAGCTGCACAGTATGTACAAGGTTCAAAATATCCCCCGTCCCCCCCCCCGTTCTGAACGGGCGGAGAGACCAGGACCCCAAGTATACAGGAGGCGTACGGGCCACGTGTTAACCCTTTCAGCACTGGCGTCCTATAAAGAGAAGGGCCAGGTAAAGGAGGCAGCAGAAATTAACCCCTTTGCTGCCACATATCAAGCGTGTGCGAGCGCACATTCACGTCCCAAGACAGGTCTGCAACCCTGCCCTTCCCCATTATCTTAGCACAGGCGTTCTCAAGAACCCCCCCCCCCCCCAACAGGTCAGGTTTGCAGGATATCCCTGCTTCAGCACAGGAGGCTCAATCAGTGGCTCAGTCATGACTGCGCCGCCCTTGCTGAAGCAGGGATATCCTGCAAACCTGAGCTGTTGGGGGGGGTTCTTGAGGACTGGAGTTGAGAACCAGTCGTAGCGTACAGCGCTTCCACGGCAGCCAGGGCTTCTGGGTAATGACATGCAAATGGGCTGACCGTCACATTTTACTTCTTATCCATTTTAATATGGGACCCTGTAAGTATACACACACGTACGTACATACATACGTACATACACACATACATACGTACATACACACATACATACGTACATACACACATACATACGTACATACACACATACATACGTACATACGTACATACGTACATACGTACGTACGTACGTACGTACGTACGTACGTACATACATACATACACACATACATACGTACACACATACATACACACATACATACATACATACATACACACATACATACGTACACACATACATACGTACACACACACATACACACACACACACATACACACACACATACACACACACATACACACACACATACACACACACATACACACACACATACACACACACATACACACACACACACACACACACATACACACACACATACATACGTACACACATACATACATACATACATACATACACACATACATACACACATACATACGTACATACATACATACACACATACATACATACATACATACATACATACGTACACACATACACACATACATACACACATACATACATACATACGTACACACATACATACATACGTACATACACACATACATACATACGTACACACACACATACATACATACATACATACGTACACACATACATACATACATACACACATACATACATACGTACGTACACACATACATACATACATACACACATACATACATACATACGTACGTACACACATACATACATACGTACACACATACATACATACATACGTACACACATACATACATACGTACACACATACATACATACGTACACACATACATACATACATACACACATACATACATACACACATACACACATACATACATACGTACACACATACATACACACATACATACATACGTACACACACGTACATACGTACATACATGTGGTGAAGACCTTCCCAAGTCTTTAGATGCAAAGCCAGTGCAACCAACCTCACACTGATGAGACCCACAAGGTCGAAACTGCCTGTGAGTGGTTTCACTGGCTTTGCATCTCATCCCAGGCTATGTTTAAACAGCAAGCAGTGGCTTAAAGGTTCCATGTAATAATGGGTTTAAGACTAAATGTGTCACTATGTGCTCATTTGCATATCATTTCCCAGAATCCCTTGCTGCAGTGGAAGCACTGTATGCTGGGTGATAATGGCAAAAAGCAGCGCTGCAGACCTGCCTAAGACATATATATGTATATGTACACATATACATACGTATTTATACATGTGCCAACAGGTAGGTGTGGTTGTACAGGTGTGTATACAGTATATATATTCAATGTAACAAGCACACTATCGGCCAGGGTATCCTGTCTCTTCTGCAAATGGCTTGTGTGTCTTTCATCCCCCCGGGGATCTGGTTCTGCCAGGGAGAGAAACTGAAATAACAGCAGCGGCCACAGGTATCAGTCTCTACCCTAAAAGCATTAAAAGGTAGGTCTCGAACATCCAGGGGTCTACGTATCCATGTGCTGCAGGCCCCTCTATCAGCAAAAGGGTGAGATGTTCACTAGGTTTGTAATCGGAGATCTAATATCCTGGCTGTGGGAGACGGCGCTGAGGATTCTGGGAAAGGAAATGGCTAACCACAATGGCCAATCTCTAGCCTAAAATTGTTTTTAAATCGGCCGATGTTAAAATTCCTTTAGAAAAAGAAAATCAGGGTCATGCTTGTACAACGGTCACTTCTGCACACGCGGTGTTTAGCTGGATTTAGATTTTCGGCACCTTTAAAATGTCTCAAAAATTGCAACATCTGGGGGGTTTTTTTAGAGCGAAACGCGTGTGGGTGGGATTCAAAGTAATGGTAATTTGTGTGAGAAAAATAATATAAAATAAAGAATATGGGGCATTAGTTCATTTTGCTCCTAGGTGGGACTGTCCCCTTAAACATGTCACTGCCATTAGTACACTGTGGTCCTAGGGGGGGGTGGGGGGGTTCCCTTGCTAATCATATGCTTGAGAAGGTTATTACAATCTTTACCTAATCTCTTATGTGATAACACAGTTTGTGAATCCTTGTGTGTAACTGCAATTGTCAATCTCCTTTTGGCTGCCTTCCTCCTTTTGAATAAAGCTAATTCTGATATGATTAAGCCAAATGGCTACAAGTGAAGCTCAGCAAGTACCAGGGGGAGGGCGGGGGGGGGGGGGGGGAGAGGGAAGAGGGGGGGTGGAGAACCCACTCTTTTTTGACAGGACACAAACAAGTAACATTTTGCTGTTCCGGGCCATTACATCTTTCTGGGGAGGCCACTTACCCGGCTAAATGGTGAGAAAATGTGTATGTTTATTTTCTGCCACATGGGACTACCCGTTTAACAAACGCCGATTACAGCGCCTCTGTCCTCGCATGCTTCAGCAGCTCTGGAAATGACTAGGGTGATGGCCACTTTTAACATGGCCGCAGTTACCTCTCGCCCCCATATACCTGCGCAACAAAAATGACTATTGCATAAAGGGAGAGAAAAAAATGACGTCTACTGTATATATGTATGTACAGCCACTGTGTCCCACCCCCACCCCCCTCACAAGCCACTGTGTGTCCACCGGCCCTCACAAGCCACTGGGTCCCCCCTGGCCCTGACAAGCCACTGGGTCCCCCCCGGCCCTGACAAGCCACTGGGTCCCCCCTGGCCCTCACAAGCCACTGGGTCCCCCCTGGCCCTCACAAACCCCTACGTCCCCCCCGGCCCTCACAAACCCCTACGTCCCCCCCCGGCCCTCACAAGCTGCTGCCCCCCCCTGCTCCGGCTCCCATGGGCCTCTCCCAACCCTCTAGTCCCCTGGCCCTCCCCCCCAGCCGCTGGATCCCCCGGCCCTCCCCCCACCCGCTGGGTCCCCCGGCTCTCCCCCCACCCGCTGGGTCCCCCCGGCCCTCCCCCCCACCCGCTGGGTCCCCTGTTTGCGCAGGCTTTAGTCCTGAGTAGTTTTCAAGTGTCGCCATTCGTGACCGTGTATCGTCTATAAAGTGCTGGGCGTGCCTGCCCCGGACGGAGCGGTCACTGCCCCGGTTCTCCCTCTCGGGGGGAGGGTACGGGGGTCAGAGAGGGCGGGGGCCGTGCAGGCCGGACACAGCGGGGGTGAGCGGGGGGCTGTGGGTGCATTTGCCCGCTATCCAGTCGCTGAGGAAAGCCTGGTTGGCCTTGCGGTGAGTGAGGCGGTGAGTGATGGAGAAGCCGGCGTTGCCCTCCAGCTGAGACAGGATGACCAGCACCTGCCTGGGAGCGGGACGGAGGAGAGAGAGAAGGGGGGATAGGGGGGGGGGAAGAGGGTAATGTGGGAGGGAGGGGTAAGGGGGCGGGAAGAGAAGGAAAAGGGGGTAAGGGGAGAGAGGGGTAAGGGGAGAGGGAAATACAGGGAGATCAAGAGGGAAGTAGGGTGATGAGGGGAAGGGGAGGCGAGAAAGAGAGAGGGTGTGAGACGGAAATATGGAGGGTAGGGAGGCACAGGTTACCCCGCGCGATGTGGCACTACCTGTGTATTACCTCGCGCGATGCAGCACTACCTGTGTATTACCCCACGCGATGTGGCACTACCTGTGTATTACCCCGCGCGATGTGGCACTATCTGTGTATTACCCCGCGCGATGTGGCACTACCTGTGTATTACCCTGCACAATACTACGTTACACTGTGTGATACTACCTGTGTTACCCTGCACAATACTATGTGTTACACTGTGTGATACTACATGTGTGTTACTGTAACAGGGGAGTTATCCCTGTTCAGGTAATGTGCCTCTAATCCAGCAGTGTGGTGGTTAACTGCTGGTAGTCAATTAACAGACACCACCTGCCTGATTAGATGGCTTAGAAAAGCCTGTCTTTTGAGACAGGAAGAGAGACTCCTTAGCTCACACCTGAGCAGAACTTGGAGACACATGTCTTGAGCCCTGCCAGAAGAAACAGCAGAGCTGCTTTCAAGACACAGGGGAAACTTCTAAACCTGAATGCTGACAAACCCTGAAGAAAAGGTAGCAACCAGGGACAGAGAAGATTTTCCCTCCAAACCACAAGGAACAGATAAGACTTTCATTTATAAGACTTTATTATATCTGTTCATTTCATGCTATATGTTTGGGGCTGGGAGACATGCTTATCTAAGGGAGTTGTGAACTGCATAGTATTTCACTAGAAATACTCCCAAGTGAATAGAAGCTTTGTTTACCCCTTGTTTGGATGGTTTCCTGATGTTAAGGAAACAGGCGCAATAAAAGGCTTATTTAATTTCACTATAATCAGTCTTCCTTGCATACCTCTGTGAGCGTCCGCCTACATATGGTGTCCGAAGTGGGACGAGAGGTGGTCTTTGAAGTTAGAAAGGACCGGAGATTTGTTCTGTGAAATTTTTTTATGCTTTTTGCCTACAAACAGTCTGAGCAACTTAAAAAAAAAAAAATCTCATGCAGCAGAGATCAGAGTTAAAGTGATACACACCACTGCACTGAAACTTACAAAACCACAGATGGACTCTTTTCCCCAATCCCAAGAGGAGAGAGAGAGAGACTGCTGAAGCAGGTAAAATCTTATTTGCCTATCACAATAAAGTGTAATATGGTCATTGAAATAGGGGGTTTGCCTTCCAGCCATAGTCAGGGTTCAAGAAGTGAGTTAGCCCTTGAAAGGGATAGGCGTTTGTTATTTTCAAATGTTTAGCTGAAGCAGTGAATACAGATGGTGACCCATGAGCGGTACTGATTCTGCAAGTAAAGGCTGCCACACCGCATAGGACTACCAGTTGTGAATGGAGTATATGCAGAAAAATGTGAAAATTGATGCAAGACTGTGCTGAAGCAGGGGAATTTTCAGTAAACAAGTGCTGAGGGTAAAATTGCCTACTAGAAAAAAAGGAATTGCTGAACTGTGTAAAAGGTATCCCAAAGTGTGAAGAGTGAATGTCATAATACCCAAAGTTGAGACTGAACTCAAACAGAAAATCACATTATTTGGCTGAAGCAGAGAGATTGCACCTAGCAAGTAAATGGTGTAAAGCAAACAAAAGTTTTTACCTAGCAACTGCACATCCAGCATACCTAATGAGAGATTACACCTATCAAGTAAATGGTGTAAAGCAAATAGACGTTTTTACCTAGCAACTGCACATCTTGTATACCTGATAAGAGAAAATGCATGCACAGTACTGCTGATATTGTAAAACTTACCCAAGAAAGTCTACAGAGATGCCTGTGAGAGCTACGACCTCTACAAGCAAAATATGCCCACCTGTAGGACTACCACAATTGGGGGTTCTAGCAAATACAGTGGCAACAGCTGCAATGGCGCCTCCTGAGGTCAGGAAGAAAATTACACCTGATAGCCTAAAAATGGAGGACAAGATGCAGCGTTCCTGTAATGAACCCTACCCCACGGAAGAGTGGCCCTTCCAGTCCAATAAAGAGGAAGACATCTCTTACGGGGAACCCGAACCGAGTCACACCCACAAAACACCCCAATAATGGTAGGGGTGCCTGAACTCGGCACGAACAGAAAAGACCACTCCCTTTGATGACGAATATGATCAGCAGGAGACAGAGCGGGAGCAGTGGATCACCGAATATTTCCGTCAGCTATTACAGTTGCAAGAAAAGCCGGGTGGATCCAGTGACGCTGCTAAAATTTCAAATGAAGATGGGAGACCCCAGTATCCCTGAAGGGACGGTGTCATCCAAATCAAAAAGGCGGAAAAAGAAAAGCGGTTCTTCATGTACCGTGGAAGGAACAGACACGTCCGCAGATCCTGTGGAGAAAAAGGGGGACCGAGATGCCCTGCAGGCTAGAGAAAATGGAGAATTCGTCCTGCGTATAACCGAATATCCAGAGGGCCCAAGGCAGAAGTCGTGTACCCCAAAGAAGTGTCTGTCCTTTGCCAACAGTGAGGAACCCTCAACCAGTCATCCCAGGGAAGCGGAGCTGGAACCAGTGAGTGACGATCCCTTGACCAGCCCTGAAGATGCCCTGAAAAATGCCAGGCGTGACTGTGATCTACTCTGTGAAGAATTGGAAAGGGAGAGAGAAAATAATGCTGAGCTACAGAAGACTGTGCTCGCAATTTACTCTGAATCTGGAACAGAATTGGACGATCTCAAGACTGAGCTAGATACCGCAAACGCTACTATTTCCGCCATGGATGAAAAGCAAAGCCAATCTGATAAAATGATGACTAAGCTGAAGCGGAAGTATGAGGAGGCACTAAAGCAGATGAGTCTTTCAGCAAGACGTTCACACTCTTCGCGGAGAGCTGAATGCCTCACAACAGGAGGTCAACAATGTCCGGACAGAGGTGGACGTATCTCAGAAAGAGGTTCAGACACTCCGCAGAGCACTGGATGCCTCACATCATGAGACCAACAGCTGCCTCACAGATCTGGAAGTTTCCAGAAAGGAACTACACAGTCTCACTGAGGAGCTGGACATATCTAAAGAAACTATTGTCAATCTTGATACAGATCTCAAAGTCTCTCAGAAGGAGCTTCAGACCCTCCAGCTAGAGAAGGAAGTCTCACGCCAGGAGACTGTCATTCTCAAAGCAGATGTGTGTAAATGGAAGGAGGACTGCAAGGAGGCCCTGAATAGTACAGAGACTGTAAAGGAGAAAATTCAAGATTAAAAAGAGAAAACTTAAAACTGAAAGAAGAAAATTTTCAGTTGACAGACGAAGTCAAGGAAAAGAATGAAAAGCTGCACGAGCTTAAGGAAATAAATAGACTTTTGGAAGGTGAGAAGTTTGAAGCAGAGCACCGACTGCAAAACCAACTGCAAGGTCTGCGTACGCACCTCGAGAAGGCCGAGGAGAAGCAGCGAACTCTGCAGGAAGACAATCTGCAGGCTGTTAAAGAAATTCAAGTGCTGCAGGAACGTCTGATTACCCAGTACTGTATATCCCCGCAAAGCAGCATGAGAAACTGAAGGCTACCCTGAGCCTCACCAAAGCATCGCTAGAGGCCAAGCTTAGAACCCAGGTGACCCGGCACAAAAGGGAGCATAAGAAGGTCCAGAAACTAAAACAAGTAACTGTGGCCCGAGCAAAAAAATTCATAGTGCTTCACAATGCAATAAAAATGTGGAAGCAAGCTCAGAGGAAGCAAAGCGTGCAGATAAATTCCCTGAGAAGAGACTTGCAAGGCGCGCTCAAAAAACAGGGATCTCTCGCGGATGAGATTACAGTCCTACAAGGACAAGTATTGACCCTGACTAAGCGTCAGTATCCCACAGCCTCAAAAACCCATGAAGACAAGGGTACAGTGAGAGCTGGGAATACCGCTCATCTGAAAGACAAGGTTGCAAAATTTGAACCACCTAAACAAGCACTAGCAAAACCTTCAGCCACCCAGCAGGCAACAAAAGAAGGTACACGTGCTGAATCAAAACCAGAAGAATCCTTAGCTGATGAAGCTGAAAAGATGGGACATTCTCTGGAAGTGGGTGTGGAATTGCAACTTAACCCCAAAGAGGCTGAACTAGCAACCCAATTGAGTGGGAAAAGGGCAGAGAGACAGCTTCAAGACCAGAAAACTCAAAGGGCTGTTTTTAAACGCTCTGCAACTGCTGCCATACAGTATGCCTACAATAAGACGAGCACCCGATGCGAGGGAATCTCATGACCGCGCACGTAGCAAAAAGTCTATACTTAGAAAAAGTCCTCCTCGAGCGACTGAGGAGTGCTGATCTCAAGCACCTTCAGGAGGAGACACGAATAAACTGGAGAAAGGGCTCCAATCCCAGCAGGACTGAGGGTTCTCTTCCTCCATCCACTCTCATTCAAGTCACAGAGATATCTAGAATGAGAGTGGAAGGATGGGCTTTGGCCGTGGCAAGCCCGAGCTTCCCACAAAAAGGGGAGGTATGTAACAGGGGAGTTATCCCTGTTCAGGTAATGTACCTCTAATCCAGCAGTGTGGTGGTTAACTGCTGGTAGTCAATTAACAAACACCACCTGCCTGATTAGATGGCTTAGAAAAGCCTGTCTTTTGAGACAGAAAGAGAGACTCCTTAGCTCACACCTGAGCTGAACTTGGAGACACATGTCTTGAGCCCTGCCAGAAGAAACAGCAGAGCTGCTTTCAAGACACAGGGGAAACTTCTAATCCTGAATGCTGACAAACCCTGTAGAAAAGGTAGCAACCAGGGACAGAGAAGATTTTCCCTCCAAACCACAAGGAACAGATAAGACTTTCATTTATAAGACTTTATTATATCTGTTCATTTCATGCTATACGTTTGGGACTGGGAGACATGCTTATCTAAGGGAGTTGTGAACTGCATAGTATTTCACTAGAAATACTCCCAAGTGAATAGAAGCTTTGTTTACCCCTTGTTTGGATGGTTTCCTGATGTTAAGGAAACAGGCGCAATAAAAGGCTTATTTAATTTCACTATAATCAGTCTCCCTTGCATACCTCTGTGAGTGTCCGCCTACAGTTACCCTGCACAATACTATCGCACAGGCAATATAACGCGGTGCAACATAGCATCACGCAGGTAGTATCACACAGTGTAATACAGTATCGCACAAGTAGTATACCACGCAGTGTAACATAGTATCACGGAGTGTAACATACCATGTGACACTGCAGGATTCCGTGTGACACTGCGAGACGCTGCGGGATAACGTGTGTCACTGCGTGACCCCCCTACCCCCCCGTTGGCGGCTGCTCTTGCTCTCTCACCTGTGTAGCGGGGGGACACTGTCGTGGGTTTTCAGGCTGCCACGCGTGGACACCACGTTGAAGCTGTCCGTGCAGTCGCACTGGATGTGCAGGAAGGATTTGGGGTGCCTGTTTTCCACCACGACGATGAGGCCGGCCCAGCCATGGGTCAGGTAGTAACAGGTCATCCCTTCACGGCCCTGTGGGGAGAGCAAGGGGTCAGGGGTGCAGCCATCTCTCACACCTAGAGAGGTTGGACAGAACTGGGCATGGAAACTTCCCCTCTCGCTGGCAGGGGGGTGCCACCCATAGACCAAGAAAAAAAGGGGGGCAGGAACTCTGCAGAGGAGTCAATAGGGGGGTGTGACGTTGGGAGGGAGGGTAATGGAAAGGAAAAAGGCAAGGAAGATGGGACAGGAGAGAGAGGAGAGAGAGAGATCGCGAGGAGAGATACCAGCAGAGAGAGGAGGAAGAAAGGGAAGAAAGAGGAGGAAGAGTGAGTGAGAGAGGGGCGAGAGAGAGAGAGGGGCGAGAGAGAGAGGGGGGTGAGAGAGAGAGGGGGGCAAGAGAGAGGGGGGGCGAGAGAGAGAGGGGGGCGAGAGAGAGGGGGGCGAGAGAGAGAGGGGGGCGAGAGAGAGAGAGGGGCGAGAGAGAGAGAGCGGCGAGAGAGAGGGGGGCGAGAGAGGGGTGAGAGAAAGAGAGGGGCGAGAGAAGGAGAGAGTGAGAGTGTTGGGAGGGGGGAGTGAGAGAGAGAGAGGGCGAGAGAAGGAGAGAGTGAGAGTGTTGGGAGGGGGGGAGTGAGAGAGATAGGGGTTGTTAGGAGAAGAGAAATGAGAGAGGGTTGTTGGGAGAGTGGACGAGAGAGCGCAGCTGTTGAAAGGGGACATGAGAGACAGATGGGGGTGTTGGGAGTGGGGACGTGAGAGAGACAGATGGGGGGTGTTGAGAGAGGGGATGCGAGAGAAACAGATGGGGGGTGTTGGGACAGGGGACGTGAGAGACAGATGGGGGGTGTTGGGAGAGGGGACGTGAGAGACAGATGGGGGGTGTTGGGAGAGGGGACGTGAGAGACAGATGGGGGGTGTTGGGAGAGGGGACGTGAGAGATACGGATAGGGGGTGTTGGGAGAGGGGACGCGAGAGCGACAGATGGGGGGTGTTGGGAGAGGGGTGTGAGACAGATGGGGGGTGTTGGGAGAGGGGACGTGAGAGACAGATGGGGGGTGTTGGGAGAGGGGATGTGAGACAGATGGGGGTGTTGGGAGAGGGATGTGAGACAGATGGGGGGTGTTGGGAGAGGGGATGTGAGACAGGTGGGGGGTGTTGGGAGAGGCGATGTGAGACAGATGGGGGGTGTTGGGAGAGGCGATGTGAGACAGGTGGGGGGTGTTGGGAGAGGGGATGTGAGACAGATGGGGGGTGTTGGGAGAGGCGATGTGAGACAGATGGGGGGTGTTGGGAGAGGGATGTGAGACAGATGGGGGGTGTTGGGAGAGGGGATGTGAGACAGATGGGGGGTGTTGGGAGAGGGATGTGAGACAGATGGGGGATGTTGGGAGAGGGATGTGAGACTGATGGGGGGTGTTGGGAGAGGCGATGTGAGACAGATGGGGGGTGTTGGGAGAGGGGATGTGAGACAGATGGGGGGTGTTGGGAGAGGGATGTGAGACAGATGGGGGGTGTTGGGAGAGGGATGTGAGACAGATGGGGGGTGTTGGGAGAGGGGATGTGAGACAGATGGGGGGTGTTGGGAGAGGGGATGTGAGACAGATGGGGGGTGTTGGGAGAGGGATGTGAGACAGATGGGGGTGTTGGGAGAGGGATGTGATGGGGGGTGTTGGGAGAGGGATGTGAGACAGCTGGGGGGTGTTGGGAGAGGGATGTGAGACAGATGGGGGGTGTTGGGAGAGGGATGTGATGGGGGGTGTTGGGAGAGGGATGTGAGACAGATGGGGGGTGTTGGGAGAGGGATGTGAGAGAGACAGATGGGGGGTGTTGGGAGAGGGGATGTGAGACAGATGGGGGGTGTTGGGAGAGGGGATGTGAGACAGATGGGGGGTGTTGGGAGAGGGGATGTGAGACAGATGGGGGGTGTTGGGAGAGGGGATGTGAGACAGATGGGGGGTGTTGGGAGAGGGGATGTGAGAGATGGGGGGGTGTTGGGAGAGGGGATGTGAGAGAGACAGATGGGGGGTGTTGGGAGAGGGGATGTGAGACAGATGGGGGGTGTTGGGAGAGGGATGTGAGAGAGACAGATGGGGGGTGTTGGGAAAGGGATGTGAGACAGATGGGGGGTGTTGGGAGAGGGGATGTGAGACAGATGGGGGGTGTTGGGAGAGGGATGTGAGAGAGACAGATGGGGGGTGTTGGGAGAGGGATGTGAGACAGATGGGGGGTGTTGGGAGAGGGGATGTGAGACAGATGGGGGGTGTTGGGAGAGGGGATGTGAGACAGATGGGGGGTGTTGGGAGAGGGGACCCGAGCTCTCAGCCCTGGGGGAGTAAGTTGGCCCGGCTGTGCGGTCACCTCGTGTCGCTCCCCCTTGTCCTCGGTCAGCAGGATGATGGCGTCTGCGAGCGCCGTTGGCTGCGCCTCCACTTGTTCCACCATGACGGGACGCGAGCTGTATATGGCCAGGACGTACCCCATGGGGTCTGCGGCTGAGCGGCGGCTAACGGTGCCCGGGGGGCTGGAGTCTGAGAGAGGGGAGGGGGTCACAGCTGCTCTTCATACACATCCTATCCCTGCGTGGACGTGGTATGCTACAGTATGGACGTGGCAAACTGCACCAACGCCGTGACATAGTGGCATGTAGCAAAATGACAGTGGCACAAAGTGGCATGCAGCAACATGGCCGTGGCAGAGTGGCATGCAGCAAAATGGCCGTGGCACAGTGGCATGCAGCAACATGGCCGCGGCACAGAGTGGCATGCAGCAACATGGCCGCGGCACAGAGTGGCATGCAGCAACATGGCCGCGGCACAGAGTGGCATGCAGCAACATGGCCGCGGCACAGAGTGGCATGCAGCAACATGGCGTGGCACAGAGTGGTATGCAGCCACATGCCGTGGCACAGAGTGGTATGCAGCCACATGCCGTGGCACAGAGTGGTATGCAGCCACATGCCGTGGCACAGAGTGGTATGCTACACAAGATACAAGCGTTCCGTGGCCTCTTCCCTTTGCCTTCCACTACACCTACCCTGATCTGTGGAGGCTCCGGCTCCCGTTGCTGGCATGGCGGTCTGCCAGTGGTTAAACGCATAGCACACCACGGCATACTCCCCGGGCTCCAGCATCACGTCGCACCCCACAAACTTCTTCACTGCGCGCCGGCTGTGAGCCATGAGCCGGCCCAGCGTCACCTTCCCGGCACCGTCGTGCAGCGCGCGGAACACCATGATGCAGAGGTCCAGGAGGTGGCTGTCCGCAGTGTCAGAGCGTCTACAAGGAGGAAAGACGGGGGGGGGGAGGGGGGGTTCATACCTCCCACTACAAAGACCCTACACTGCTGAAGGAACAGCATTATGCCGGCAATGTGCTCCCTACTGTACCAGGACATATAACAGTGCTGCACCATATGCAGTCAGGAGCCTGGGGTGGCCAACTCCAGTCCTCAAGGACCACATATTAGGGATATCCCTGCTTCAGCACAGGTGGCTATATCAGTGGCTCAGTTGCCACCTGTGGTGAAGCAGGGATATCCTGAAAACATGGCCTGATAGTGGCTGTTGAGGACAGGAGTTTGCCGCCCCTGCTGGTGTAGATCCTGTTTTGGAACAGACTCAGCAGCAGAAAGGCAGCGGGCACTCGGAAATTGAAGAAAAAGTTCCTTTTATTGAGGCAACATTCCACCGACGCGTTTCGCATCTCAGCTGGGACCCGAAACGCGTCGGAGGAAAATGTTACCTCAATAAAGATCAGTTTTCTTCAATTTACGAGTGCTATTGAACCCCCTTCCTAGGAGAACATCTCACCATGATCACGTAACACCACCTTAGACGAGGAGACGCTGGTAGAACAATGTGTCCCCCTGCTATAAGAACATCTCCTCCCGGACCCAACATCCCTGTTATTTTACCAGGGAGCCACCTCTCGTTTCCACGTCTGTCCTGGGCACAAAACGCAGTGACAACGTTACTAGGTTATGGTGGGTCAAGAAAGGGGCAAAAACCTCTCCCCTGTGCGGCAAATAATAATCCCGCGTGTGAGCACTGTCACACGTCTCAGGCAGGTCTGCCACCCTGCCCTTCCCCATTATCTCTTAGCGCACAGTGTTCCCACTGCAGCCAGGGATTCTGGGTAATGACATGCAAATGAGCACACAGCGTCACCTTTTACTTCATACCCATTGTGACATGGAACCCCTCTGAGCTTCTGCCTGCCGCATTACACAGCTTTCAAGCACAGCTCGGGCTAAAGAAGTGCAGAGCTGGCAACCCTACTCATAGACGGCTTTTTTTCCCGACCTTCAAACATGTTTACAGTGTAAAGCAGCCGAGGTCTGGAAGGCTCCTCTCGCGGCCTCTGTGCTGCAGTCTCTCCCCACACCCTGTCCCAGCTGGTCCCACCGGGCTCTCACCTGCTGCCCTCCTGAAAGAGGGAGTACTCCAGCGCCGTGCGCTCCAGCACCGCGAGAGACGTGACGGTCACTGGGACCGAGGCCTTGCTGGGGAAGGTGCCCTGGACTCGGACCTCGTGCCAGTCCGTGTGAATCTTACAGATGTCCACCGAGTCAAAATACCTGGGAGGGGGGGAAGGTGGGGTGTGGTAGGAGGTAGAGAGGGAAGAGAGAGGAGGTAGAGATGGAAGAGAGAGGAGGTAGAGAGGGAAGAGAGAGGAGGTAGATGGAAGAGAGGAGGTAGAGATGGAAGAGAGAGGAGGTAGAGAGGGAAGAGAGGAGGTAGAGAGGGAAGAGAGGAGGTAGAGAGGGAAGAGAGGGGAGGTAGAGAGGGAAGAGAGAGGAGGTAGAGAGGGAAGAGAGGAGGTAGAGATCGAAGAGAGAGAAGGTAGAGAGGGAAAAGAGAGGAGGTAGAGAGGGAAGAAAGAGGAGGTAGAGAGGGAAGAGAGAGAAGGTAGAGAGGGAAAAGAGGGAAGGAGGGCGGAAAGTCGGAAGAGTAGAATGAGAAAAAGTGAGAGAAGAGAAAAGGTGAGAATGAGAGAAAATGCATGAGGGAGAGAGAGACAGGGACGGAGAGACGGAGAGAGAGGAGAAGGAGGGGACAGGGAGGGAAAGTAGAAGGGAGAGCAAGATCAGAATGAGGGAAATAGACGGGAAAAGGTAGAAGGAAGATGAGGCGGCGGTAGGGATGGAGGCGGCGGTAGGGAGGGAGGGAGGGGAGAGAGAGGGAGAAGGACAGAGACAAAGGGGTTGTGCATGAGAAAGGAGTGGGGGTGTAGGGCAGAGGCAGAAAAGCAGCAATATGTTATAAACTTTCACATTGCTGTAATATGCAGGTGTACGGCGCGGTCCCACGCGGTGACTGGGCCTACGCAGCGCCGTGTGCTGGGGGAGATTCGGGTCCCATTCATTTCACTGGCGCTGATCTCATGCCCAGTATCAGGGAGAATTCACTACAAGGAATGGGATCGCTGCTCCCCCTGCACGTAATCCCTTTCCTCATTCATTTGCACAGGGGCTGCTAATAAACGCCGCGTGACGGGAGACGCCGCGAGACGTGAGACGCCGCGTGACGGGAGACGGCGCGATACGGGAGACGCCGCGAGACGGGAGACGCCGCGAGACGGGAGACGCTGCGAGACGGGAGACGCCGCGAGACGCCGCGAGACGCCGCGAGACGCCGCGTGACGGGAGACGCCGCGTGACGGGAGACGCCGCGTGATGGGGGACGCCGCGTGTGGCGTTTGGGTTCTGCTGACGCAGGGGCGTTCTGGCTCTCACCGGATGAAATCGCTGTACTCCATCCAGAAGACGCCCTCGCTGCTCCCGTTCGGCATCAGCTCGAGCTTTAGCTGCGCCGGCCACGTGGGCCACTCATCTGACCAGCTCCCGTTCCAGGAGAAGCGACCCCAGGGGTTACGTAACCGGAGCAGCCTGCAAAGCATGATGGGAAAGGCTGTACGAAGAGCACAACATCCCGCGCCCAGTGTCAGAGAAGCGCAGCGACCTGTATCCCGCACCCAGCGAGACAAGCGCAGCGCCCTGTATCCCGCGCCCAGACCCAGCGAGACAAGCGCAGCGCCCTGTATCCCGCACCCAGACCGAGCGAGACAAGCGCAGCGCCCTGTATCCCGCGCCCAGACCCAGCGAGACAAGTTCATTGCTCTGCATGTTATTATATTGCCGTGGAAAGCATGCAGAGGAGGCAGAGATATGAGAAAGGATTGCTCATAGTCATAGATATCCGATGAGAACCCTACACCCTTGTGTGTCTGACGCGCTTGTGCTCCCATCTCCCTCCCGTCTGTAAGCTCCCTGCTCACCTGAAGCCCTGAATTTCCCTCACGTCCAGTATGGAGTAGGCGTGCCGGGGCCGCAGTCCCACGCTCTCATAGGCAGTGTCGTCTACCTTCATGTTCCCTCCTCCGCAGGAAGCTCCCATCAGGAAACTGTACTCACAGGTGTTAGAAAAGTCAGCAGTCTTTTATTTCTTCAATCAGCTTCAGTAAAAATACAGCATACTATATACTTCAGCTCAGCTTCAAGTATCTGAAGGTAGTAACTTAGGCTATATTCAAAGTGATTCTTATACCCTCAGGACAAAGAGACATAAATCACTGGTCTTAGCTAACTATTTTTGCTAACTAAACATACTGATTTCTCAGGAAGATAAAGAATTAAGAAAAATATATCAGGGCTAGAGTAGAAAGAGAGACATATCAGAGCATATAAAACAGAGAGGGATCCTAGGAACTGTTTAAAATAACAGACATAGCTAGATAGAGCTAAGAACAGGGTCACACCTGTCAGAATATAAATTATAGCTTATACACAATGTATGGGAAACCAGGAAAGGAATCTTATCACTAAAAATGTCCTGGTTTCATGTTGCCCTTACGTTTGAAGCTGCCCATAAAAATCCTTCATGAGAAGAGCAAATTAAAACATGGTAACGTATTGTATGCGGAATATATATTATATATATATATATATATATATATATATATATATATATATATATATATATATATATATATACACACACACTGATTGCTATCCTACTAAATATAGATTATATATATAATAATATATATCAACAGGAGAGAAAACCAAACAGAAGATGTGTGAGAGCACAGAAATACAGGGGACCTCTCCTACCTGTGTATAGAAGGAGCTGAGGGGATCTATTCTATCTGTGTATTAGAGGAGCAGAGGGGACCTCTCCTACCTGTGTATAGAAGGAGCAGAGGGGATCTATTCATCCTGTGTATAGGAGAAGCTGAGGGGATCTATTCTACCTGTGTATAGGAGAAGCTGAGGGGATCTATTCTACCTGTATATAGTAGAAGCTGAGGGGATCTATTCTGTGTATAGGAGGAGCAGAGGGAATCTCTGTGTATAAGTGCAGATGCCTATAGATATGCTGTATTGTCCTTATATCCATGTCCACTTATCTCTACCCCCGACTTCCTCAAGAGCACCACCTCCTACACCCGACTAGATCCTTATTAGCCCTCCCCCTCTCTGGCTCTGCCTCCCCACTACGCCCCCTTGCTCTTACCCAGCCTCCTTAGAGCTCAGCATTTTGGCCCAGATGAGGTCAGTGTCTACGGTCTCCTCCCGGGGGTTAGTGGAGCTGACCTGCAGCATCAGGCTCTCGCAGGGGGCTCCCGTCAGCGTAGCCAGGCCCTCGATGGCACGGCCGGCCTGGAGGGCGAAGTAGGAGCCGTGCAGCTTTGCCAGGGCCTTCTCGATCAGCGCCACCCATAGCTGCTTCCTCTGAGCCTGCGAGGGGGGGAGGGCACAAAGGGAGGTGGGCATCACATGGCAAGCACTCCTTTCTGAGCCTAGTTACTAGAGCATTAGATTGTAAGCTCTCGGGGACGGGGGTTCACTGCCCCGTCAGCATTCTAAGGGAAGGGGCCGGATTAACACAGGCTACTTCTGTCATAATTACAGTGTTTTATCAGCATAGTCCCTCGATAAGGGAAATGGTTTCATAAAGGTGATCCCGACTTTCTTCTCTTCCACTGAGCCACTGATTGCGCCCCCTCTGCTGAAGCTGGGACTGATTGCGCCCCCTCTGCTGAAGCTGGGACTGATTGAGCCACCTGTGCTGAAGCAGGGACTGATTGAGCCACCTGTGCTGAAGAAAGGATATCCTGAAACCTGACCGGCTGGGGGCCCTTAAGGACTGGAGTTGGCCAACCCATGGAATCGGTTTCTCGGAGGGAGCATTACCGTCCTTGTGCAAAACTCTGCAAACTGGGGCCGAGAACACGGGGGACAGACGGACGCCAGAGGAAATCCCGCCCCTCCCACGTGTCAGCTCTCCGACTTTACCAACTGAAATAGGATTGCAAAATACGTATAGGTGTCACGTTTTGGTAACCAAGGCTTCAATCGCCCAGACGTGACCCCTTAAACATGTCACTTTGTTCCTCCCTTCGGGGGCAGGGAGGGGAGAGGCGGTGGTCTTCCGTCTCCACTGACCTGAGAGAAGAGCAGGTACCCGGCCTCGTCGCACGGCAACATGTCATCCACCAGCACCGTGATCCATGTGCCGTCTTTGCACAGCCGCACCTGGTAAGCCCCCTCTGGGCACATCCCCCGCGTGATCATCACCCGCTCTACCAGCTCCGGCCGCTCCGCCAGCACCGCTAGGGCACTGAGGAACCTGTGCGAGGAGGAGTGGTCCGGCGTCACACCATCATCATCCTCTCCTCCTCTCCTCTACCACGACACCCATCGTGCAGTACCTCCCCCTCCCCTTGTATCCACTCTCCCTTTTAGATTGTAAGCTCTTTGCCCACACTGCCCCATTCTATGTGAACATGGTCTTCACACTATTGTACTGCACTGTGGAATATGTTGGCGCTTTATCAACAAGTTATAACGCTGCTCCGCTGCTCCATGGACACTGAATACTTAATTCTCCCCTTTCAATGACATTTACCTAATTGCTCTGTGTCTAGAGATAACCAAATGTATTTATTTTTGCTTTGTGACTGCTACTATAAATTAAACAAACAGATACATGTGCAGGGCAGCAAGCGTCTGATGATGATGGATTTCATAAGGCCACAAATAAGGATGTAATTGCGGTGGAAATGTTACCTAACGAAGCCAATCACACGGAGAAGTCGTTAACAAAATGTTTTCGCCGCTCTGTTCCTCGGAGGATAACCAGGCATTTTTCTGACCCCTTCTCAATGTTTTTGGCTTCCTTACACAACAAATCTACACAGAGTCCTATCACAAGAGATGAGGTAAAGACCGTGAAGGCTCCTCCGATCCTAAAAAGACGATCGTTACGGAGGGCTGAGCCATGAAACACCTCTAGCTCTGCATTTCCAAACTTGTGTCCCAAGCAGCGCCTCACCAGCAGTTTCCCAGAAGCCCTTGCAAGATATCGGAGGGCCGCAGCGTGCGGAAGACCGTCCACTTGACCATGCGGTCTTTGAAGATGCTGCCGCTGATTTCGTGAGGCCGCAGCCACTGTTTGACGCGCTGCTGGACGCTGTCGGACTCCGGGAATCCCACAGAGCGCGGGCCCGGGGGGAAGCTGTCATCCACGAAATTCACCCTGTTCTGGGGTGGGGGACACAGAAAAGGACCGTGGTCAGGGAGGGAGGGAGAGTGGGACAAGAGAGAGCGTTAGCACGGGATCAGGAGGGATTCGGCAGTGGCAACGGGGCGGGCACAGCTGGTAGAGCAGGGAGGGCCCGGGGATGGCTGGCAGTGCAGAGTGGGTAGGGAGTGGGCAGGGGGGCTGGCAGAGTGGGAAGGGAGTGGGGGGCTGGAAGAGAGGGGAGGGGGCAGGGAGGGCTGGCAGCGCAGGGAGTGGGAGGGATATAACCAGAGTGGGGAGGAGGCAGGGGCTGGCAGCGCAGGGAGGGCTGGGAGAGGGCAGGGGCAGGCAGAGCGGGGAGGGGGCAGGGAGGGCTGGCAGCGCAGGGAGTGGGAGGGATATAACCAGAGTGGGGAGGAGGCAGGGGCTGGCAGCGCAGGGAAGACTGGGAGAGGGCAGGGGCAGGCAGAGCGGGGAGGGTGCAGGGAGGGCTGACAGCGCAGGGAGTGGGAGGGATATAACCAGAGTGGGGAGGGCTGGCAGAGTGGGGAGGAGGCAGGGGTTGGCAGCGCAGGGAGGGCTGGGAGAGGGGGGAAGAGGGCAGGGGCTGGCAGAGCAGGGAGGGCTGGGAGAGGGCAGGGGCTGGTAGGGTTGGCAGAGCGGGGAGGGGGCAGGGGCTGGCAGAGCGGGGAGGGGCTGGCAGAGCGGGGAGGGGGCAGGGAGGGCTAGCAGAGTGGGAAGAGGGCAGGCAGAGTTGGAAGGGCTGGCAGACCGGGGAGGGGGCAGGGGCTGGCAGAGTGGGGTGGGGGTAGGGAAGGCTGGCAGAGCGGGGAGGGCTGGCATCACAGGGAGAGGGCAGACAGGGCAGTGGCAGAGATGGGGGGGCAGGACTGCATTGGCAGGGTTGCCGTGGCAGACTGTGCCAATTCTGCAGCACATGCCGATCGGCGGCCCTCACCTCCCGACAGAAGCTGACAATATTTTCCCACAGCTCCTTGGCCTCCCCTTCGTCCGTCTGTCGGCGCGTCTCCGCCCTCACGCTCTCCCTGCGCCGAAGCTGCCGAGTCCGCGTCCGGTGCTGTGCCACGTAGCGCTGGGGCGTGTGGCAGGCCGCGCAGTGCTTGGCTTTCGCCTCGTTCAGCAGAGTGCACGCTGGGCAGTCCCACTCTGCCTTGCGGGAGGCTGGCGTGGGGAGGGCAGCAGTGCCGGGGGGCGACGGGAGCCCCTCGCCCGGCCCGCCCTCCCCTTCCGCTCCCCGTTCTGCCCCACAGACCCAGCATCGGCTGGCAGTCCTCGGGTTCCGGAGAGCACATGTGCAGCAATGCCAGCTCGAGTCCGGGCTGTGCTTCACGGGCGACGGCGGCTCAGCCGGGGCGGGTTCAGCAGCGGGCATCTCCTCCTCCAGGACGCTCAGGCGCTTGGGGAGGCGACCGGGGGCAGAGGGAGGCGGGGAAAGCGGGTTCTCGGGTGCTACTTCCCTCCTGCTTCTGGGGATAGGGACGTTGTGCGGCCCCGGAGAGAGCGGCAGAGCCGGGAGGGGTCGTGGGGAGTCGGGCTCTCGGAGTGGGGCCGCCGCCGGCTCCTCTGGGCCCTGGAAGGCGGCAGGAGGGGGGAGGATCTCCGGGACCACCAGAGCCTCAGGGGGGATGTTGGGCAAGGACAGTTTGCGGGGCCCCCCGCAGGCCGAGCAGGAGCTGGACACCGGCGTGTTAACGAGGGTGCAGCGGGGGCAGCTCCAACCCGATGCTGCCGGGAAAGGGAGGGCGGGGGCGCCGACTGGCTCTGGCTCCTGGCTGGGAGGTACCGGCTCGTCCCGTGGTGACCGTGGGAGGCCATTTGGGACGGGCACAGAGGGCAGGAAGCCGCACAGCTGGCAGCCAGTGGCGGGGGGGGAGGCGTTGGTGGGGGTGAGGTTGGTGAAGGTGCAGCGGCTGCAGGTCCAGCGCTGCTCCGCGGAGCTGAGGCGCAGGATGTGGTTGAGGTCGGGCTGGTGGCGCGGAGCCTCGCAGATGGTGCAGTGACGCTGCCCCGCGGGGTTCAGGTAGGTGCAGCGGCAGCATGACCACTCCCTGCAGGAGGAGGAGGGGGCAGCCATGGGGTCCGGAGGCCTGCAGGGGGAGGGAGGGAGGGAGGGAGGGAGGGAGAGGGGAGTGGTGAGAGAGGAGGGACGTGGGGAACCATATAGTGAGAGGGAGAAGGGAGAGAGCGAGTGAGCTAACGAAGAACATGAGAGCGAGTGAGCAACATGAGAGAGTGAAAGAAAGAACGCAAGAGAGGGGGGAGGAGAGAGAGGGGGGAGGAGAGAGAGAGAGGGGGGAGGAGAGAGAGAGAGGGGGGAGGAGAGAGGGGAAAAGAGGGAAGAGAGAGGGGAGGAAGAGAGAGAGGGGGGGAAGAGAGAGAGGGGGGGAAGAGAGAGAGGGGGTCGGAAGAGAGAGGGGGTCGGAAGAGAGAGGGGGTCGGAAGAGAGAGGGGGTCGGAAGAGAGAGGGGTCGGAAGAGAGAGGGGGTCGGAAGAGAGAGGGGTCGGAAGAGAGAGGGGTCGGAAGAGAGAGGGGGTCGGAAGAGAGAGGGGTCGGAAGAGATAGGGGGCGGAAGAGGGAGGGGTCGGAAGAGAGAGGGGTCGGAAGAGGGAGGGGTCGGAAGAGGGAGGGGTCGGAAGAGGGAGGGGTCGGAAGAGGGAGGGGTCGGAAGAGAGAGGGGGTCGGAAGAGAGAGGGGGCGGAAGAGGGAGGGGTCGGAAGAGAGAGGGGTCGGAAGAGGGAGGGGTCGGAAGAGGGAGGGGTCGGAAGAGGGAGGGGTCGGAAGAGGGAGGGGTCGGAAGAGAGAGGGGGTCGGAAGAGAGAGGGGTCGGAAGAGAGAGGGGGTCGGAAGAGAGAGGGGTCGGAAGAGAGAGGGGTCGGAAGAGGGAGGGGTCGGAAGAGGGAGGGGTCGGAAGAGGGAGGGGTCGGAAGAGGGAGGGGTCGGAAGAGGGAGAGGTCGGAAGAGGGAGGGGTCGGAAGAGGGAGGGGTCGGAAGAGGGAGGGGTCGGAAAAGGGAGGGGTCGGAAGAGGGAGGGGGCGGAAGAGGGAGGGGGCGGAAGAGGGAGGGGGCGGAAGAGGGAGGGGGCGGAAGAGGGAGGGGGCGGAAGAGGGAGGGGGCGGAGAGAGAAGGGGGAAGGGAGAGAGAGGGGTCGGAAGAGAGAGGGGTCGGAAGAGAGAGGGGGCGGAAGAGATAGGGGGCGGAAGAGGGAGGGGTCGGAAGAGAGAGGGGTCGGAAGAGAGAGGGGTCGGAAGAGGGAGGGGTCGGAAGAGGGAGGGGTCGGAAGAGGGAGGGGTCGGAAGAGGGAGGGGTCGGAAGAGGGAGAGGTCGGAAGAGGGAGGGGTCGGAAGAGGGAGGGGTCGGAAGAGGGAGGGGTCGGAAAAGGGAGGGGTCGGAAGAGGGAGGGGGCGGAAGAGGGAGGGGGCGGAAGAGGGAGGGGGCGGAAGAGGGAGGGGGCGGAAGAGGGAGGGGGCGGAAGAGGGAGGGGGCGGAGAGAGAAGGGGGAAGGGAGAGAGAGGGGTCGGAAGAGAGAGGGGTCGGAAGAGAGAGGGGGCGGAAGAGATAGGGGGCGGAAGAGGGAGGGGTCGGAAGAGAGAGGGGTCGGAAGAGGGAGGGGTCGGAAGAGGGAGGGGTCGGAAGAGGGAGGGGTCGGAAGAGAGAGGGGGTCGGAAGAGAGAGGGGGTCGGAAGAGAGAGGGGGTCGGAAGAGAGAGGGGTCGGAAGAGAGAGGGGTCGGAAGAGAGAGGGGTCGGAAGAGGGAGGGGTCGGAAGAGGGAGGGGTCGGAAGAGGGAGGGGTCGGAAGAGGGAGGGGGCGGAAGAGGGAGGGGGCGGAAGAGGGAGGGGGCGGAAGAGGGAGGGGGCGGAAGAGGGAGGGGGCGGAGAGAGAAGGGGGAAGGGAGAGAGAGAGAAGGGGGAAGGGAGAGAGAGGCGGGGTTGAGAGAGAGGAGGAAAGTGGAGAACATGAGAGAGGGAGGTTTGTTGTAACAGAAATTGGGGGGTGGAGGGGGGGGAGAGCAGAACAGGTGATAAAGAGCCCCAGCTACGATTCCACTTTACCCATATAATAACAACAGGGGCCAGGACACACGTGAAAACGAGAGGCGACTCTCAATGTATTTTTCCTGGTAAGATATGTTACAAATAAATGTCCTTTAACAGGGGTGTTTGGCCCGGGAGGAGATGTTCTTATAGCAGGGGGTGACATTGTTATACCAGCGTCTCCTCATCTAAGGTGGTGTTATGTGATCATGGTGAGATGTTCTCCTAGGAAGGGGTTCAATAGCACTCGTAAATTGAAGAAAACTGATCTTTATTGAGGTAACATTTTCCTCCAACGCGTTTCGGGTTCCAGATGAGATGCGAAACGCGTCAGAGGAATGTTGCCTCAATAAAAGGAACTTTTTCTTCAATTTCCGAGTGCCCGCTGCCTTTCTGTAATTGAGTCTGTTCCAAAACAGGATCTACACCAGCAGGAGCGGCAAACTCCTGTCTTCAAGGGCCACCAACAAGTCATGTTTTCAGGATATCCCTGCTTCAGCACAGGTGGCTCAATCATTGACTGGGCCACCTGTGCTGAAGCAGGGATATCCCTAATACTTGACCTGATGGTGGCCCTTGATAACTAGAGTTGGCAAACCCTGTACTAAAGGATTAGATCCATGGCCGCATATGGTGCAGCACTGTTATCCGTTCTGGTAAAGTAAGAACGGCGCTCGGCTCCAACAAAAAGCCGTCCTTTTGCGAAGGAGCGCGGCTGCACGGACGATTTTTCGTGCGTCAAAATCATTTGATAAAGACGTGCCACGGCCGGGGGCCACGTGAGCAGTTCAGCCAATGAGGGCGAACCGCTTATGTGACGTCACAGGAACGCCTCCGGCACACCTCCCCATCGCGTCTCCTCCTACAGATCCCGAGGCCTCGGATCGCCTCTGCAGCAAGCGCGCGCGGCGTCATGCGCTCCGTCGCACGCGCCTGCTGTGTCCGAGGTCTTACAAATTTTTCTAAGGGAGGCTTACAGACGTGAGGGGAAAGAAGTGACTTATTGGAAGTGCAGTGTGTCGGTGTGCCGCAGACTCCGGAGGAACAGGATCACACGCTCATTAGAAGCAGCGTGAATACACCACGCTTGTTTGTGTTGCATGATTCCGATTGCTGAACAAACACAGTGCGAACATATTGCAGAGGGGGAGAAGCGGCACATGGCCAAACTTAGATTGTTATCACGCTGCGATGTGTGAGATTACAGACCTACAATCCAGGCCTTCCGGGCCTCTGATCTCTGGGCTATTACAGGACGGTGACCCTACTCCTGCAGTGTAGCTGCTTTTATAAGTGTGTGAGGTATAGCAGCTGAGAGGGACCCATGGGAGGGGGTTTCTGCTTTGTATATTAAAAAAGGGGATCACCCAGATGTGACCCCTTAAACGTGTCACTGCCATTTGTACAATTTTAACCCTAAGAGAGACTGACCCCTTAACCCTGTCACTGCCATTAGTACACTTTGCCCCTAGGAGGGACTGACTCCTTAACCATGTCACTGCCATTAGTACACTTTGCCCCTAGGAGGGACTGACCCCTTAAACATGTCACTGCCATTAGTACACTTTGCCCCTAGGAGGGACTGACCCCTTAAACATGTCACTGCCATTAGTACACTTTGCTCCTAGGAGGGACTGACTCCTTAACCATGTCACTGCCATTAGTACACTTTGCCCCTTGGAGGGACAGACCCCTTAACCATGTCACTGCCATTAGCACACTTTGCCCCTAGGAGGGACTGACCCCATAACCATGTCACTGCCATTAGTACACTTTGCTCCTAGGAGGGACTGACTCCTTAACCATGTCACTGCCATTAGTACACTTTGCCCCTTGGAGGGACAGACTCCTTAACCATGTCACTGCCATTAGTACACTTTGCCCCTAGGAGGGACTGACCCCTTAAACATGTCACTGCCATTAGTACACTTTGCCCCTAGGAGGGACTGACCCCTTAAACATGTCACTGCCATTAGTACACTTTGCTCCTAGGAGGGACTGACTCCTTAACCATGTCACTGCCATTAGTACACTTTGCCCCTTGGAGGGACAGACCCCTTAACCATGTCACTGCCATTAGCACACTTTGCCCCTAGGAGGGACTGACCCCATAACCATGTCACTGCCATTAGTACACTTTGCCCCTAGGAGGGACTGACCCCTTAACCATGTCACTGCCATTAGTACACTTTGCCCCTAGGAGGGACGGACCCCTTACAGGTGTTGGTTACATGCAGCAGAATATCATATGAATACACCTGTAGCACCCCCCGTGTCCCGGAGAAATCTCACTTTCTCCTAACGTAAGCACATTGACGGCTCAGAGACTAAGCAGCTCGGATCTCGCAGATTACAGGCTGGGGGTGGGAGGAGGGGGTTTATTTCCAGCGTCTTCCCACCGTGTCACTGGGGGACAATGTGACGCCGGCTGCTGTTAATAGAGAGACACCCGGGGAAAGGAGACACCCCGGCTCCAGCGTGCGCTAATGCTTCCCGCACCCGGCAGCGTTACAAACCCTGGGGTAAAAGCCCGGGCCCCCCTAACCAGGGACGTTACACGCTGTATTTACACTGCGGACTCTGCCAAGCGCTTCACATTTAAGGACTTCAGTCACTATTACACTACGGTGGGACAGTGTGCAGCCGCCTCGGGGCTGGAATCCTGGCCGCACGTGCAGTGGGGACAATTATTGCTCTTGTAATAGAGGAGGGACACTGTATCTACTTCTGAACAGAGGACTTACTTGCTATCCTGTTCCCATCCCCTTATATATATTGGGACTTCCTACTAACCCATCATTTGCATATATGCAATCATATTATTTGTGGCGAAACATCCTTTGGAGGCTTGTTCCTCCTGTGTAGCACTAGATACAGGCTCCCATCCATTTCAAACCAGTTATACTGCCGGCATTAGCCAAACACAAACAGGACCATACAAAAACTGCACCATGGATAATCTCCCTGCAGCTACAAGAGCTTACCAACAGTCTTATCACACAAGATTGGGTCAAGATTGTAAATACTCTTTAAAGCATTTGCTTATAAATTTAAAATGTTATTGCAGAATAACAGCGCAGTGTTTAACCCATAATACATGCTACTGCCAGGAGCAGTGCAAACCGCCCACACCAATGTGCATTATACTGATAAAGGCACCATTAGAAAACAGATCTGGTAGAGCACGGGCAGCGGCAGTGCCAGCCTCCCCTACACACACACAGCCTGATGTACATGTGAGGGACAGAGAGGGCAGCGGCAGTGCCAGCCTCCCCTACACACACACAGTCTGATGTACATGTGAGGGACAGAGAGGGCAGCGGCAGTGCCAGCCTCCCCTACACACACACAGCCTGATGTACATGTGAGGGACAGAGAGGGCAGCGCCAGTGCCAGCCTCCCCTACACACACACAGCCTGATGTACATGTGAGGGACAGAGAGGGCAGCGCCAGTGCCAGCCTCCCCTACACACACACAGTCTGATGTACATGTGAGGGACAGAGAGGGCAGCGGCAGTGCCAGCCTCCCCTACACACACACAGCCTGATGTACATGTGAGGGACAGAGAGGGCAGCGCCAGTGCCAGCCTCCCCTACACACACACACACAGCCTGATGTACATGTGAGGGACAGAGAGAGCAGCGGCAGTGCCAGCCTCCCCTACACACACACAGCCTGATGTACATGTGAGGGACAGAGAGGGCAGCGGCAGTGCCAGCCTCCCCTACACACACACAGCCTGATGTACATGTGAGGGACAGAGAGGGCAGCGGCAGTGCCAGCCTCCCCTACACACACACAGCCTGATGTACATGTGAGGGACAGAGAGGGCAGTGCCAGCCTCCCCTACACACACACAGCCTGATGTACATGTGAGGGACAGAGAGGGCAGCGCCAGTGCCAGCCTCCCCTACACACACACAGCCTGATGTACATGTGAGGGACAGAGAGGGCAGTGCCAGCCTCTCCTACACACACACAGCCTGATGTACATGTGAGGGACAGAGAGAGCAGCGGCAGTGCCAGCCTCCCCTACACACACACACAGCCTGATGTACATGTGAGGGACAGAGAGGGCAGCGGCAGTGCCAGCCTCCCCTACACACACACACAGCCTGATGTACATGTGAGGGACAGAGAGGGCAGCGGCAGTGCCAGCCTCCCCTACACACACACACAGCCTGATGTACATGTGAGGGACAGAGAGGGCAGTGCCAGCCTCCCCTACACACACAGCCTGATGTACATGTGAGGGACAGAGAGGGCAGCGGCAGTGCCAGCCTCCCCTACACACACACAGCCTGATGTACATGTGAGGGACAGAGAGGGCAGCGGCAGTGCCAGCCTCCCCTACACACACACACTATGCAGATAGTGGATGGGTACAGTGCAGGCAGCTCCCATACACATACTGTGCTAACTATCCGTTAACTAGTACAGTGCCGGCAGCAGCGGTGCAAGGCTCCCCTACACATACATTACAAGAAAAGCCCCACTTGTGCAGGGTACCATCTCCATGCATTAGTGCGGGCACACGCACGCAGGAAGCGTCAGACACACGCTACTCTTACCCGTCATGCCCGTGCGTGGGTAAGGCTGTGTCCTCCCACACAGACCCCGGGGCCCCTCTCCTGTGCCAGCCCAGCACGCTGTGCCCGGGATATGCAGTGCCCGCAAAGCCATGGTTAGAATCTGCCTCTGCTGCCAGGGAGGACGCCGAGCTACCCATGTGTGCCACCCCTGCCCGCTCTCACACAACTTTATCCCGGGTTAGATCCGGGCCAGCTGCACAGAAAGTGCCCCAACACAGCCGAAGGCATGAGAGAATGACAGGGTGACAGTGTCCACAACAGAGAGCGCGAGAGGACAGCTGTGAAGAGGGAGGGACAGAGAATGTAGAAAGAGAGAGAGGGAGGGACAGAGAATGTAGAAAGAGAGAGAGAGGGAGGGACAGAGATTATAGAAAGAGAGAGAGAGGGAGGGACAGAGAATATAGAAAGAGAGAGAGAGGGAGGGACAGAGATTATAGAAAGAGAGAGAGAGGGAGGGACAGAGAATATAGAGAGAGAGAGAGAGGGAGGGACAGAGAATATAGAAAGAGAGAAAGAGGGAGGGACAGAATATAGAAGGGGAGAGCGAGGGAGGGACAGAATATAGAAGAGGAGAGAGAGGGAGGGACAGAGATTATAGAAGGAGGAACTTTATATAAGAAACTGTTTGGGAAGGAAAAAAAGTGTGACTCAAAAGGAAGGAGCCGGAGGTGAAAGAACGGAGAGCGGGAAAGAGCGAGAACGAGAGGTGGAAGAGGGCTGTGAAAAAAAGAAGAAACTGCAGGGGACACACACCGTGTGTTGTGTGCACCTCACACCATGACACACTTAAGGAACCTGTTGTGTGAACCTCACACCGTGACACACTTAAGGAACCTGTTGTGTGAACCTCACACCGTGACACACTTAAGGAACCTGTTGTGTGAACCTCACACTGCAGGGTGACAATAGAAGGAAAAAATGCTTAACTTGTTAAACAACATTCAGATATAAATGTAACAATGGAATTACACACACGTAAATAAAAATATACATTAATGTAACCGTGCCTGTCCAGCTCCTAAGGATTCTACATCAGTGGCTTTTGGGGTGCATTAGCTAACTCGGGGTGCATTAGCTAACGCGGGGTTCAGGCCTCGTGCGGCTGAGGGATGATGTAGCAATGGTAGGAATGTTGGGCGCCAGGAACTTTTGTAGTACAAACAACACTATTTATTTGCCCTCTTTTACCAGGGCTCCTACCATCCGTACACGGCACACATAATTACAGGGGTTATTAGGGTTAGGGTTATTTGGGGGGCTCGTACTCTTGACTATTGCATCCCCGGGTGCCCTCTCTTAACACACTGGGGCGATGCGGACACTTGGCTGGTTTCTGACCAATTAGTTTAATTTATAAAAATGTTTCGCTAGGAAGCAATACATTGAGAGTTGCCTCTCGTTTGAAGTATGTCCCGTGCACAGAGTTATGATAACAATACATGGTTATCCAATGGTCCTGTCCACGGTCTGCATGACGTCCGTTACGCTCTGTCACCACTGGCCCCTTCCCGGGTCCTGGCCGACTCACTATAGCTAGGGGATCTACATCCCGCTGCTGTGAGCTTTCATTCCTACACAGACTATGTAGGACTGAGGAGCTGCCGGTGGAGCTGGTCCGTTTGCACCCTGGGGACCTCCGTAGAGCGCATCCTCTTCTTCTGTGAGCCACCGAGTTCACCTTGGCCATATCTCAGGACCCTACCTGAAGAGGGACTGTCCCTAGTGCAAACATAACAAACGGGGACTGTTCCTTCCCATATACTCGGGAACATACTTAATTTTATACACCTAGGCTCCTCCACTCTCCGACCTCCAGGAACCTAATCTCTAGAACCCAGACAACAAAGGGCGGGGCTTAGTATCGGCTGACTCACCCCCAGCCCCATGTAATAGGAAAAGGTATTGCTCTCTATGCGGGTCCGCACCAGTAAACCTTTAAAGCTATGGTAATCCCATAGGGACCCTATTAGGAAAGTAATTGAAGTACCTACACTCGGGAACCCAGGAAAGCCGGGGTTAATCCACCTGGTACTCTCACACGTCCGTCACAGGTTTTGGCCTGCCAGTGTGCTCTGCGTATCTGGATATCCAATGTAAACGCAAAAAGAAAAGTAATCGCCGCTGCACTTAAAGCACAGGACAGCCAGATTAGAAAAATAGTGAATAAAATATATATTTATTGAATCATATTACAAACAAGCTTTCCAACGCGTTTTGCTTTCCCAAGGAAATACACATGGCACAAAACGAGTAGGAATGCGTGTGACGGTAGGGGTAAATGTGACTGCTTTTAATAAAGGTCAAGCCCGCCATTACCCCCACCTGTCAGTAATATATTTGTATTTTGTGTATATATAGCTATGCATCATGTAGCCTGGTTCTAGCACTTCAGGGACCAGGGGGGTTAATGGTACATTCAGGAGAAATGTTGCAAAGTTGTGACCTTCCCATGTAACATTCTTAATGTAATAATGCTTGTTGTTGTTGCATTTCTACCCACCAATGACAGGCTGGGTCATATTGACACCACCTTGTTCAACTCTTTTTTTATGTAACCAAGTTATGCCATGGGATATAACAGGTAGTGAGGGGGACCCTAGTTAGCTGTGAGTAGCTGAGAGCTTTAGCTCAAGATTGATGCTCCAGTGGAGATTCCAGCTGCAGTGCCAACTCCAGTGCTGGTGCCAGGCCTGGAGTCCTGTTCCAGAGGACACTGCAGGGAGGAAAGAACAGGGGAAATCTCTTTAGGGAGTTCCCTGCATCCACGTCTATAGGATAACCCCAGTTGTAAGTGTGTGTTGTTTACCTGTGATTAGTTGTGGATACTTTTTGTTTTTAAAATAAATGCATTTTTATTATTCTGTGTTTCTGTCTGGCGAATTGATCCCTGGTGTGATAGGCCAGGCCTCCCGTGACAGTGCGCTTCACTCCATGTGGCGCTTTCTCAAAGGAATCCATGAAACGCGCAGGAATGCATAGGAACGCATTTCGTGCCATGCAGTGTTTTCTCAAGGGAATCCAAATGGCGTGGAAAGCTTCTTATTTGTAACGAGATTCAATACATATCTTTTTTTTTCTTCTATTTTTCCAATCGGGCTGCCCCGTGCTCCCAGGTGCAGTGGTGCCTGTAGAGAACTTTCCTTTCCCCGTTTACACTGGACTAATCGGTACACAAACGGAGGGTGCGCTGCTCGACGGCAAATATATATATATATATATATATATATATATATATATATATATATATATATATATATATATATATATATATATATATATATATATATATATATATATAAAATCCAATGCACAGCCGGCACACCATATGCAAGTAAATAAGTTTTGGTGCTTATCCCATAAAGCAATAACAGACCATACGATACCGGTTGCAACACGACATCAAGGGACAGCACGCAGGTAAGTAAATCAAAAATGTTCTATATTTGATAGAAGACACAAAAACCGACGTTTCGGTCCCCCAGTGGGACCTTTCTCAAGGTGGAGAAAGGTCCCACTGGGGGACCGAAACGTCGGTTTTTGTGTCTTCTATCAAATATAGAACATTTTTGATTTACTTACCTGCGTGCTGTCCCTTGATGTCGTGTTGCAACCGGTATCGTATGGTCTATATATATATATATATATATATATATATATATATATATATACAGTGTTCGACAAACCTATACATTTGCTCGCCCCGGGCGAGTGGATTTAACCCCCGGGCGAGTAAATATTGGCCCAAGCAGCACACGTTTGGTACTAGGTGGCGAGTACATTTTTTTGTGTGGCGAGTACATTTTTTGGTGATTTGTCAACCACTGATATATATATATATATATAATAACACATAACTTGTGTAAAGATGTATACACACACAGTGTGTACGTGCACAAACACACACATGGAACGGAGAAGACGACACAGCACATCAGGTTAGTATCAAAGAGAAAGACCTGTATTAGAACATGAAAAAATCCGATGTTTCGGGGCCATCCCACCAGGAAGCGGTGTTCCGAGTGTCTCCGAAACGCTGGATTTTTTTCCATGTTTTAATAGTTTTTTCTTCTTTTTGATACTACTTACCCGATGTGCTGCGTCGTCTGCTCTGTTCCTTGGATCTGGGGGAAGCATACATGCTAATGATTACCTTATGACGCGTGCACTCGTCAATACGTGTCTCGATTAACTAAGGTGTGCTTACTCCGCCGGTTCTATTGTATTTATAGCATGCCATTGTCTTGATCACAATGGGCGCCCCACATACCTATATTTGGATGGCATACTTGTGGTGTTATACATACACAAGGACGTCACACCCACCCACTATTTCACAAGAGCACACACGACGTCCGCTCAGCTGAATCCAGTGATTAATAACCTTGGGGCGCTCGCTGTGTCAGAGTCTTCTGTCCTTGTACACGCGGAGACACAAGGACCAGCGCACTGTCCCTCCCACCGCAGGGGCACCGAGGGAGGCCTGCAACGCATCCAACAGCATTACAAATTCATGGACGATTTAGCATCTATATTACGGTGCTGGGAGGGGAGGGGGGGCTCACAGGGGCTGAGGCTTGGCGAAGAGGGCTGTCCTTACAGACCCTGCTCGGTGTGTCGGGGATGTGTGGGTAAAGCTGGAGGCTGGCACTGCCACTGGGTGTGAATAAGAGGGTTTAAAAGGGGAGTCAGAGAGACTGGCACGAACTTGTCTGCGTATACATGAAGAGCGGAAGGTGGCACTGCCCATGCGAGTATATTTCCTGTGTACAAGCAGAGCATGAGGTGAAGGCTGGCACTGCCACTGTGCCCTTTACATATGCAATGACAGGACAGTCATGTGGAATGGGGAAGGTTGGCACTGCCAATGCTGTAACTGTGTATAAACATAGCATGAGGGCAAGGCTGGCACTGCCAGTGTCTTTTTTCCGTGTATAAACATAGCATGAGGGCAAGGCTGGCACTGCCACCCTCCTGCCTGTGCACAAATGAAGGGAATAAAGGGACGGTTATGAGGAAAGAGTATGAGAAAGGAAGGCTGGCACAGTACGGGATATGTGGCCAACACTATAATCGCCACTGGCACTCCGCCGCCATAACCAATGACTGCAGGGCAAGTCACCCCAAGTCACTTTGCTGTCACCCCCTATTTCAGACGCTGACGTCACGGTCGCTGGAAAAGTAAAATGGAAGTGACTTCCAGCGATCGCAACCAATCCGTCGCGTCGCTCCTACTGTAAGCGCACGCAACGGCTTCAATACATTTGTTTTGAAGCGATGTTGCGTCACTGTTGACGGCACTATAAGCGCAGCCTATCCCTGCTTCAGCACAGGTGGCTCAATCAGTCCCAGATTCAGCACAGGTGGCTCAATGAACGACTGAGCCACTGATTGAGCCACCTGTGCTGAAGCAGGGATATCCTGAAAACCTGACCTGTTGGTGGCCCTTGAGGACTGGAGTCGGCCGCCCCCGTCTTATAGGAACACCCCCTTTATAAGAACATATAGCACCGGCATGCTTGACCCCACAGGAAGTATCCCTGTGATAAGAACAGCCCCTTAACAAGAACACTTCCCAACACCAAGGTGAGCCCCGTGCTTCAATGCACCTTATGCTATTAGGGGGACCCCTTTAATCAGATCACCACCTGAACCCCCTTTGTACCAAGGGGGTCATGGCACAGCACATGGGGTTAATGGAGGAACCCCTGCTATTGGAACACACCCCATATAAGAACGCCAGTGGCATTGTGGCATTTCATCACCCTACTCTACAAATAGAAGCAGACACCTCCTTATATACTGCACCCAACTCATTAGCACGTTAACCCCGTGGCTGCCGCTCAGGGTGGGGGCAGAGGTGCCAATTAAGGGTCTTGTGCCAATTAAGGGTCTTGCACCCTCTGCTGCAGAGCGATCGCACTGTGATGGTACCGGGACTCTGCTATTCCTGTACTCAGCCACGCAAAAAAACGGTCTGTCACTGCACCCCAACCACACCGCGCAGCCAACCCTACTATTCCTGTACTGACCCATATACACACAGCTCTCACTGCACCCCAATCCTGCCGTGCAGCCTCCTCTGCTATTCCTGTACTGACTCACATACACACAGCTCTCACTGCACCCCAATCCTGCTATACAGCATCCTCTGCTATTCTTGTACTGACCCACATACCCACAGCTCTCACTGCACCCCAATCCTGCTATACAGCATCCTCTGCTATTCCTGTACTGACCCACATACACACAGCTCTCACTGCACCCCAATCCTGCCGTGCAGCCTCCTCTGCTATTCCTGTACTGACTCACATACACACAGCTCTCACTGCACCCCAATCCTGCCGTGCAGCCTCCTCTGCTATTCCTGTACTGACTCACATACACACAGCTCTCACTGCACCCCAATCCTGCCGTGCAGCCTCCTCTGCTATTCCTGTACTGACTCACATACACACAGCTCTCACTGCACCCCAATCCTGTCATACAGCCTCCTCTGCTATTCCTGTACTGACCCACATACACACAGCTCTCACTGCACCCCAATCCTGCCGTGCAGCCTCCTCTGCTATTCCTGTACTGACCCACATACCCACAGCTCTCACTGCACCCCAATCCTGCCATGCAGCATCCTCTGCTATTCCTGTACTGACCCACATACCCACAGCTCTCACTGCACCCCAATCCTGCTATACAGCATCCTCTGCTATTCTTGTACTGACCCACATACTGTACACACAGCTCTCACTGCACCCCAATCCTGCCATACAGCATCCTCTGCTATTCCTGTACTGACCCACATACACACAGCTCTCACTGCACCCCAATCCTGCCATACAGCATCCTCTGCTATTCCTGTACTGACCCACATACCCACAACTATCACTGCACCCCAATCCTGCCGTGCAGCATTCTCTGCTATTCCTGTACTGACCCACATACAAACAGCTGTCACTGCACCCCAATCCTGCCATGCAGCATTCTCTGCTATTCCTGTACTGACTCCCATACCCACAGCTCTCACTGCACCCCAATCCTGCCGTGCAGCATTCTCTGCTATTCCTGTACTGACTCCCATACCCACAGCTCTCACTGCACCCCAATCCTGCCGTGCAGCATTCTCTGCTATTCCTGTACTGATCCACATACCCACAGCTCTCACTACACCCCAATCCTGCCATGCAGCAGCCTCTGCTATTCCTGTACTGACCCACATACCCACAACTATCACTGCACCCCAATCCTGCCATGCAGCATACTCTGCTATTCCTGTACTGACCCACATACCCACAACTCTCACTGCACCCCAATCCTGCCATGCAGCATCCTCTGCTATTCCTGTACTGACCCACATCTCTCACTGCACCCCAATCCTGCCATACCGCCCTGCACTCTCTGCTATTCCTGTACTCGCCCACATACAAACCGTTCCGTCACTACACCCCAAGCTCGCAGCACCCCCTGCAGGATTTTCTGGTCTCCATGTCCAGGCTACACACAGAGTTAGAATACCGCCTTCTGCTCCCGTGTGTTATATGCAGAGCCGTGTGTTATATGCAGAGCCGTGTGTTATATGCAGAGCCGTGCGTTACGATCACTTGAGTCTCCCCGACGGAGGGAAAGTCACAAACTCAATGACATGTTAAGGTCGCCAGAGCGTCCCTCACCAGAACGCCACGGACCAGCCAGAGAGCCACGTGCGACGGACCGCCAGAGCGCCACGGACCAGCCAGAGAGCCACGTGCGACGGACCGCCAGAGCGCCACGGACCAACCAGAGAGCCACGTGCGACGGACCGCCAGAGCGCCACGGACCAGCCAGAGAGCCACGTGCGACGGACTGCCAGAGCGCCACGGACCAGCCAGAGAGCCACGTGCGACGGACCGCCAGAGCGCCACGGACCAGCCAGAGAGCCACGTGCGACGGACTGCCAGAGCGCCACGGACCACAAGAGCCCCAACGCTTTATATATATATTAGTGGAACTGATAAGAAGCCAAGTATGGTCATTTCTATAAGGCTATCCATGTATAGAGATATTCGACCATTATACAATGCCGCTCGCTCATTATCAGGAGCTTAAGCAAATGGGGATGTTCAATATCATACATTGAAGCACATTCATTTTCATAGGATGTGACGGGTATGGGGATACTCCGTATCATTATACAGTGCAGCACGTTAATATACAGAGACTGGGAGCATATTGGTAATACGCTGTATCATTATACAGTGCAGCAAGGTCTTTAACCGAGACTGAATTTTTCTGCGAGATACTCCGCATAATTATACAGTGCAGCACGTTCATTAACAGACTGGGAGTATCTGGAGATACTTGGTCTCATTGTACGGTGCACAGTGCTGCTCGGACAGCAGAGGTCACATGATACTCCTCTGCCCATTATCAGTGATAAGGCGGAGGCTGAATCAGTGCCAGCAGGGAAAGCCTGCTGCCACCATGTGCCCGGCTAGGACTTGTGTACAGGTGCGGGCCCTCACATATAGGGGCACGGGTGGGGGGGGCTCACATATAGGGGCACGGGTGGGGGGGGCTCACATATAGGGGCACGGGTGGGGGGGGCTCACATATAGGGGCACGGGTGGGGGGGGCTCACATATAGGGGCACGGGTGGGGGGGGCTCACATATAGGGGCACGGGTGGGGGGGGCTCACATATAGGGGCACGGGTGGGCTCACATATAGGGGCACGGGTGGGGGGGGGCTCACATATAGGGGCACGGGTGGGGGGGGCTCACATATAGGGGCACGGGTGGGGGGGGCTCACATATAGGGGCACGGGTGGGGGGGGGCTCACATATAGGGGCACGGGTGGGGGGGGCTCACATATAGGGGCACGGGTGGGGGGGGCTCACATATAGGGGCACGGGTGGGGGGGCTCACATATAGGGGCACGGGTGGGGGCTCACATATAGGGGCACCAGTGGGGGGGGCTCACATATAGGGGCACGGGTGGGGGGGGCTCACATATAGGGGCACGGGTGGGGGGGGCTCACATATAGGGGCACGAGTGGGGGGGGCTCACATATAGGGGCACGGGTGGGGGGGGCTCACATATAGGGGCACGGGTGGGGGGGCTCACATATAGGGGCACGGGTGGGGGGGGCTCACATATAGGGGCACGGGTGGGGGGGGCTCACATATAGGGGCACGGGTGGGGGGGGCTCACATATAGGGGCACGGGTGGGGGGGGCTCACATATAGGGGCACGGGTGGGGGGGGCTCACATATAGGGGCACGGGTGGGGGGGGGCTCACATATAGGGGCACGGGTGGGGGGGGGCTCACATATAGGGGCACGGGTGGGGGGGGGCTCACATATAGGGGCACGGGTGGGGGGGGGCTCACATATAGGGGCACGGGTGGGGGGGGGGCTCACATATAGGGGCACGGGTGGGGGGGGGCTCACATATAGGGGCACGGGTGGGGGGGGGCTCACATATAGGGGCACGGGTGGGGGGGGGGCTCACATATAGGGGCACGGGTGGGGGGGGGCTCACATATAGGGGCACGGGTGGGGGGGGGCTCACATATAGGGGCACGGGTGGGGGGGGGGGCTCACATATAGGGGCACGGGTGGGGGGGGCTCACATATAGGGGCACGGGTGGGGGGGGGCTCACATATAGGGGCACGGGTGGGGGGGGCTCACATATAGGGGCACGGGTGGGGGGGGCTCACATATAGGGGCACGGGTGGGGGGGGGCTCACATATAGGGGCACGGGTGGGGGGGGGGCTCACATATAGGGGCACGGGTGGGGGGGGGCTCACATATAGGGGCACGGGTGGGGGGGGCTCCCATATAGGGGCACGGGTGGGGGGGGCTCCCATATAGGGGCACGGGTGGGGGGGGCTCACATATAGGGGCACGGGTGGGGGGGGGGCTCACATATAGGGGCACGGGTGGGGGGGGGCTCACATATAGGGGCACGGGTGGGGGGGGCTCACATATAGGGGCACGGGTGGGGGGGGCTCACATATAGGGGCACGGGTGGGGGGGGGCTCACATATAGGGGCACGGGTGGGGGGGGGGGCTCACATATAGGGGCACGGGTGGGGGGGGGGCCTCACATATAGGGGCACGGGTGGGGGGGCTCACATATAGGGGCACGGGTGGGGGGGGCTCACATATAGGGGCACGGGTGGGGGGGGCTCACATATAGGGGCACGGGTGGGGGGGGCTCACATATAGGGGGCCTCACATATAGGGGGTGCGGGCCCTCACATAGCGGGCGCTCACATATAGGGGGTGCGCCCTCACATATAGGGGGTGCGGGCCCTCACATAGGGGGCGTGCGGGGGGCCCTCACATATAGGTAGCGTGCCCTCACATATAGGGGGCGTGCGGGGGGGCCCTCGCATATGGGGTGCATGGGGGCCCTCACATATAGGGGGTGCGGGCCCTCACATATAGGGGGCGTGCGGGCTGCCCTCACATATAGGTAGCGTGCCCTCACATATAGGGGGCACGCAGGGGGCCCTCGCATATAGGGGGCGCGCGGGGGGCCCTCGCATGCGGGGGGCCCTCGCATATAGGGGGCCCTCGCATATAGGGGGCACGCAGGGGGGCCCTCGCATATAGGGGGCACGCGGGGGGCCCTCGCATATAGGGGGCACGCGGGGGGCCCTCGCATATAGGGGGCACGCGGGGGGCCCTCGCATATAGGGGGCACGCGGGGGGCCCTCGCATATAGGGGGCACGCGGGGGGCCCTCGCATATAGGGAGCACGGGGGCCTCACATATAGAAGGCGAGAATGGATAGGAAAGGGGTCTGGTACAGGGATGGATAGAGATGAGGTGTCAGATACGGGGGGGAAGGAACATATATCTACTGTGAAGCGCTATGTACGTTAATGGCGCTATATAAATAAAGACATACAATGGGTTCGGGTGAAGAGATACCTATAGGACTCCCCGCACCAGAGGGGGTTAACTCATCACTCCCCGCCCCGTTTTAATTTCGCCGGTTTATTTCCGGTCGGCCCGCTTACTTCCGGGTTGTCCTTCCCTCGCGGGCCGGGCGCCGGTTCCTTCCCGGTCGCCTCCTTCTTCTTTCTCCCTCTATTTCCGGGTCCCGTCTCCGCAGCGCCGCTCCCGCCCTCCGCCGGCGCAGTGACGCCACGCCCCTCCTCCGCGCCGCGAACTACAACTCCCGGCAGCCGCCGCGAGCAGGGCGACGTCACGATAGGGGCAGGAGGGTTGGCACCTTCCAGGAGGAGCCTGGGAGTTGTAGTCCAGCTACCTTCATGGCACAGCAAGTGAATGCAAACTGGAGACTACAACTCCCACAATGCACTGCAGAGGAGCACAGTGAAGGATTTGAGCTATCAAGTCATGTGTGCAGGACAGTGCTTTTATTTTTAATTGGATGTATTAATCATGGTCCCTAATTCACACAGATCATTTGGGGTATTTTTTTTATGTGCATTTGTTGCATATTTATATATTATATAATATATATTTAAATTACCACCTGGTCCATTGAGGTAGCATTTTTTTTTGTTTCTTCTATAGCGCTGACAACGGCCGCGGCGCTGTATATAACATTTTGCAGGCTCAATGAATCCCTGCTCCACAGAGCTTACAATCTAATTTTCACGCGGGAGGCACAAGGAGATTGGCTGCCAAGGTCACAAGGAGAGCTGATTGAAACGGGCTTCACTTCAAAGACATTATTGTGACTAAGTTGTGCTGGGTGTAGGTTCTCTTGGGCGCTGGGTGTAGGTTCTCTTGGGCGCTGGGTGTAGGTTCTCTTGGGCGCTGGGTGTAGGTTCTCTTGGGCGCTGGGTGTAGGTTCTCTTGGGCGCTGGGTGTAGGTTCTCTTGGGCGCTGGGTGTAGGTTCTCTTGGGCGCTGGGTGTAGGTTCTCTTGGGCGCTGGGTGTAGGTTCTCTTGGGCGCTGGGTGTAGGTTCTCTTGGGCGCTGGGTGTAGGTTCTCTTGGGCGCTGGGTGTAGGTTCTCTTGGGCGCTGGGTGTAGGTTCTCTTGGGCGCTGGGTGTAGGTTCTCTTGGGCGCTGGGTGTTGATCCAGATGTGGATACAAGAAACAACATACAGGCAGTCCTCGTTTTACAACGAATGGCTTATCCAACGCTGTGCAATGCATACCTATGTTCATTTTTACAACGCCAAAACGGCTTATCCAACGCTCTTACGACGCTTTGCAACGTTGTATATGTGTTTTATTTATATATATATATATACACACACACACACACACACACACACACACACACACACACACACAAACACAACGTTGCAAAGCGTTGTAAGAGCGTATATATATAATATTATATTATACTATATAATATATTATTTATTATGTTATATATATATATATATATATATATAATACAGTATATACACTATATAATTTGTGTGCTGCATATCTTATTGCCTGCGTAAAATATTTGGTGTATTTTAGTGTTAAAAATGCCTTCAGGAACGGAACCTTTCATTTAAACAGTGTTCCGATGGGAAAACGTGTTTCGCTTTACAACGTTTCGCTATCCAACGACATTTTGAGTAACACATTGTGTCGGATAACCGAGGACTGCCTGTATAGTGTAATACGTTGAAAATGGCACAACTGTCTTGATTGTCCGATGTGATCAGAACTCACACTTTGGCTATCTTGAGCTTTGTGCAGAAACCGCAAATAATACAGAATTGTGTGGTCACTTAGCCGTGTCTTTCATCCAAATCTGCATCTCACGAAAGGAGACAAAAAAAACTGAACAAAGCGCATGGCGCAGTCTGTTTGTGGGTGAAAATACAGGGGTAATAAAGATAAACACTCACATTTAGAGTATCTTGGTTAAAAGCACAGATATTATTGCTGATCTCTCACTCTCTGCTGATTGTTGTTTCATGGGTATTTTCTCCCTGGATAAAGTACCCTCAGGGCTATCAGTAGAACCACAGGTTTTAAGAGGTCTTCATTGAACACGTGAGTGTTGCTGATAAGCCCTTAGTGGGTTCATATGTTTATTTATAAAATGTTTTACCAGGTAGCTTTCTACGGGTATTCAGAAGGTATTGGTATTTCACCCTACGCGTTTCACCAGATTTTGGCTTCCTCAGGGGTACCTTGTGAGCACCCGTAGAAAGCTACCTGCACAGCCCCTACCTGATTTGGCGCCAAACGGACCGGTGAGGAAGGGGTGCTTGGTGTGTCTGTTACGGGAGCTGGTGACAAGACTGCCGCGGAAGGCTGCGGAAGGCCGCGGAAGGCTGCGAGCTTGAAGGAGTACCAGAAGAGGCATTAACAGCACCGGGCGGACGCGACAACTGCGAACTGTGGTCCACGCAGCGGAGCCCTGGGGTAAGACTGCGAAACCTTTTTTGCCGGTACACAAACCCACACATACAGCATACATGTAAACAGCGTAGACAGACACCTTCCCCCAGGAAACGACACAAGGAAGCATATACCCTGAAGGGAGGAAGTTCATATATACCTCCGAGTGACTTATTTAAACCACTCAAGTACCAACAAATATACAACATCACCAAGAAGGCAAATCACTACAACCCTTCAGTTATACCACAGGGCACAATACGACAACATCACTTCCCTGACCTTACCCAATACACCAGCATAGTGTTTGCAAAGCAGAGGCGCGCCTTCATTCTGTGGCTTTTATATTTGGGCCGCAGCGCCCAACACCCACCGACTAGGAAATTCACTGAGGATCAGGACATGTGGGAACGAATCTGTTCATGTAACATTAGTGCATATTTCCCAATTCGCCCTGTCCGTTTCTGGATTTTCCTGTTGTTATATGGTATACATTTTTATATTATTAACTGTTTATTGTAATTGCAGGTAATTGATTAAGCTTAATCATTTAATAAGTAATGCTTTGGGCTCTGAATGAACTGTTGCCCACTCTGGAGAGTATTTACGTTTTCGGACACATTTTGATAGAACAGATTGTGTGTGAAGTGCCAAGTTTTTTTCTATTATAAACAGGGACCTGAGACCCTGACAGATATTAATTTTGCATAATTCTTGTGTGGTTGAAGTGTATAGATATGATTGCAATTGAGTAAGGGGTAAATATTAACTCATTGAAAGTGTATTGTGCAGGTAAAAGGTGAGTTGGCTAGAGAAGCCGTGTGTATTAACCCTGGTTGCATATCTGTCACGTGCCCACTTGTGTGCTGTCCGTGACAGGTGGTATATGGGGACGGATTGAGGGGAGATGTTAATTTGAGGGACCTTTGCGAAGGTGAAAAGTGGGCCAGCTTGCAAGCTGTGTATTAACCCTTCGTCCTGTATGCAGGTCACGAGCTCACAGGTGTGCCGTACGTGACAACACCAAACCCTACCTTAATAGAACACCCACAAATAAACACAATGTCTTGGGAGAAATTAGTTGCAGCTTTATTTATAAATATAAAATCTACATAAAACTAGGGGTACCCATCTGAGTTGCTACGCCCAGAGTTAAAGTTAAAGCTATACACCGCACGCATCCGCATACGTCACTTCCGGTGGTAATCCAACTATGGGCGGAAGTGGCTTCTCCGGTTTCTTCAGCTATAGAGATGATTCTTGAGCGAGCCTGTGCGAAACGCGTTGGATCTATGATCCTGGGAGGACTGGAGACTGAAAGGACTGGCAGTGCATAGCTGAAGAAACCGGAGAAGCCACTACCGCCCACAGTTGGATCACCACCGGAAGTGGCGGGTGCGTGCGGTGCATAGCGGTGCGGCGGTCTGATCGGTGAGACATACAGCAGACCAGCGGTTTCCCCAGCAGTTCTCTCCCACGTACTTTTTAACATTTACAAATGTGAGTGTAATTGTTTTACCTGCTATCTTGTGCAATACATTATCCCTACAATATCACACTGTCGCGATATCCCTCTTCTTTCTACTTACGAACGTTACTTGATGAGGACAAGTGACACATCAGAGGGTGTATAACAACACAACCCCTACCGAGGGACAGAGAACAGGGGCTCCTATCGGAGAGAGAAGTATCTCTGATATGCTACATGACATAGGAAGAACATTGTGAGTGAGACCAACACAGAATCTGATAGGAATATTTTGTATCACAGAGTACACTATTATTGGTTTTGTCTCTTGTTTCTTTATATATTTCACTTATTCACCAAGCGCTCCCCCCTTACCTGGAAGACAAAAATCACTACAGCTGGGACATCGAACAGTCCTATTCAAGGGTGTACAGCAGCGATTCTCTCTCTCTCTCTCTCTCTCTCTCTCTCTCTCTCTCTCTCTCTCGTTTTTGAGGTGATGGGTTTGCACTGATTGAAGTATTTCATTATCCCATTATTATTATTATACTTATTAGTAGTTTACTTGACACAGTTCACTTTATTTGTCACTTGCACTGAGAAACGCCCGGTCCACCCCTTTTCCCTTCAATCCATGTAGGTACTGGCCACAAAATTGGGATGAGTTGACTCGTTACACTCATCTTATTTTCCAATTGAATTTTTATTTATTGTTTTATTCTCCAAGTTCCCGATTTGGGAAAATACCCCCCGCCCCTTTTTTTTGTTCTGTTCCCCTTTGTGTTTTCTACAACCATCGAGTTTTTTTGGAGCATAACTTTCACAATAGAGAGAGTGCCACGATACTGGAAATGACCGGTCAAACGCCACGGAAAGTAATTTCTAGGAATGTTAGGGGTCTGAACAGTAATGGTAAACGTAGGCCACGATTAGAGAACATCTTATTTCAATTGCATCCTATAGAAAGAAAATAAAAATGGAAAAACAAAAATATG
>NC_134493.1:54333531-54361031 GCF_040206685.1 Ascaphus truei | reverse complement strand
TCGCCCGGTCCCTGCTCGCATGCAAAGCATCGCGCCGGAAATCAACCGGCCCCAAGAACACCTCGCATTTAACCCTTCGCTGGGGCACTGTTACGCACCTTGGCATTCACAGAAGAAATCCCACTTCTGCACAGCAGAGGGCAGCAACGGTCCTGTGTACTTAGAGTGACCGGAGCCTCTCACTCTGAGGTGACCGAGGTGGACCTAGAGCCTATCTATGGTGGCACAGTGGCACCTGACCTCTGACCCCTGTCTTGCCCACTGCAGCTTGAAATAGTGACACAGAGCAAAGAAAAAGAGCCAACCACAATGCAGTCTGGCCCTCCCAACGTAGCAGACCGTGGCAGAAAAGGGTCCCAAGTGTCAATGAGTCTGTAGACCAGGAGTGGCCAACTCCAGCCCTCAAGGGCCACCAACTGGTCAAGTTTTCAGGATATCCCTGCTTCAGCACAAGTGATGCAGTCAAAGGCTGAGCCACTGATTGAGCCACCTGTGCTGAAGCAGGGATATCCTGAAATCCTCACCCAGTGGTGGCCCTTGAGGCCTGGAGTTGGCCGCCCCTGCTGTAGACAATTGACCTTCAGTCTCCTGATGCTGGCGATGACTTTAGTGACACAGACGGCAGCAACCTGTAGCTGAGCCAGGATGTCCCTGTCACAGCAGGGTGACACAGAAGGGACTCCAGACCCATTCAGACTGACCCCCACACTACCCACCATTAGGATGGAGAGGTGGAGGGAAAAAAGTGAGGGGGAGGTGGGGGGGAGAGGGGGAGGTAGAGAGAGAGAGAGAGAGAGAGAGAGGGGGAGGAAGAGAGGTGGAGGGGAAAAGGTGAGGGGGGAGAGGGAGAGGTGGAGGGAGAGAGGGAGAGGTGGAGGGAGAGAGGGAGAGGTGGAGGGAGAGGTGGAGGGAGTGGTGGAGGGAGAGAGGGAGAGGTGGAGGGGGAGAGGTGGAGGGAGAGGTGGAGGGAGAGAGGGAGAGGTGGAGAGCTGAAAATGGCTGTTTCATTGGTTTTCTGCGTTGCTGTGGGGCACTGATCTGACCGGCAGGGGAACAGAAGAAGACTCATCAGGGACTGGTCAATCCATGGAGTGGTCACGTGATCACAATGCCCCCAGTTTCTCCATTTCGGCCCTGGGCAAAATATGTGCCGGCCGGTCGGACACAAAATGGTAGCGGGATCAGAGGTCGGCCCAGCAGCCAACATAAAAAGTCACATCGTACTCAGGAGATGACATTGCAGCTTTCTATTGGTAGTCTAGCGGCCATGTTTGTAGTCTGGCGGCCATGTTTGTAGTCTGGCGGCCATGTTTGTAGTCTGGCGGCCATGTTTGTAGTCTGGTGGCCATGTTTGTAGTCATGTGGCCTATCTGGGGAACCGGGGCATCCTCAGGCATCGGGACCAGAGATCAGTGCTTTAATAATAATTAATTCTATGTGGGGGAAGGGGGAACTGCCCCTTTAGGCAAATAGAACTTCCTCCTAGCAAAGATTTACCCTGCAGAGCATCGCCCTATTAACCCCTTCCACCCTCCACTCCCCAGCACACTGGGCCTTACCTCGTATGCTGCAAAGTCATCAAAATCCACAGAGCAGGCGGGGGGCTCTTCTTCCGTGGGGTATCCCATGTCATACAGCTGCATGTCCAAATCTGCACGGGGAGGGAGGGGGGATCAGAGACGGGTTTAATTCCATCTTACCATCAGGGACCCCCTCCCCCCCATTGGACACAATGGTTAAATGTGTGACACGCTCGAGACAATCACACACACACCACCCCCTCTTACCGCTCCATGCTGTTTCCTCCTCTCCTTGGCCCCACCACCAGGCTTCTGACACATCCTCCTGATTGGCTGCTGCTGGGTAATGCAGCCAATCAGGATGGAGGAAGCTGCGCATCCCCCTAGCAACAGCCCTGCTCTCTCCCTGTTCAGGGAAATCCTGCGGCCCCCCAAGCCGGTCAAATCACTATGTCCAGAGAGGTAATACCGGACACAGACATGTCCAGAGAGGTAATACCGGACACATACATGTCTAGAGAGGTAATACCCGACACATACATGTCCAGAGAGGTAATACCGGACACATACATGTCCAGAGAGGTAATACCGGACACATACATGCCCAGAGAGGTAATACCGGACACATACATGTCCAGAGAGGTAATACCGGACACATACATGTCCAGAGAGGTAATACCAGAGACAGATACATGTCCAGAGAGGTAATACCGGAGACACATACATGTCCAGAGAGGTAATACTGGACACATACATGTCCAGAGAGGTAATACCGGACAAAGACATGTCCAGAGAGGTAATACCAGACACATACATGTCCATTATTACCTCTTATCTTTTAGTGGACAGAGGTTCCAAATACAGGACAGACTGGTTCAATACTGGACACCTGTACAGGTAGTGTCCCCAGCGGCTCTCTCTCAGAGGTATTGCCAGTATACAGGGCCGGGGAAGGCAGGACGCATCACACCAAAGACTTTAATGTGTGGTTGAGCGAGGGTGTGACGGAGAGGGATTTGGGATTTATTGGGCAGAGCTGCTGTAACGGGAGGGATATGGGACACGCCTACAGCCCTGCGTGTTCAATTCCAGAGCCCGGACCTCCGGGATGGCGGAGATACATTGGACAATGTGCAAAGATGGGTTAATAAAATGGCGCTCGGCCTACAGCTGGGGTCTTCACCTGGTTCCCCAAAGGGGCCAAATCGGAGAACATTGAGGAGAAAGGCCACACGCGTACTCTAATGTCATTTTACATTCATTTAAACCAGGGGTGGGCAACCCCAGTCCTCAAGGGCCACCAACAGGACAGGTTTTCAGGATATCCCTGCTTCAGCACAGGTGGCTCAACCAGACCTGTTGGTGGCCCTTGAGGACTGGAGTTGCCCTAACCCTTGAATTAAAGACTTAAACATTATACTTCGGATAATAATATAAGTGGGGCGTTAAACCTCTTAAGAAGAGAAAGAGGCGCGTTCATATTAGTGCTAATAATAAGTACAGTATTGGTGAACATTAGTCATAATAGCAAATATTTCCAACAATATGTAAGGTGATAAACATAGTGACAAAAGTGATATTAAAATCCAAATAAATCCCAAATTAAGCCACTAACCCTTCCTATCTTCTGCTGCCAAACTCACAAAGGTGTATGATGTCTTTGGGGGTCTCTGAACAGGGGGTTGGGGGGGTTCTTTAGCTTTAACCCACCCTGTCCTTATCAGAAAGGCTAGGGGAGAGAGGGCTTTTCCTGTGCAAACTCTAGTTGGACACAAGGGAACCGCCAGAGGCAGCCACACCCCTCCCGTGTGTCCACTCACCATGTTTATATAATAACTCTAAATAATGATTCACAAATACTAATAGGTGTCAGATTTGGGTTAAAAAGGAATAAAGAGGGACTGATCCCTTAAACATGTATTAATTTCATTTATTTATCAAATGTGTTACCAGGAAGTAATGCATGGAGAGTTACCTCTCGTTTTCAGGTACAGTATGTCCTGGGCACAGAGTTATAATGACAAATACATGATTATAAATACATAGTTACATAGGAGAACAGGGTTATACATTAAGTATGAAGACGTTGCATGAAAAGTTAAAGATCAAATAAGTTATAGGAGTAACATGTGACTGCCATTAGTACACTTTGCCCCTAGGAGGGACTGAGCCCTTAACCATGTCACTGCCATTAGTACACTTTGCCCCTAGGAGGGACTGACCCCTTAACCATGTCACTGCCATTAGTACACTTTGCCCCTAGGAGGGACTGACCCCTTAAACATGTCACTGCCATTAGTACACTTTGCCCCTAGGAGGGACTGAGCCCTTAACCATGTCACTGCCATTAGTACACTTTGCCCCTAGGAGGGACTGACCCCTTAAACATGTCACTGCCATTAGTACACTTTGCCCCTAGGAGGGACTGACCCCTTAAACATGTCACTGCCATTAGTACACTTTGCCCCTAGGAGGGACTGACCCCTTAACCATGTCACTGCCATTAGTACACTTTGCCCCTAGGAGGGACTGACCCCTTAAACATGTCACTGCCATTAGTACACTTTGCCCCTAGGAGGGACTGACCCCTTAAACATGTCACTGCCATTAGTACACTTTGCCCCTAGGAGGGACTGACCCCTTAACCATGTCACTGCCATTAGTACTCTTTGCCCCTAGGAGGGACTGACCCCTTAACCATGTCACTGCCATTAGTACACTTTGCCCCTAGGAGGGACTGAGCCCTTAACCATGTCACTGCCATTAGTACACTTTGCCCCTAGGAGGGACTGACCCCTGTGACGATGGGGAGGATTTGGCCCAGGAGTACAGGGGTTCACCCCCAATTGGCCACCCTCTAACCTCGCCAGGGAGACCAGGGGTTAACTGGGCTGAGGTCCAGAAATGTGATTCAACCCTTGTTATGACATGAAAATGCTTATTCCCCTGTGTAACTGTATTGTGTTATCCTGGTGTTGGCACTCACACATACCCTAGGGTTGCTGCGGGAGGGAAAGAGCTCTGGTAAAATAGCGATTATAGCCAGTTGTTCCCTTTTTCCCGCCTTTTCATGCTCCATTTTTCAGCCGTCTAAATGTATATTCCCGTTCCCCCATGTTGTATTGTTATATCAGTGTCTGCACCACACACACTGGGGCTTAAGGGGTTAATAAGCTACAGTTTAAGAAAATACCACTGTATTGTGTCTTTTCAGGAAATCTAGACTTCAAAAGGCTGAATTGAAGTTGAATGTGAAAAGCAGAAGGGTTTTTTAGTGTACAGTATGTTAATACCTGTTTGCAGGAAGCTAGAGTGGGGGTGAGCATTATAACTCACACCTTACAGCAAAAGGTATCCTGCCAGAGTAATCTGAACCCAGGTGACAAATGTCCTCCCTGCTTCAAAGGTTTTATTGATGGGGGCAAGGGTGGGGCTACCCAAGGAGGACATCAGGATGAGTGACCTTATTAAATATAAGAATATTATGAGATGTCCTTGGCCGAACATGCTAAGAGTTACATATGTGTGTTCGTGGGACTTAGCCCCACCTGATAAGTCTAAACACTTGAGATCTACCAGCTACTAAGGGCCAGATATTAATATCTCTCTTAATTTTAATATTACACTGTAATGTTTGGTCTCTCTGGGAGCGTCAGGTGTGACGGAATGTATTAATATGGCTCACCTGCCTGTAAGTACTACTGAACAGAAGTTATGAAGTTAGGTAGGTATTTACAGCAGATATGGAATTTTGGTTCCATTCTGCTATGGTAATAAGCAGGAAACACATCCTGCTGGAATTTACAAAAACCTGGGGATCAAAGGCTAAATTGCTTAATTACTTATCTTTGGCCCAACTGACCAAAGGAACTGACCAGTTTAAGTGTGACATTTCACACGAAACAATGGAAGTCCAAAATCAGCTTCAAAAGCTTCAAAGGGACTTTTGCTAGACGGCTCGGCGCCGTGACTGGGAAAGAAGGGTTAAAATGATATATAAGTCAGAGCCACCCTTTACCCATTGTCTTCATGTATTGTCTTCATGTCTTCATGTCTGCATGTCATCAGGCCTGTGTCTTTATGCAAGGTCTTGGGATGATGCAGGTTTTGCTGTATGACTGCCAGTCCAGATGGGACTGTTTTCATCATTGCCATCTTTAAGTAAGTGCCTATATTTTGCTGTTATTTGTACATTTTGTGTGTTCACCTTTATCAAGGAATAAATTATATTTTATCATATCTAAGTCTAGTCCCAGTTCAAACCCAGGTATATACAGTATATATTTATATATATTTTGTGTAAATTACAGCCTGTCATAAAGTCACCGTGACAACCCCTTAACCATGTCACTGCCATTAGTACTCTTTGCCCCTAGGAGGGACTGACCCCTTAACCATGTCACTGCCATTAGTACTCTTTGCCCCTAGGAGGGACTGACCCCTTAACCATGTCACTGCCATTAGTACACTTTGCCCCTAGGACCCTAGGAGGGACTGAGCCCTTAACCATGTCACTGCCATTAGTACACTTTGCCCCTAGGAGGGACTGAGCCCTTAACCATGTCACTGCCATTAGTACACTTTGCCCCTAGGAGGGACTGACCCCTTAACCATGTCACTGCCATTAGTACACTTTGCCCCTAGGAGGGACTGAGCCCTTAACCATGTCACTGCCATTAGTACACTTTGCTCCTAGGAGGGACTGACAACTTAAACATGTCACTGCCATTAGTACACTTTGCTCCTAGGAGGGACTGACCCCTTTAAGACAACTAAATCAGACTGTAAAATGACACGCATCATTACATCCCAACTCTGGCAATGTCCCAATAGCCCTGCCTGTACCTATAAGCTCTGGTATCATAGCAACCACATCGGGCCTAACTGCCATCGTGAAGCCTGACAGGTGGTTATGATAAGACCAGCAGGATATCTGAATTGTATTATTTTTCTTTCATTTTTGGTGACACTCTTTACTCCAGGAGCGATCACGTGATCAAAACCAGACATGGACGTGGAGGCGCTCCGATATGCCCCTAAAGAAAACCTACAAGTGCCTATTACATACCTAGCACATCATAAGAGCCCGCTACCCGTTAAAATGGGCATACTGCGCTCAAAATTAATCTGGGTGTAATTGGCTTCCTTTGAAACCATTTATTGTCATCTATTGTCCTGGTACGTGTCAACTCCCGCTCATTTTCTGCCAGTCTCACCTTTGGGGGGTGGGGGCAGTCTCGCCAGTTGGGGGGGAGCAGTCTCGCCAGTTCAGTGGCCCAGTCTCGCCAGTTGGGTGGGCAATCTCGCAGAGGGGGTGGGCAATCTCGCCAGAGGGGGGGGGCAGTCTCGCCAGTTGGGGGGGGGGCAGTCTCGCCAGTTGGGGGGGGGGCTCAGTCTCACTTTGGGGGGGGAGGGTCAGTCTCGCCAGTTGGGGGGGGGGGCAGTCTCACCAGTTGGGGGGGGGGGGGGTTCAGTCTCTCCAGTAGGGGGGGGGCAGTCTCGCCAGTTGGGGGGGGCTCAGTCTCACCTTGGGGGGGAGGGTCAGTCTCGCCAGTTGGGGGGGGGGCAGTCTCACCAGTTGGGGGGGGGGGTTCAGTCTCTACAGTAGGGGGGGGTGTCAGTCTCGCTAGTTGGAGGGGGGCAGTCTCACTGATTTTCAGTATCAGCGTCAGAGATTTCAATGGAGTCCGAATAATTAAAAATAAATTCTCCATTAACCCTTTGAGTGTCAGCCCCTCCAGCACTAGCAGTCACGCGATCCCTTCTCCGACACAGTCAGGTGATTGCTCCGCCGCCGGTGACAGGAGCGCACAACACCATCTCGTGTCATTTTTTTTTAATTTACCAGGATGGGGAGGGGGGGGTCCCCGGGGAGGGGGGGGGGGGGTCCCCCACCGGAGTTGAACCTCAGTGTCTTCAAGTCTGGGGACGCCCCGGTTCTCCCAAGATGCTGACCGGTAACAGTAGCGCCAGTACTTTCTGGTATTTAAAAGCCTCCCCCGTCACGCGAGCCAATAAGAAGCCACGATGGACAATGCTGCGGCTTCCTATTGGCCCTCATGACGAGGGAGATTTAAGCAGCCATTTTGTTTCCCCTGCACGGAACTGCAACACGCTACTTTTACTGGAAAGTATCTCAGGAGTTAGGCGGTCACCAGAGCTGAAATTAGCACAGTTAGGCTTCAGTGACCCTCTGCTTCCCACCCTGGGGAAAAAAAGGGGTCCCACTGAGATTATCCATGGTGACCCGACCTCTGGGGTCCCCACGATTCCGGAGACATAATTAGTTTTGTCGCACCAAACAATATGGTCACCGGGGTCAGCCTCACTCTGGCGACCAATAGCAAGCTGTGACATCATCAAGGGAAGTGATGTCAGGGGATGCCGTGTGACTTTCTATTAGTCTACTGGTCCCCGGCGGCCATCTTTGTAGTTTTGTGTCAACAATAGACACAAAAACTGTTAATATCTCGGAAACCAGGGGGGATCTCTGAGGTCGGGGGGCTGCAGTCAGCTTCAGGGGACCCCACGGATCAGGCACCATAAGGGGGAGGGGGGACTTGACATGTTTGACAGCATCATCAGTTAACACGAAAAAAACATCCATAAAACAAAATGGAGATTGACCGTCTGCCTGTATATCAAACAGTCTCACCGCCAGAAAAAGAGATCAAGTAAAGATCGTAAAAACCCACCTTCGGTTACTATGGAGACTCTTTTTTTGTGGGGGTGGGTCACATGGTGTAATTCACCTGTCTTGAACCTATTAAACATTACTATCATTGTAGTGGGATTGCGCCATTTTATAAACCCCCCAGCAACATATAGTACAATATATTTGAATCGTCTAGGGGCCTGCAACGTGGCTGGCACCTGAGGCGTTAATTGCGCTCACCTTCATTCTGGATTTCGGAGATGCCCCGATAAAAATCCCGGAAGTTTATGACGCCCAAACCGGCCGGATCCAGGTAACCGGTGAGTTCCTTTACCTGCCGGGAAACGGGAAAGCAACATGGATGACGTGTGGCGTTACAAGATAACCTTACCTGAACCAGAGAGAGGGGGGGGGGGGAGGAGAGGGGGAGGGTGTGTCACTCGGAGTTGACAAGTGGACCCCCACTGGCAAAAGGGGATTTACATGTTTTGGGGTCATTTGCCGCATGGGGGGGGGGTCACCGACAGAAAGCCGCGACGTCATCTCCCGATGATGTCACCTCTTCCGATTGGTTGCCTGAGGGAGCCCTAAACCGGCGGCCATTTTGTATCGGACAAAACCCTTCGGCACTCCAGGAAGCCTTTCCCTCTCCCGGAGGAACGCAGAGCGCCGCAGGGATGAACCCTTTCCTTCCCGGGATCGCCACAGCGTCATTGCGTTAACCCTTTCCCTCTCCCGGAGGCACGCACGGCACTGCGGGGAATAACCCTTTCCCTCCCGGAGGCTCGCTGGGATTAACCCTCTCCCGTCTTGCAGAGAATCTCCTGTTAACTCTTTCCCCGGGGGCCCGCCGGAATCTAACCCTTTCCGCCCCCGCACAGAGTGAATGCAGCATTAACCCTTCGACGCAGGTCATGTTTTCAGGATATCCCTGCTTCAGTACAGGTGGCTCAATAAATGACTGCACTACCTGTGCTGAAGCAGGGATATCCTGAAAACCTGACCCGCTGCCGGTGACTCTTTAATAGATGACAGACAAATTACAAAACAATGACAATCCTCTGTAACATAATTAGCTGAGGAGCATTTTCCATGTAGACGTCACTAGCGCCCCGGGGCTGCACGGCGCTTCTGCACCTGAAGTGACTTATTACCAGCATCACTGCAGTCTCACGGCTCTATCGCCAACTCCCCTCGGTCCAACTAATGGAACAGTCCTACCCAATGTTACACAGGGGACACCGGCACAACCACTGACAGATGAGGGGGGGATACTGGGTGGCACGACACAGCCATACAAATAGCCTGGCTGCTCCCAATGGGCTGTCGTTACCTCCCATAATCCTGCTGGGCATTACAGAAGCGCCATGCAGCCCCGGGGCGCCAGTCTAGCTGTAAAACGCTGCTCAGCGAGGTATGTTACAGAGGATTAGCATTATTCTGTAATGTGTCTGTGATCTATGTGATGATATAATAAAGATGTAGGCCACAAGGTGGCAAAGTGTGTCATCAACAGCGCTTCCCACAATGCAACTGTGCTGTTCCCTCATGTAAGACGAGAGATGTATGTGTATCGTTATGTATATCGCACACACAGTGTACCCGGCGCTTTACAGAAGAGACAGGACAGGGAATTATAACACAATACGCACATTAAACACAATCAGACAATAGGACAGGAAGTCCCCGCCCCGCAGAGTCACAGCCTCCCACGCTCACACACTGCGCCGGCCCCGCTAACTGAAGCAGTGGATCAGCAATAAGGGCGGGGGGTGGAAGCAGGAGGCTGGGGCAATAAGGCACTCTGGGTCAGTGACATCCGTCACTGATCGAGTCCGGCTGTTTGTCACTGAACTAGTCCTGTCAGTGGCACGTGGCCGTGTCCCACAGAGTAGGCCAGGAGTAACCTAGCAATACGGGTCGCAAGTAACACAGCGCGGGAGCAATGGTGTTTACATACCCCCCCCCCCCCCCTTACAGCAGGGCTGCTCACCTCCAGTGCTCAAGACCCCCCAACAGGACAGGTGTTAAGGATATCCCTGCTTCAGCACAGGTGGCTCAAATTGAGCCACCTGTGCTGAAGCAGGGACATCCCAAAAACCTGACATGTTGATGGCCCTTTAGGACTGCAGTTGAGAACCCCTGCCTTACTGTAACACTGTGTTATACAACAGAGACAGGGTGAGAATAAACACACATACACACACACACACACACGTATAATCCCATGTACAGGAAGCCACACTGCATTTGCGTGAAGATTAAGGATGATTGTCATAGATCACGGTTTCGGTTCTGAAGGCCCGGATAAAGGCCCGGATAAAGGCCCGGCACTGGGGACCGGATAAAGGCCCGGCACTGGGGACCGGATAAAGGCCCGGCACTGGGGACCGGATAAAGGCCCGGCACTGGGGACCGGATAAAGGCCCGGCACTGGGGACCGGATAAAGGCCCGGCACTGGGGACCGGATAAAGGCCCGGCACTGGGGACCTGATAAAGGCCCGGCACTGGGGACCGGATAAAGGCCCGGCACTGGGGACCGGATAAAGGCCCGGATAAAGGTCCGGATAAAGGCCCGGATAAAGGCCCGGATAAAGGCCCGGCACTGGGGACCGGATAAAGGGCCGGATAAAGGGCCGGATAAAGGGCCGGATAAAGGCCCGGCACTGGGGACCGGATAAAGGCCCGGCACTGGGGACCGGATCATTGATCTTTGAGAAACATTGATGTTTTTTTCACGCCTCATGGAGTGTGGTTCCTGTAAGCGGTAAATACTCACTGGCAGCCATATGCACACCTACTCGTGACAATGTTCTGGGGTGTTGTTCACTGGTACACACACCACACAGGGACACTGGCACAACCACTGACCGAGAGGAGGAGGGTTACTGGGTGGCACGACAGCCATACATACAATAGCCTGGTAACCAGAGCTGCTCCCAGCGGCTCTCGTTACCTCCCATAATCCTGCTGGGCATTATACACAGGACACCCATACCCACAGGAAAGGGGTGGGGGTTAACCTCTTCACTGCCACAGACCCAGGACACCCTATCCCTGACCGAGGCCCTGTTGTCATCGCGCATATGCAAACGGCGTCCCCTGCCACTTTCAGTGCTGAATGGGTTAATGCAGCGTTTTAGCTGTAGTTATATAAATTAAGTCAGCGTTTCTATAAAGAAATTCTATATATATATATATATATATATACACACACACACAAGCATTATACGTATGTGTATAATGTGTGTGATTTTATATATATATATATATATATATATATATATAAATAAAATTACGTACACACGCACGTATCTTTGTGTATATATATATATATATATATATATATATATATAAAAATATGCACACACATACAGATATATATCAACAACTATATACATATATAAATATCAACAAATATATACACACACAAAATATATATATATTTTTTTACACACTATCAGTTGTCAAGTTGTGATGGTAAGCTTACAATCTAATTTGGATCCCTGGGACAATTGGCTGGCGTGATACTTATCAAAGCTATATATTGCAGTATATTTATGTCCCATTGAAACTGCAAGTCTCCCTCCCTCTCTCTTACCTGCTCTGCTCCATACACAGTAGCAAACTGCACAAAGTCCTCCATCTTCACAAAGCCATCTTTATCGCGGTCCAGAGCGTCGAACACAGCACGGAGACGGGAAAGCTCGTCCCCGAAACCGGAGGGGCCAGCGTCCAGGGGCAACCCCGAGTCCAGGTCACCCTCCCCGTACAGAGGGGTGGCGCAGGGCACAGCTGGGAGGGGAGGGTCAGCAGGCTGATGTGGTGTAGTGACATCACATCGGGGCAACTGGGTAGGTTCCAGGGGTGAGTCTGTTTGAGACAGGGGCAACTGGCTAGGCGCACTAAATGGGGGCAAGTGGGTATTTTCAAAGGGTGAGTCCATTTGAGACATCTGCCCCGTTACATCTCGTGAGGGTAACTGGGTGCTGTCATGGAGTGGATCCGATTGGGAAAATTGACCTGTTGTGTCACCTGGGGGAAACAGGGCAGTTTGAAGAGGTGTGTCAACTTGAGCCAGGGGCAACTGAGAGGTTTCAAGGAGCAAGTCTGCTCGGGACCGGGGCAACTGTTTTTTTGCGTTCGATGAGGGCAGCGGCGTGTTTTCACTGGACTGGTCCAACAGATCAAAGGAATCGGTTACAACAATCAATGGCAACTGGTTTATTTCCCTGGGGGTATCCGATTCAGCATGGGGCAACTGGTTACTTTCAGTCAATGAGTCGGAATCAGACAGGGGCAACTGGCATGTTTCAATGGGTGAAGCGGAGAGGGATTGGGCCAAGAGGTGGGGTTCATAGTAGGAGTCAGAAATACACAGGGCCTGCTGGTCCGTAACATCTTTTGGGGGCAACCGGTTCCTTTTAAGGGGAGAGTCCAATTCAGACTGGGGTATTTGGTCAGCAGCATCAGGAGGGGGCAAATAGTCTGTTTTATAAGGAGAGCGTTTACAAGACTGGGGTAACTGGCCAGCTTCCAACAACGTGTCCACATGGTACAGGGGTGGTTGGTCAGTCCCATTAAGAAGGGGTCCCCGGCCAGGTTCACGGACCAAACAGGAGAAAGCCAATTGGTCTGAATGAATCAGGGGCAATTGGTCACTTACGCTTGGAAGGGGAAGCTGCCTACTTTCATGGGGTAAATCAGCCTGAGTACAGGGCAACTGACCAGGTGTACCGAGAATGGGTGACTGGTCAGTTTCCAAGGGTACATGTGATTGAGACAGGGGCAGTGGGGCAGTTACATTAATCGGGGGCAATTGTTCAGTTTCCAAGACTGTGTCCACTTGGGAGAGGGGTAATTGGCCGGTTACGTCATACAGCGGGTCACGGTCCTTTTGGGATGGGGGTAGCTGGTCGGCTACCATACATGAGAAGAGGTCAGATAAGGACTGGAGGTCAGCTGATAGGGACAGGCCGGCAGTTTCAGGGGATAACTGCTCAGATTCTAGTGGGGTATCCAACCGGAAAATTGAAAACGGATCTTCTGCATCACAAAGGGGCAGTTTGCCAGCCTCAGGGGGTAAATCAGTCACAGGCAGGGGCATCGGGTCAGTGCTGAGTGCCCAGTCCCATGTAAATATGGGCAGCTGTTCGGTTTCATGGGGCAAAGTGTTGTTAGACTGGGGCAATTGGTAAGAATCTACGAATGAGTCCAAGGGGAATAGGGGCAGGCGGTCTGTGTCATGGGGCAAACAGATATCAGATAGGGGTAATTGCTCACCGTTATGGGTCAAACAATTTCCAGACAGGGGCAGTTTTTGAGTTTCAGGGGGTAAACTGGCAGGAGAAATGGGCATCAAGTCCCTTTGTAGGGCCAAGCTCCAAGCAAACTGGGGCATCCGGCCTATTTCAGGGGGCAAACTGGTTATAAACTGGGGCATCTGGCCAGTTTCTAAGGGAGAAACCACTGTAAGCTGGGGCAGTTGGTCACTGTCATGGGGTAATGTGGTCTCAGAGAGGGGCAACTGTTCAGATTGAAAGGGTGAGCCCGAGTAAAGGGGCAATTGGTCTTTTTTATGGGGCAAAATGGTCTGTGATAGGAGCATTTTCCTAGTTTCAGGGGGTAAATAGGTCTGTGACAGGGGCATCTGGTTAGTTTCGAGGGGCAAATTAGTCTGTGACTGGGGCATCTGGTCAGATTCAGGAGGTAAATGAATCTGAGACAGGGGCATCTGGGCAGATTGAGGGGTCCAATCCAACGTATAAAGGTTAAAGCGGCCACATTCGTCCCCCACCCAGTGCCCACCTCCCACAGTCTCTCCCACCTGCCCCCGTCCTGTCCCTTGCAGCCCCTGGGGCAACAATGATGATTCTTCTGGCTCAGGCATAATCTCACCCTGCTCATCCTGTTCTTCCAGCCTGGGCTGCAAGGAGGCAGGTCCTTCCCACTTTTGCACCAAGAAACTGCCCCCCACCTGCTGGGGGCAGGTCAGGCCCCCAGTTGGCCCCATGTGCTGCCCCTCGAGATAGTCTGCGTCCAAGCTGCCCCCCAACCCCCAGGCAGTCCTCAGGTGACCCCTCTCCATCCTCATCTGCCCCTACAGGCTGGAGGGGGGGGGGGTATATGGGTGGTCCTGATGTAGATGTCCTTGTGGCTTCAGACCCTCTCCTCCATCATGTATCCTTCCAATGTAGCTCCCCCCCACCCCCCAAAAAAGGGGGTTACTGCAAGGGGGTCAGAGCCCTGTTGGGAGATGCACCTGCCCCATCTGTCCTGAGTGGCAGCATTCCGGGGGTATATTTGTAATCCAGGCTGCAAATCCAATAAAAGCCCCCCTTTTCCCCACCAGCCCCCCTTTTATAATCCAACAAGGTGCAGATCCAGAGGGGTTTGGGTGCAATAAATACCCCAGGAGGGGGTAGGAGGGGGGGGGGTGATAAATGCTTAGATGAGGCTGGTCTTGCTGGCAAGAAAGGGTTATGCGGTGTGATTGGGGGTCTGGGGTGTTGATGGGCAGGGAGGGGTGGGGTAGTTAAGGGGTCCGGAGGGGTCTCCTAGCGGTGACAGCCGGTGATCCGGGAACTCTCCATCCGAAAGACTGCAGGAGACAGAGAGGGGAGGCTGGGAGAAAGAGGAGGAGCAGGGGGAGGGGAGGGAACAGGTCTGATGGGGAGGGAGGGGGAGAGAGGGAGAGAAACAGGTCTGATGGGGAGGGAGGGGTGAGAGAAAGAAAGAGGGAAGGGGACAGGTCTGAAGGGAGGGAGGGTGGAGTGAGAGAGAGAAAGGGGGAAGAGGGAGGGGGAATATGTCTGTGATGGGGACGAAGGGGAGTGAGACACGGAGAGAGGGAAGTAAGGGGGGGAGAGAGGGAAGTAAGGGGGGGAGAGAGGGAAGTAAGGGGGGGAGAGAGAGGGAAGTAAGGGGGGGGAGAGAGAGGGAGACAAGGAAGGGGGGAGAGAGAAGGAAGGGGGGGAGAAAAAGAGAAGAGAGAGAAGTAAGGAGAGAGAGAAGTAAGAGGGGGAGGGAGAGAGAAATAAGGAAGGGGAGGGAGAGAGAAGTAAGGAAGGGAAGGGAGAGAGAAGTAAGGAAGGGAAGGGATAGAGAGAAGTAAAGGGGGAGAGGGAAGTAAGGGGGCGAGAGAAGTAAGGGGGGGAGAGAGGGAAGTAAGGGGGGGAGAGAGGGAAGTAAGGGGGGAGGGAGGGGAGTAAGGGGGGGAGAGAGAGAAGTAAGGGGGAGAGGGGGAAGTAATGGGGGGAGAGAGGGAAGTAATGGCGGTGGGGGGGAAGTAAGGGCGGAGGGGGGGGAAGTAAGGGCGGAGGGGGGGGAAGTAAGGGCGGAGGGGGGGGAAGTAAGGGCGGAGGGGGGGGAAGTAAGCGGCGGAGGGGGGGAAGTAAGCGGCGGAGGGGGGGGAAGTAAGGAGGGGAGAGGAGAAGTAAGGAGGGGAGAGAGGAGAAGTAAGGAGGGGAGAGAGGAGAAGTAAGGAGGGGAGAGAGGAGAAGTAAGGAGGGGAGAGAGGAGAAGTAAGGGGGGAGAGAGGAGAAGTAAGGGGGGAGAGAGGAGAAGTAAGGGAGGGGAGAGAAGTAAGCAGGGGAGGGAACAGAGAAGGGGGGAGGGAACAGAGAAGGGGGGGAGGCAACAGACAAGGGGGGGAGGCAACAGACAAGGGGGGGAGGGAACAGACAAGGGGGGGAGGGAACAGAGAGAAGGAAGGGGGTGACAAAGAGAGAAGGAGGGGGTGACAGAGAGAGAAGGAGGGGTGACAGAGAGAGAAGGAGGGGGTGACAGAGAGAGAAGGAGGGGGTGACAGAGAGGAGGGGGTGACAGAGAGAAGGGGGGACAGAGAGAAGGAGGGGGGGACAGAGAGAAGGGGGGGACAGAGAGAAGGGGGGGGGGAGACAGAGAAAGGTCATTAGTATGCTTTGCTCTTAGGAGGGGTTGCGCCCAAGTATATATTTCCACGAAGGATCCTCCCTGTGTGTTTGGGGAAGGTGCACCTGCTAATGACAGGAGCACTTGTTTGTGTAGAAGAGACGAGTAAAAGTTCCATTGCGTCACACACCCAAAGGAGATGCATATTAATAACGCAGGAAGCCTCACTGATCCGTGCAATAACCCCACACAGCAGCATGGTCCTATTATATCACTTCTGCACGCTTTCTGCAGAAATTCTGCAAAGAACTCCAGGGGGGGGGGGGGGTGTATCCTCAAGTTGGCTGCAGACCTGGGTGAGGAGCCTTACGAGAGGCATTCGCGATGCGCGGTACGGGAGAGCTGGGCTAGTCAAGTGATATCACGAAAGACCTAGAATACCCACCCAACACGCAGATTAAGCAAAAAGGTACATCTGTTACACCCAAAGTGCACATAGGCCCGACGTTTCGTCCCCATGGGGACCTTCTGCAGCGGAAGCACACACACACCCCAATATAAATGTCTGCAGCGGAAGCACACACACCCCAATATAAATGTCTGCAGCGGAAGCACACACACACCCCAATATAAATGTCTGCAGCGGAAGCACACACACACCCCAATATAAATGTCTGCAGCGGAAGCACACACACACCCCAATATAAATGTCTGCAGCAGAAGCACACACACCCCAATATAAATGTCTGCAGCGGAAGCACACACACACCCCAATATAAATATCTGCAGCGAAAGCACACACACACCCCAATATAAATGTCTGCAGCGGAAGCACACACACCCCAATATAAATGTCTGCAGCGGAAGCACACACACACCCCAATATAAATGTCTGCAGCGGAAGCACACACACACCCCAATATAAATGTCTGCAGCGGAAGCACACACACACCCCAATATAAATGTCTGCAGCGGAAGCACACACACCCCAATATAAATGTCTGCAGCGGAAGCACACACACCACAATATAAATGTCTGCAGTGGAAGCACACACACCCCCCAATATAAATGTCTGCAGCACTCGCCGAGTTGTAGTAAAATATAATTTATTCCATCAGTATAAAATAAAAATATGTAAAAATTGAATATTTTTGTTTTTGTATATATACCCACATCCACACGTGAGCACAGACAGGACACACGGGTCAGACACGTCCCATCCACACGTGAGCACAGGCAGGACACACGGGTCAGACACGTCCCATCCACACGTGAGCACAGACCGGACACACGGGTTAGACACTTCCCATCCACACGTGAGCACAGGCAGGACACACGGATCAGACACGTCACATCCACACGTGAGCACAGACAGGACACACGGGCCAGACACGTCCCATCCACACGTGAGCACAGACAGGACACACGGGTCAGACACGTCCCATCCACACGTGAGCACAGGCAGGACACACGGGTCAGACACGTCCCATCCACACGTGAGCACGGGCAGGACACACGGGTCAGACACGTCCCATCCACACGTGAGCACAGACAGGACACACGGGTCAGACATGTCCCATCCACACGTGAGCACGGGCAGGACACACGGGTCAGACACGTCCCATCCACACGTGAGCACAGACAGGACACACGGGTCAGACATATCCCATCCACACCTGAGCACGGGCAGGACACACGGGTCAGACACGTCCCATCCACACGTGAGCACGGGCAGGACACACGGGTCAGACACGTCCCATCCACACGTGAGCACAGACAGGACACACGGGTCAGACATGTCCCATCCACACGTGAGCACGGGCAGGACACACGGGTCAGACATGTCCCATCCACACGTGAGCACAGACAGGACACACGGGTCAGACACGTCCCATCCACACGTGAGCACAGACAGGACACACGGGTCAGACACGTCCCATCCACACGTGAGCACGGACAGGACACATGGGTCAGACACATCCCATCCACACGTGAGCACGGGCAGGACACACGGGTCAGACACGTCCCTCTTGCGGGACAGAGGAAGGTTCCCTTGAAATATTGCCTGGTTTCTTCCAAACGCCTCCATCCCATCCACATTCTCTTATCGATTTCATGTGATGTCCTCATTTATTGGTACTCACCGACCAAGGTACGACTTCCAGTCCTCTTCCATTGGTTCAGATCTCTGTAGAGTTGATACATTTGTTGAACGTCACGTTGGTCTTGTTCATATTCATACAGAGTCCCACAGTCTAAGGCGCTTCAGCAAGTTCTCCGATTTGCTGCTGGGGGTCGGCTGGACTTGTGGCAAAAATGTCCGCTGCAGATCGTAGGGGACTCAAATATTCACCACTGGTTTTGATTCCTCTTTCTTCCCAGTCTAATGTCTTGAACAGTTCTTCAAGTGATGCAGAGAGGAGCTTTGGGGACACGGTGCCGCCCTGCCGCACCCCCTTTCCCATCCTTATCTTGCTTGAATATTCATCTAATTGTTGATGTGGCATTCTTGTAAATGTTCCTTGTATGTCTGTCTTTATTTATATAGCGCTATTAATGTACATGGCGCTTCACAGCAGTAATACACGTGACAATCATATAAATAACAAATAATACAAATAACACATTATGGGAATAAGTGCTTCAGACATAAAAGTAACATTTAGGAAAAGGAGTCCCTGCTCCGAAGAGCTTACAATCTAATTTGTTGGTAGGAAGAACGTACAGAGACAGTAGGAGGGCGTTCTGGTAAGTGCGTCTGCAAGGGGCCAAGGTTAATGTATGGGGTGTTAATTATCAGCCATGGAGCTACTCATATACTTCCTTAAGCAGGTGTGTTTTGAGGTGGGTCTTAAAAGGTGGATAGAGAGGGTGCTCGTCGGATAATAATAAAATCAATGTATAAAATCAAACTCCTTGATAAAGTGCCTCACGGCACGAAACGCGTAGGAGCCTTTGTACCCTCCACCGTTTTTTAATGCAGCTTGAATAAACCATATTTTATTGCCACATGACCAGCTCTTCGTGCGGTGCACCTTACACTACATTTTGGATACGCTTGGATTTCGGACATGGTTGCATGCTTACGGACCTACAGGGGAACAACGGTGAGTACTTTCATGCTCTTCATATGTTACCCGAATGAGGAGAAGTGATGATACTCTCACTAGCTATCTCCAGGGAACAGTGCTTTATTATATGCAGAACTGGAATTGTATCCGAGTTTCCATTATTCCCCAGTATGGTTACCTTTTCAAATATATGAACTGGAAATTTATAGGGACCAAGCATTCGAGCTCCTACAGAACCTTCGTATTTTGAGGTGGGTCTTAAAAGGTGGATAGAGAGGGTGCTAGTCGGATAATAATAATAATAAAATCAATGTACGCTTCTTCCACATCAACAATTCTAAAAGCATCTCGGACCGCCGAGGTGCAGACAGAACCAAATGCTTTTTCGTAATCTACAAATCCTAAAGTGAGTGACAGATCGTGGTCATTACTTCGGGATATCACTTCTTGAACGGCTTGGACATCGTCCATTGTGTTGTATACACTGCGAGATCTCGCTTGTTCTCTGGGTTCAGCGATGGCCAGGGTCTGGTGCAGCCGATTGGCGCGTATCTTCATAAAAATCTTGTAAGTGACTGGAAGTAGCCTGGTTGGTCTGTAGTTCGAGGTCTTGTCTACTTTCTTGGGGACGAGGATAATTATGGCATTGCAACACTGCTCTGTCATTTTCATTCTTCAATCCTCTGCTGTGTGTATTATATAGTATATGCAAGTGATCCAATGCTAGGTAAAAACCATATTTGAATGCTGTTTTCTGTCTACCCCTAATCAAATTAAGTGTTGCCACCTAGGCAGGGAACACCCTGTGTAGAAAACCATTTGTTTGAATGTGCCTCAGATGTGCTAATTAAGCAGACAGAACAACATAGTCAGGTGACTTTTTAGGCCTATATAAACCCAGTCAGAACAGCTAGTCTGCTTGCAGCCCAAATCCAAGTGGCCCATTATAAGTGGCATGACTATTGAACAACTGAAGTTTAAAAGGAAGTGGCCCATTATAAGTGGCATGACTATTGAACAACTGAAGTTTAAAAGGAAGTGGCCCATTATAAGTGGCATGACTATTGAACAACTGAAGTTTAAAAGGAAGTTCAAAAGAAGTGAGGAAGAAGTGGACACCCCATCTGGCCCTGATTCCTGCATTTGAACTACGCTGGAAAGGAGGATATCATCAATACCAGACTACATCATTACTGCTGTGATGCTGCCTTTACCATTTATATTTGCTGTGACTTCACTTCTTCTCAAATTATGTACTTCTTTCTACCAGCCTCAGTATGTCTCAAACTCTATTCATATATCTCCATCTCTCCTTCCTTCACCACTTCTCAGTTCACATGAACTCTTTTCTTACCTGCGTCCTCTGACACCACACAGCTATATCCCCTGCACTAAAAAACACCCCTACAAATCCTCCTCACACATCCTCTTTCTATCCATGCTTCTCCTCCTTGCTTCTGGGGATATCTCTCCCAATCCTGGTCTCTGTCTTATTTCAACTTGCTCTCGTCCTCGCTTCCCACATGCAACTTCTACTCCTTCTGGTGTCAACCCCTCCAACCTCATACCCATCCCCTGCCACCCTCCCTCCTCTCTCCCTTTCTCCTGTGCCCTTTGGAATGCTCGCTCCCTTTCTAACAAGTTCCTCTCTGTACATGACTTCTTTCTCTCTCACTCCCTGCTTCTCTTTGCTATAACGGAGACCTGGCTCACTCAGTCTGACTCTGCTCTGGAAGCTGCCCTCTCCTATGGTGGCCTTTCCTTCTCCCACACTCCGCGCCCTGATGGCAGGGGTGGAGGCGTGGGGCTCCTGCTCTCCTCTGTCTGCCATTACCGAACCCTTCCTATTCCCCCCTCTCTTGCTTTTCCCTCCTTTGAGGCTCACACTGTCCAGATCTTCTCTCCTCTCCCTGTTCATGTGGCGGTCATCTATCGCCCACCTACCTCTACTCATCCCCCTTCTGCCTTTCTCTCTCACTTTGAATCCTGGCTCTCTTTCTTTCTCTCCTCAGACTCCCCTGTTCTTCTCCTTGGGGACTTCAATTGCCACATTGATGACCCCCCTCTCTCTTGGGCTTCCCGCTTTCTTTCTCTTACCTCTTCTTTTGGCCTTCAACAGTGGACTGCAGCCAGCACCCACAAGGATGGCCACTACTTAGACCTGGTTTTCACTAAAAACTTCTCTCTCTCTGATTTCTCCATTTCCCCTTTTCCTCTCTCTGACCATCATCTCATCTCATTCTCTCTATCTCGCTTCTCCCCTTCTCCACCTCCATCTACACCCCGGTTCTGCAGAAACCTGCGCTCTATTCACTTACCTGACTTTGAGTCCACTTTACGCTCCTCCCTCTCCTCTCTCAGCTCTGCTACAGACCCCGACAACCTGGTCAGGAACTACAACTCTGTCTTGTCCTCCTCTCTTGATCTACATGCCCCACTTTCTCTCTGCCGCACTCGCCCTTCTAACCCTAGACCCTGGCTAAATTCCCACACGCGCATGCTGCATTCCTCCACTCGTTCCTCTGAACGCCTCTGGAGGAAGTCTCACACTCTCGCAGACTTCCTTCACTACAAATTTATGCTATCCTGTTTCAACTCTGCCCTCTCGCAAGCTAAACAAGCCTACTTTTCTGCACTAATCAACATGCACAAGTCTAACCCACGCCGACTGTTCTCTGTCTTTGATACTCTACTCAAACCACCCTCAGCTGCCTCTCCTTCCTCCATCTCCGCTCAGGACTTTGCTGACTATTTTAAGGAAAAGGTGGAATCCATACGGCAGAACATCCCCTCTGTTTCTTCCCCCCATCCTACACCTCTTCCTAACTCTCCTCCTGCCTTCCTTGAGTCTTTTTCCACTGTCTCAGAGGAGGATGTGTCGCTGTTGATCTCCTCTTCTCCCTCTACCACTTGCCCTCTTGACCCCATTCCCTCCCATCTCCTAAAACCTCTAGCTCCTACTATAATCCCTACGCTTACACACATTTTTAACTCCTCCCTCTGCTCTGGAACCTTTCCATCCTCCTTCAAACATGCAACAGTCATACCATTACTCAAAAACAGCAAGCTTGACCCTACCTGTCTTTCTAACTATCGACCTGTCTCCCTCCTACCTTTTGCCTCTAAACTACTTGAACGTCTTGTATTCTCTCGCTTGCTCCATTTTCTCAACACCTATTCTCTCCTAGACCCTCTACAATCTGGCTTCCGCACTGCTCACTCCACCGAAACAGCCCTCACTAAAATAACTGACGACCTCCATGCTGCCAAAGACAGAGGTCATTACACTCTGCTCATATTACTCGACCTCTCTGCAGCATTTGACACCGTGGACCACCCTCTTCTCCTCCACATTCTCCATACTCTAGGTATTCGGAACAAAGCTCTATCCTGGATCTCATCCTACCTCTCCCATCGTACTTTTAGTGTCTCTTCTGCTAACACCTCCTCCTCCTCTATTGATCTCTCTGTGGGGGTACCCCAGGGCTCTGTCCTGGGACCTCTTCTCTTTTCTCTGTACACACTCTCTCTAGGTGACCTAATAACATCTTTTGGGTTTAATTATCACCTCTATGCCGACGACACACAAATATACTTTTCAACACCTGACCTTACACCTGCTGTACAAACCAAAGTTTCTGAATGTCTCTCTGCTATATCATCCTGGATGGCCCTCCGACGCCTTAAACTCAACATGGCTAAAACAGAGCTCCTCATACTTCCTCCCAAACCTGGCCCTACTACCTCCTTCCACATTACTGTTGGAACTACAATCATTCACCCAGTAGCCCAAGCACGCTGCCTAGGGGTCACATTCGACTCCTCTCTCACATTCGCCCCTCACATTCAAAACATTTCTAAAACTTGTCGCTTTTTCCTCCGCAATATAACTAAGATACGCCCTTTCCTCTGTTGTTCGACTGCTAAAACTCTGACTCAGGCCCTCATTCTCTCCCGTCTTGATTACTGTAACCTCCTGCTGTCCGGCCTTCCTGCCTCTCACCTGTCTCCCCTACAATCTATCCTAAATGCTGCTGCCAGAATCACTCTACTCTTTCCTAGATCTGTCTCAGCATCTCCCCTCCTGAAATCCCTCTCCTGGCTTCCGATCAAATCCCGCATCTCACACTCCATTCTTCTCCTCACTTTTAAAGCTTTACACTCTTCTGCCCCTCCTTACATCTCAGCCCTAATTTCTCGGTATGCACCATCCAGACTCTTGCGTTCTTCTCAAGGATGTCTTCTTTCTACCCCCTTTGTATCTAAAGCCTTCTCCCGCCTTAAACCTTTTTCACTGACTGCCCCACACCTCTGGAATGCCCTTCCCCTCAGTACCCGACTAGCACCCTCTCTAGCCACCTTTAAGACCCACCTTAAGACACACTTGCTTAAAGAAGCATATGAATAGCACTGTGAACATTCTAAACACATGATACATAATGCTTGGCCCCCTGCAGATGCACTTACCAGAACTCCCTCCTACTGTCTCTGTACGTTCTCCCTACCTACCAATTAGACTGTAAGCTCCTCGGGGCAGGGACTCCTCTTCCGAAATGTTACTTTTATGTCTAAAGCACTTATTCCCATGATCTGTTATTTATATTATCTGTTATTTATTTGTTTACCACATGTATTACTACTGTGAAGCGCTATGTACACTAATGGCGCTATATAAATAAAGACATACAATACAATACAAGCAGCATGTAGAGTTGTGCGCTGAATGTCTCTACTTCTTCCCCAACTTCATGTGTTTGATTGGTTTTGCCCTTTAATGTGGAAGGACGCACGCTACATCACTGGCGGCTTCTCCTCACTTGTCCAGCTGGATTGTGCTGTGTTACCTGTGTCTGTGTACAATGGACACTGATGGTACTCGACTGGATTCCAAGAGAGATTAAGAGACCGAGGCGACACCCAAAAGTAAGATGGGAGGATGAGATCAGAACATGTGTGGGAGCGACGCGGAGAAGAGGTTGTAACCGCAGCATGTGGGTGCAGGTGTTACCCTTCTCCTCAGTTCCGGGGTCCCTCCTTGTCCGTGGTGAGCGCAGGGTGACAGGCTGTAACCGCAGCATGTGGACGATTATTGGTGAACCTCCATTTGCAGGTATGCCTGCCCGAGATCCATTTTTGAAAACCGTCCCTCCCCCCCACTAAGGAAGCAAAAATGTGTTCATTTCTTGGAAGGGGGTACTGATCCACCATCAATTGGCTGTTCGGTGCCATTCAGAAATCTCCACGTGCGCAGCTCGCCATTCTTTTTCTTTACTGGCACATTTGGCGATGCCCGAGCGCTGTGTTTCACCCGGGAGATGATCCCCAACTCCTCCAAACGCGTTATGGGAGGATCAGAACACGTGGGAGTGACGTGGAGGAGAGGCTGTAACTGCAGTACCGGGGAGAGTACGGGGGGGGGGGGGGGGGCTTCATCCAGCAGCGGGGAGAGCAGGGATATAGATAATGTGCATGCACACGGTGACAGTGAGTGTGTGAGAGAGGGTATATATATATATATATATATATATATATATATATATATATTATACATTATTTTTTTTTGCAATAGTATTTATAATTAGTGTCACCATAATGACTGGATTCCTAAGTACAGAGTACAGTCCTTATTATTTTAAATGTGATTCACCAGTTGTTCCATCAACACTACAGTCGCATCCCCTGGTCTTATCACAGGTCAGGCTGGGGCGCCCTGGGATGACCGCACTGTAATGCTCAGCTGCAGCCTCAGCGCAGCCAAGACTCACTCTCCTGTGACACTGCCGGCCCCTGGTGGCCATGGCATTAATTACAGCAGGCATTAAAATCCCCTTTACTTCCTCCGGCAGCGTAAATTAGAGTGTAAGCTCAGTGGCCCACAAATCCCTTGTGTTTGTAGCAAAGCTCTGGAGCTATATACATTGGACAATTCAAGCGGGGGTGGTGTACACAATTTTAATTAGTAATCACATAGGAAATTATATCTGTATTGTACATGCTGCTCCTCCCGCCAGGCGCACAGCACTGCTATCCCCTATATACATCCGCAGACCATCGCACCGCTATCCCCTATATACATCCGCAGAGCAGCGCGTCCCTTACACGTCCACAGACTAGCGCGTCCCTTACACGTCCGCAGACTAGCGCGTCCCTTACACGTCCGCAGAGCAGCGCGTCCCTTACACATCCGCAGACTAGCGCGCTGATAACCCCTTCCATGCCGGCAACCTGCAGAGCAGCGCGTCCGTTACACATCCGCAGACCATCGCACTGCTGACAGCCCTGCAGAGCACCGCCTGCACGTTACAAATCTATACGCACACGCCCAGACACGTTGCGCTCTCCCACGTCATGCACACAACACGCCACGCTCTGCATACACACGCCAAGCTCTGCGACGCACACACATACGCAGTGCGTTCAACACAGAGTGCGCTCTGCACACGCACACAGCGCGCACTCTGCCCACGCACAGTCAGAAATGCCGCACTCTGCACAGGCGCGCACACAGACACACAGTACTCTGCTCATGCACAGTCAGCAAAGCCGTGCTCTGCACACAGACACGCCACGCTCTGCACAGGCGCAAACACAGACAGTTCTGCACACGCACACAGACACGCAGTACTCTGCCCACGCAGTCATCAAACGCCGCGCTCTGCACAGGTAGCACTCTGCAAATGCACGCAGACACGCCAAGCTCTGCACACACAGAAACAACATGCTCTGCACACGCACAGTCAAACGCCGCGCTCTGTACAGGTAGCACTCTGCAAATGCACGCAGACACGCCAAGCTCTGCACACACAGAAACAACATGCTCTGCACACGCACAGTCAAACGCCGCGCTCTGTACAGGTAGCACTCTGCAAATGCACGCAGACACGCCAAGCTCTGCACACACAGAAACAACATGCTCTGCACACGCACAGTCAAACGCCGCGCTCTGTACAGGTAGCACTCTGCAAATGCACGCCAAGCTCTGCACACACAGAAACAACATGCTCTGCACACGCACAGTCAAACGCCGCGCTCTGTACAGGTAGCACTCTGCAAATGCACGCAGACACGCCAAGCTCTGCACACACAGAAACAACACGCTCTGCACAGGGCACAGACACGCCGCGCTCTGCACACGCCGCGCTCTGCACACGCGCCGCGCTCTGCACACGCACACACGCCGCGCTCTGCACACGCACACACGCCGCGCTCTGCACACGCCGCGCTCTGCACACGCCGCGCTCTGCACACAGGAAGGGTAAAGGGTACGTGCTGGGGGTAAGAACAGGAACGCTGGAAGTTTCGGGGGGGGGGGGGGGGCAGGAGCTGGGGAATTTTGATCTGTTGCTCATTGGCCGGCGGCTCTGCTCATTTCATCATTTGTCTTTCTTCACCTCGGAGGCCCAGAGATCTGTGAGAGACAAGGGGTCAGTGACAGATCGGGGGTCCCTCCCACTGTGCTGGGGGGTCAGTGACAGATCGGGGGTCCCTCCCACTGTGCTGGGGGGTCAGTGACAGATCGGGGGTCCCTCCCACTGTGCTGGGGGGACAGTGACAGATCGGGGGGTCCCTCACACTGTGCTGGGGACGGGGGGACAGTGACAGATCGGGGGGGGTCCCGCACACTGTGCTGGGGACGGGGGGACAGTGACTGATCGGGAGTCCCTCACACTGTGCTGGGGGGTCAGTGACAGATCGGGGGTCCCGCACACTGTGCTGGGGGGTCAGTGACAGATCGGGGGTCCCGCACACTGTGCTGGGGGGACAGTGACAGATCGGGGGGGGTCCCGCACACTGTGCTGGGGGGACAGTGACAGATCGGGGGGGGTCCCGCACACTGTGCTGGGGGGACAGTGACAGATCGGGGGGGGTCCCTCACACTGTGCTGGGGACGGGGGGGGACAGTGACAGATCGGGGGGGGGGTCCATCACACTGTGCTGGGGGGACAGTGACAGATCGGGGGGGGGGGTCCCTCACACTGTGCTGGGGACGGGGGGGGGACAGTGACAGATCGGGGGGGGTCCCTCACACTGTGCTGGGGGGACAGTGACAGATCGGGGGGGGTCCCTCACACTGTGCTGGGGACGGGGGGTCAGTGACAGATCGGGTGTCCCTCACACTGTGCTGGGGACGGGGGGACAGTGACAGATCGGGGGGGGAGGGGGTCCCTCACACTGTGCTGGGGACGGGGGGGGACAGTGACAGATCGGGGGGGGTCCCTCACACTGTGCTGGGGACGGGGGGACAGTGACAGATCGGGGGTCCCGCACACTGTGCTGGGGGGACAATGACAGATCGGGGGGGGGGGGGTCCCTCACACTGTGCTGGGGACGGGGGGACAGTGACAGATCGGGGGGGGTCCCTCACACTGTGCTGGGGACG
>NC_134493.1:54198531-54328531 GCF_040206685.1 Ascaphus truei | reverse complement strand
GAGGGAGGGAGGGAGAGGAGAATGAAGGCAGGGGAGGGAGGGAGGGAGGGAGGGAGAGGAGAATGAAGGCAGGGGAGGGAGGGAGGGAGAGGAGAATGAAGGCAGGGGAGGGAGGGAGAGGAGAATGAAGGCAGGGGAGGGAGGGAGAGGAGAATGAAGGCAGGGGAGGGAGGGAGAGGAGAATGAAGGCAGGGGAGGGAGGGAGGGAGAGGAGAATGAAGGCAGGGGAGGGAGGGAGGGAGAGGAGAATGAAGGCAGGGGAGGGAGGGAGGGAGAGGAGAATGAAGGCAGGGGAGGGAGGGAGGGAGAGGAGAATGAAGGCAAGGGAGGGAGGGAGGGAGAGGAGAATGAAGGCAGGGGAGGGAGGGAGGGAGAGGAGAATGAAGGCAGGGGAGGGAGGGAGGGAGAGGAGAATGAAGGCAGGGGAGGGAGGGAGGGAGAGGAGAATGAAGGCAGGGGAGGGAGGGAGGGAGAGGAGAATGAAGGCAGGGGAGGGAGAGGAGAATGAAGGCAGGGGAGGGAGGGAGAGGAGAATGAAGGCAGGGGAGGGAGAGAGAGGAGAATGAAGGCAGGGGAGGGAGGGAGAGGAGAATGAAGGCAGGGGAGGGAGGGAGAGGAGAATGAAGGCAGGGGAGGGAGGGAGAGGAGAATGAAGGCAGGGGAGGGAGGGAGAGGAGAATGAAAACAGGGGAGGGAGGGAGAGGAGAATGAAGGCAGGGGAGGGAGGGAGAGGAGAATGAAGGCAGGGGAGGGAGGGAGAGGAGAATGAAGGCAGGGGAGGGAGGGAGATGAGAATGAAGGCAGGGGAGGGAGGGAGAGGAGAATGAAGGCAGGGGAGGGAGGGAGAGGAGAATGAAGGCAGGGGAGGGAGGGAGAGGAGAATGAAGGCAGGGGAGGGAGGGAGAGGAGAATGAAGACAGGGGAGGGAGAGGAGAATGAAGACAGGGGAGGGAGGGAGAGGAGAATGAAGGCAGGGGAGGGAGGGAGAGGAGAATGAAGGCAGGGGAGGGAGGGAGAGGAGAATGAAGGCAGGGGAGGGAGGGAGAGGAGAATGGAGACAGGGGAGGGAGGGAGAGGAGAATGGAGACAGGGGAGGGAGAGGAGAATGAAGACAGGGGAGGGAGAGGAGAATGAAGACAGGGGAGGGAGAGGAGAATGAAGACAGGGGAGGGAGAGGAGAATGAAGACAGGGGAGGGAGAGGAGAATGAAGACAGGGGAGGGAGAGGAGAATGAAGACAGGGGAGGGAGGGGAGAATGAAGACAGGGGAGGGAGAGGAGAATGAAGACAGGAGAGGGAGGGGGAGTGAAGAGGGAGGGAGCGGGAGGGGGAGGGAGCGGGAGGGGGAGTGAGGGGAAGACGGGCGGGGGGGGGGAGAGGAGAATGAAGACAGGGGAGGGAGGGGGAGTGAAGAGGGGAGGGAGTGGAGGGAAGACGGGGGGGGAGGGAGGGGGAGTGAAGAGGGGAGGGAGTGGAGGGAAGACGGAGGGGGGCTGGATTGCACCTTCCATGCATTCTGGTCCCTCTGGCAATGGAGAGGTTAAAGGGCGAAAGTCACAGTTAAGGGTCACTCACTATTCACCAGGATGTCCACCCGTTTGAAGGTGCTCAGCGTCTCCTCCAGGGCGGCGCTCAGTGTCTGAGGCTGCCTGACGTCCCCGGTCAGGGGGAGACAGCGCTGGCCGGTGGCTGCACGGAGCTTCTCAGCGGCCTGAGTGGGGAAGAGAAGACGTGTGAATGGGCAGTGGCTTGTGTGTGTGGGGGTGTGTGGGTGTGTGGGGGGGTTTGTGTGTGTGTGTGTGGGGGGGGTGTGGGGGGGGTTTGTGTGTGTGTGTGTGTGTGGGGGTGTGTGTGTGTGGGGGTGTGTGTGTGGGGGGGTTTGTGTGTGTGTGTGTGGGGGGGGGTGTGGGGGGGGTTTGTGTGTGTGTGTGTGTGTGTGTGGGGGGGTGTGTGTGTGTGGGGGTGTGTGTGTGGGGGGGTTTGTGTGTGTGTGTGTGGGTGGGTGGGTGGGTGTGTGTGTGTGGGGGGGGGGTTTGTGTGTGTGTGTGTGTGGTGTGTGTGGGGGGGTTTGTGTGTGTGTGTGTGGGGTGTGTGTGTGGGGTGTGTGTGGGGGTGTGTGGGTGTGTGTGGGGGGGTTTGTGTGTATGGGGGTGTGTGGGTGTGTGTGGGGGGGTTTGTGTGTGTGGGGGGGGGTGTGTGGGGGGGTTTGTGTGCGTGTTGTGTGTGTGGGGGGGTGAGTCACACTCCGCACTGGTCAATGGTGCCCTCTTACCTCTGACACCCGCTGCAAGTTTCTGCTGATGATGACAGTGTCACAGCCATGTCTGGGGAGAGAGGAGAGGGACAGTGACAGTAGTGTGAGCGCTTGTGGTGCGTGTGCTGCAGGATAGAGGTGCAGTGAGAGCTGTGCTTGCAGGTATAGCAGAGTGTGCTGCAGGATGGAGGTGCAGTTAGAGCTGTGCTTGCAGGTATAGCAGAGTGTGCAGCAGGATAGAGGTGCAGCGAGAGCTGTGCTTGCAGGTATAGCAGAGTGCGCTGCAGGATGGAGGTGAAGTGAGAGCTGTGCTTGCAGGTATAGCAGAGTGTGCTGCAGGATGGGGGTGCAGCGAGAGCTGTGCTTGCAGGTGCAGGTATAGCAGAGTGCGCTGCAGGATGGAGGTGCAGCGAGAGCTGTGCTTGCAGGTATAGCAGAGTGCGCTGCAGGATGGAGGTGCAGCGAGAGCTGTGCTTGCAGGTATAGCAGAGTATGCAGCAGGATAGAGGTGCAGCGAGAGCTGTGCTTGCAGGTATAGCAGAGTATGCAGCAGGATAGAGGTGCAGCGAGAGCTGTGCTTGCAGGTGCAGGTATAGCAGAGTGCGCTGCAGGATGGAGGTTCAGCGAGAGCTGTGCTTGCAGGTATAGCAGAGTGCGCTGCAGGATGGAGGTGCAGCGAGAGCTGTGCTTGCAGGTATAGCAGAGTGTGCTGCAGGATGGAGGTGCAGCGAGAGCTGTGCTTGCAGGTATAGCAGAGTGTGCAGCAGGATGGAGGTGTAGTGAGAGCTGTGCTTGCAGGTGCAGGTATAGCAGAGTATGCAGCAGCATACAGGTGAAGTGAGAGCTGTGCTTGCAGGTGCAGGTATAGCAGAGTGCGCAGCAGGATGGAGGTGCAGTGAGAGCTGTGCTTGCAGATACAGGTATAGCAGAGTGCGTTGCAGGATGGAGGTGAAGTGAGAGCTGTGCTTGCAGGTGCAGGTATAGCATAGTGCGCTGCAGGATGGAGGTGTAGTGAGAGCTGTGCTTGCAGGTATAGCAGAGTGTGCAGCAGGATGGAGGTGCAGTGAGAGCTGTGCTTGCAGGTGCAGATATAGCAGAGTGTGCAGCAGGATAGAGGTGCAGCGAGAGCTGTGCTTGCAGGTATAGCAGAGTGTGCAGCAGGATGGAGGTGCAGTGAGAGCTGTGCTTGCAGGTATAGCAGAGTGCGCTGCAGGATAGAGGTGCAGCGAGAGCTGTGCTTGCAGGTGCAGATATAGCAGAGTGCGCAGCAGGATGGAGGTGCAGCGAGAGCTGTGCTTGCAGGTATAGCAGAGTATGCAGCAGGATAGAGGTGCAGCGAGAGCTGTGCTTGCAGGTGCAGGTATAGCAGAGTATGCAGCAGGATGGAGGTGCAGCGAGAGCTGTGCTTGCAGGTATAGCAGAGTATGCAGCAGGATAGAGGTGCAGCGAGAGCTGTGCTTGCAGGTGCAGGTATAGCAGAGTATGCAGCAGGATAGAGGTGCAGCGAGAGCTGTGCTTGCAGGTATAGCAGAGTGCGCTGCAGGATGGAGGTGCAGCGAGAGCTGTGCTTGCAGGTATAGCAGAGTGTGCAGCAGGATAGAGGTGCAGTGAGAGCTGTGCTTGCAGGTATAGCAGAGTGTGCAGCAGGATAGAGGTGCAGCGAGAGCTGTGCTTGCAGGTATAGCAGAGTGTGCAGCAGGATAGAGGTGCAGTGAGAGCTGTGCTTGCAGGTATAGCAGAGTGTGCAGCAGGATAGAGGTGCAGTGAGAGCTGTGCTTGCAGGTATAGCAGAGTGTGCAGCAGGATAGAGGTGCAGCGAGAGCTGTGCTTGCAGGTATAGCAGAGTGTGCAGCAGGATAGAGGTGCAGCGAGAGCTGTGCTTGCAGGTATAGCAGAGTGTGCTGCAGGATAGAGGTGTAGTGAGAGCTGTGCTTGCAGGTATAGCAGAGTGTGCTGCAGGATAGAGGTGCAGTGAGAGCTGTGCTTGCAGGTGCAGGTATAGCAGAGTGCGCTGCAGGATAGAGGTGCAGCGAGAGCTGTGCTTGCAGGTGCAGGTATAGCAGAGTGCGCTGCAGGATAGAGGTGCAGCGAGAGCTGTGCTTGCAGGTGCAGGTATAGGAGAGTGCGCTGCAGGATGGAGGTGTAGTGTGCGATTCCCTACCTCATGAACACCTCTGCGATACGGAATCCTATCCCAGACCCTCCTCCGGTTATAAACGCCACCCTGCCCCTGTGCCGGGGGAAGAACAGTATTAGCACCCGGATCACGTGACTCCCTGCACCCAATCACCCCACGGCACTACGAACGCTCCCCTGACGCCCAGACCCTTCGGATTGGCTGGCACCTCAGCGTGGAGTTAACCTGAAGGCAGCAAGGGACTGCAGGGTGTGAGCTTGTACTCCAACTCCCTCCATCATCTCTGGAGCATGTGACTGCAGTAAGGCACTCCAAGAGTTGGGCCACCACCCCACAGCAGGATCTCTAGAGCTGGCCTACATTAACCCCTTTAAGATACATTGCTGGCCCCTCTGGCAGAGAAAAGGTTAATAGTGCCTCTCCCATTTCCAACTGCTGACCCCAACGCTCTTTAACCACTGCACCAATACACACACACTCTAGAGAGACACTGATTATACAAATGATACACACAGATTTGCACATGGACAGACACACGGGTTATATACAACTATCGACAGTTGATACTGGACGCTGAGCTTCACGTGACTATGCTTAGCCAGTGGAATGAGACAGTTGGAAAGGGAGTGTAGGGAGTGAGGGTGTGCAGGCCCATCCTGCACAGAGAGTCAATGCAGGACCCCTAAGAGCGAGTTTCCCCGCTGGACCAGTGCATGTAGCAGAGACCAGGACCTGACAGTGCAGAGGGAAGCAGGCAGACAGAGGATCCTACAGAGAGAGATTGGGGAGCCCAGCTGTGCTGGAATTACACCAGTTTGGAGGAGTGGGCGAGCGAACCCACAAAGGATATAAGCTGCAGCTATATTGCCAAAGTTTGATCTTGGTGAAGCACCAGGCCTGCAACACACACACAGTTTATGAACTCCAACGATTGTGCTAGCACACCAGGATCTACAGGCCAGTACCACCCCATGCTTGGGAGGCCGGACAGCGATAAAAGTTATTATTTGTTTGCGCAGCGTTCGCACTGTTAGTATAGTTTGTTTAAGTACATATGTGTAAGGAGTGATTCTGAGATTAAGTGTCACCGTACTGATTCATATGAGATATGTAACACCACAAATTATAGCTATATGAGCATATAAAGACTGTTATAATTCACTACCACTGTGTTGTGTCTAGTCACTAGTCTCACAAACCTTGTACCACACAGTATAAGAATTAAACAGTAACCTATGGGACTCAGGCCCCCACCTCATTGATAGGCCATATAATCTGACGTTAAATAAAGAGGGGTTATACTGATATGAAGTTAGCACCCTAAACGGGGTCACTGGCTCTCACCTCAGCAGGGTGGGGCTGTACAGGTAGGTGTAGGATGGGAGACAATCGTCTGTGTCTACGTCCTGTGGTGGCTGATCGAGGCTGGCGGGTTCAGACATGGCGCTTCTTTACAAGAACCCTGAAAGACAAGGAATCTCTACGTCATCTTTTCAACTCCTACCCACCTTCTAGACCAGTCTCTCAAGCAGGGTGCCTGATCCTCTACCAAGAGTGCCACAACCCCCGTGGGAAACACTCTACCCGCTGCTCAGCTGGCGCGTTCCGCGTTGTCTGGAGACGGAGAGGCTGGGATCTGCACTCTACTCGCTCTCCTCAGCCCGAGAGGGAGGAATGTGCGATAGAGAAAGGTGAAGTGTGATGTGTGATAAGGGGTGGGGGGGGCGGTTTGAGCAAGAGGGCGAGTGTGCTCTGTGACGAGAGAGGGGGGTGAATGTAGTGGGGGTTGAAGGGCGAGTATGAAGAGTGATAAGGGGAGGTTGAAGGTGGTGTGTGTTGAGAATAAGTGCGAGGGTGTGTAAGATGGGGGCGAGTGTGGTGGGTTTGTGAGCGAGATGGGCTGTGTGTACCCTGATGAGCAGGGGTGCCCCGAGGTCTGAAAAATCCGGTAAGGGTGCCCGTGGTCAATAAAGGTATCTAGCACCTCTCTGCCTGGCTCCTCCCCCACAGCTTTCTCCACTGACACCGCACTCACCGACCGCCATATTCCTAAATCATAAGGAAACTTCTCATGGACCTCTCCTCTGCTTGTAATACTAGTGACCACGTTCTCTCCCTGCATCCGTGGAACCACCCCCCCCCCCCCCCTGGTTCTCATCCTACCTCTCTCCCTGCTCCGTCAGTGCCTCATTCCCAACTCCTGCTCTATGGATCTCTCTGTTGGTGTACTTCAAGGGTTTGTTTTAAGAGGTGCAATCCAAGCCAGCAAAAAATGTATTTAACGTGTATACAAATATAAATATATTTCATGCAAAAGGTGACACTGTGTGCTCATTTGCATGCAATTTCCCAGAATCCCTTGCTGCAGTGGAAGCACTGTATGCTAGGTGATAATAGTGAAAGGCAGGGGTGCAGACATGTGCATGTGCTCACAAGTGATACATATATAGATGTATAGATGTATAGATGTATAGATATATAATATATACACACACACACAGCCAGTCAGTCCTTGCTTATCCGTCTGAATGCGTCCCGCAAAACGACATCGTATTACGTGTCCATGTTAATCTGCGACGGTGAGCAGTGGATAATGCGGGCTGCATTATGCTGCATCGGATATCGAGGACCGTGTGTGTAGCAGCTGAAACCCGTTAATCTCAGCTCCGGGGACCACCCTACTTCCAGAGATGCTTACCTCTAAAGTAGGTGCTGGTAGCTGCTCCGGCAGAGCTTTAAAGCTCTCGTGTCACATGGGCCAATAGGAAACCACACTGATGATGTCACGGCTTCCTATTGGCCCGCAGGCCAGGAAATAGCTGAACAGCAGACATATTGTGAACCCTCGTAGCCAAGGAGAGTGGCTACCGGAACCCAATTCACCCGTATCTCTGGAAGCAGGGGGTCCCCGGAGCTGAAATTAACGGGGCTGAGCTCCAGAGACCCCCTACATCTTTAAAAAATAAATAAATCAGCTCCTTTGGATTGCCTCTTTAAGGTCCCCTACTCTTCTCTCTGTCCAGAGCGACTTCATTAACTTCAGATATAGGGATAGATGATAGATAGCAGGCTTTGTATATATAAGTGGGGTGTCTGTATAGTTGGGACAGGGGATATATATATATAAACAAATAAAAAGCGCATGCACCACAGTATAGTGAATTTTATAATAAAAGATGACTGTATAACACATAAAGGTACACTCACAATTCATTCTTTAAAACATATTGGTAAAATGTTACCCCCTGATCTCACTGTAAGGTGTGAGGATGCGCTGCAGTAGCTGTGACACCAGATGCTCAGAGCGTTCAAAAACCTCCAAGATGGCGTGCACAGGATGTTATCATGGAACCCGCTCCCAAACCAGAGAGGATACTCCCAGAAAGCGGGGGTCTGGCAGTGCCGCAGGAATCTCTGCACTGCCAGATCTTTGAAAGCGTCACCTCTCTAGTTTCCGTATGGAGAAGTGCTGATGGGTCAGGCGGTGCAGGTAAGCGATGAGAACAGTGCCGACGCGTTTTGCCACAAATCTGCGACTTTCTCAGGGGTATAAACATCCAGGCGAATGAGAGCTCACAGCTATTGCAGTGAGATCGTGTGTGGTCATTTTGTACCAATACGTCTTACAGAATTCATTGTTTGAGTGTTCCTTCATCTGTTACAATCATCTTTTTATCATAAAATGTATCTGTACTACGAAGCAGGCGCTTTTTTTTTTCTTTCATTGTAGATTTCCTTGTAATCTGGTCCTCTCCGAAAACTGCTACAGTACGTCTATCAATATCCTTTTTGAGTTGGCCAAACATTGTCAGACACAGATTGCGAGAAAGATCTATTATCACCTGTATAAAAATCATGATTTGTTTATGCCGTGAGTGCAATTTCATAAGGAAATAGCATGATAATTAATAACCATTTGTTATATCAAGCGATTGATCTGTAATCTAGCAATTAAGTCATAACACCGGTCACAATTATTGTGTGTGTACTATAGCGCTGATATTTATTTTATATATCTAGATCTCTATATATCCAGGAAGGCTTTGTATATATGGAGGGGTCGTCTGTAAATGTGGTGACAGGCTATGTATACATGGGGGGAGTTGTCTATATATTTTGGGGGAAGGCATTATCTATAATCAGGGGGGGGGGGGGAAGAGATGTCTGCATATTTGGGGACAGCCTATATATATATATATATGGGTGTCCGTCTGTATATTTGGGAGCCTGGCTTTGTATATATGGGGATTTGAGGTTTGAGGAGCAGGATATGTATATATGGGGATTTGAGGTTTGAGGGGCAGGATATGTATATATGGGGATTTGAGGTTTGAGGGGCAGGATATGTATATATGGGGATTTGAGGTTTGAGGGGCAGACTATGTATATATATGTGTGGGGGGGAGCTGTCTGTATACTTGGGGGACAAACTATGCATATATTTGGGGCTGTCTATATAATTGGGGACCAGGATATGTAATTATGGGGGGTCTCTATTTGAGGGGTTCTATATAACTGGGGGGGCGTCTGTAAGTTTGGGAATGCAATTAATAGTTGCATATACTTGGAGGGCTGCAGCTTGCAGGCAGATACAGGGTATACAGTATATTATATAACTATTGCTGGTGCATATTGGGGTTAGAGACTATGTTACAGTGTATACTAGTACTGCACATATCCGGGGGGGGGGCTGCACCCTTATAAAAACCTTCGCCCCTCCACACACACACCGTGTTACTTACTGTACCCGCTGCTCACGATGAACTTTGTATCCCCAACCTCGCAGCTTCCGTAGCCATTCCCTCGCGGAGCATCTCGGGAGTTGTAGTTTATCACACGCCTCTACTCATCGGGATTGAACAGCTACGCGCATGCGCACATGTTCACAGCGCGGCTCCGGGCCCACTTCCCAGTGCGCATGCGCAGCATCTTTCTGCCATTAGCTTGCATGCCTATTTCTCCCTAATGTATGGAGTTACATGTTAAAGGCACAGTACACATTTAATGTATGGAGTTACATGTTAAAGGCACAGTACACATTTAATGTATGGAGTTACATGTTAAAGGCACAGTACACATTTAATGTATGGAGTTACATGTTAAAGGCACAGTACACATTTAATGTATGGAGTTACATGTTAAAGGCACAGTACACATTGCCACCTCACTGCCAGTGAGCTTACAGACTGCCATAACATTACCCAGTCAAAACAACAACTATTTATAAAGCACTTTTCCCTCAATGGGGATCAACTCTAATAAAATAATGATTCATTAGGTAAAAAGCCTAATTAGCTGCAGCTAGAGGTATGGGAGAGCTGGCCTTTGGCACACTACCCCTCGAAGTCTCCCCCGACCTCTCACTCACCAGGCGAAACGGAAGAGGGGTGACTGGGAGTGCCCAATCTGCCACATCAAATACCGCTGGGCCTCCCCGTGCAGGACAATGGTGATCTGAGAAGGGAACGTTTCTCTCCGACTCCAAGGGACCCGGGTGAGGGCCGGCCTTCCTGAGAGGTTAGGGCTATCGACCTCCCGGACCCGTGAGTAGGCAACACAATAATGAAAAGGTGCGCCGCGCTTGACACACACACACACACACACACCTTTCCCGCTCCATGGAGTTGCCTCCTTTCCTTAGCCACACCCCCAAGCTGCTGACTCCTCCCGATTGGCTGCGTTACCCAGCAGCAGCCAATCGGGAGGAGGAAGTTGCCCAGCCCGCTAACAGCCCTGCTCTGGGAAATCCCGCGACCACACCAAGCCGGTCAGGTCACTATGTCCAGAGAGATAATATCGGATATATACATGTCCAGAGAGAATACCGGACACATACATGTCCAGAGAGAATACCGGACACATACATGTCCAGAGAGAATACCGGACACATACATGTCCAGAGAGAATACCGGACACATACATGTCCAGAGAGGTAATACCGGACACATACATGTCCAGAGAGGTAATACCGGACACATACATGTCCAGAGAGGTAATACCGGACACAGACATGTCCAGAGAGGTAATATCGGATATATACATGTCCACAGAGAATTCCGGAGACATACATGTCCAGAGAGGTAATACCGGACACATACATGTCCAGAGAGGTAATACCGGACACATACATGTCCAGAGAGGTAATACCGGACACATACATGTCCAGAGAGGTAATACCGGACACATACATGTCCAAAGAGGTAGTACCGGACACATACATGTCCAGAGAGGTAATACCGGACACATACATGTCCAGAGAGGTAATACCGGACACATACATGTCCAGAGAGGTAATACCGGACACATACATGTCCAGAGAGATAATACCAGACACATACATGTCCAGAGAGATAATACCGGACACATACATGTCCAGAGAGGTAATACCGGACAGATACATGTCCAGAGAGGTAATACCGGACACATACATGTCCAGAGAGGTAATACCGGACACATACATGTCCAGAGAGATAATACCAGACACATACATGTCCAGAGAGATAATACCGGACACATACATGTCCAGAGAGGTAATACCGGACACATACATGTCCAGAGAGGTAATACCGGACACATACATGTCCAGAGAGGTAATACCGGACACATACATGTCCAGAGAGGTAATACCGGACACATACATGTCCAGAGAGGTAATACCGGACACATACATGTCCAGAAAGGTAATACCGGACACATACATGTCCAGAGAGGTAATACCGGACACATACATGTCCAGAGGTAATACCAGACACATACATGTCCAATATTACCTCTGTTTTACTGGACAGAATGTCCAAATTAATGCATGCTGTGCGCTGGGCGCTTGCCCCGTTCTCCTCTTGTACTTGTTACGTAGACTTCCCCACGGGCGCACGCACGTTCTCCCAAGCTTGGCGCTTGAAGAGATAAAAAAAAAGTGACTTTCAAGCACGCTCAACCTGCCCCCAATGCCTCCCGCTCCCACTTGCGAAAAACACGGGACACCCGGCGCTCATTCTTAGAGAGTTGGTGACGTCGGGACGCAGCCTTAGAATTATCTGCCAAAATATAAAAAGGTTTTAACCCAGTCACCTCTCTTCGGTTTCCCCTGTCCAAAGAAAAGGCAATGACAGATTTCAAAAAGAAAGGCGGAGATATTCTTCTCCAAGAAACCCACTTGAGGAGCTGCGACACCGCAAAATACTTTGACAGAGCTTATAAAGACCCTTTTCGTCCCCTTCGCCTCAGGGGGGGGGGGGGGGGGGAAGAGAGAGAGGAGTGCCAATATTCCTAAACAAGAAGATCCCCTACCAGCTTAAATTTAAGAGATCGGACAGGAACCATTGCTCCATGATAGTGGTGGGTGAGCTGCTGGGTAGAGGTGTTATCTTTGCAAATGTATACGCTCCGAATTAGAGCAGCCCCAAATTTTACACCACCATTTTCACTACTCTGGGGAGTGTAGCGGAAGGCCAGATTATCCTAGGAGGCGACTTCAATCTAGCCTTATGGACAGGTCAAGAACGCTCGACCTCCCCCATAACATTGTAAGATGCCCACATGTCCGAGCCCTCAAAAAAGGCCTGGGCACTCTACACCTGGCGGACGATTGGAGAGAACTACACCTCCAGACAGGGCTCTATAATTTCCATTCTAACCCCCACCTGTCCTGTGCAAGATTGGTCGATATTTTTGTGAGCGCTAGAATGATCTCTCAAATCCAAAGCTTAAAAAAATCCATTGTATACCATGGTCTGACCATGCTCCAGTGGAACGGACACTGTTCAACCGAGATATCAGCGTCCCTGGACCACACTGGAGACGGAACAAGTCGTTGTTAAAACCAGCCTGATGTCAAAGACATCGGACAATAGCCAGACTCCTTTTTCAAATTAACACAGGGATTGTGGCTTCCCGGTCGGTCCTGTGGGAAGAAGCTCGTACAGCTACAGCAAGAGGAAGGATTATAGCGATAGCCTCAGGTAGAAAGAGAGAGATTCGTGACAAAGCGCCAACAGTCCAAAACAGAATGCCTCTCATCAGCCCATAAAAAGGGCCGTCTGATGCAGCCCTGGAAGCCTTATATAGCAGGAGTTCGTATAGCAGCAGCTGCTGTTTAAAGAAAAACAAATTCTTGTTGCCAGGGCAGAAGAGGACCAAAGATGCAAAGTTCTGTGGGGAAGATCATGTGACCAGGCAGTCACTAGATACAATTGGTGCACTGCTAGAGGGGACAGGGCTCAAACAGGGCCAGAGCCTGTTTCAGAAGAAAAAGGGGATATGAGTTTGTAAAGGGTTGCTATAGAAACAAAAAATTGCTTGTTACATTATAATTACATTAAAAATGTCTTGAAGTTTTTTCTTTAATACATGTATTTTCTCATCGTACAGAACTGATTTATTTATTTGTTTAATAAAACACATGTAGGATATTGCTTGGTCTCCAGCTTTAAGAGGGACGGACGGAGCTTAATGTTTTCCGAAAGTTGAGCAGTCCTTGAGGTGGATGAAAAGGACATTTTGAGAAGCAAATAAGGCAGACGCCCTTTTAGCTGCCAAGCTAAGAAAAACAAAAATCGGCATATGACATCCAATCCATTAGACGGCAATCAGCCTCTCGGTCGTCCAACCCAGACAGACCTAGAGGAATTTCATACATTTTACTCCAACACTGAATAATGGGGGAAAAAGGTCCTACATGTCTCCCCATGTAAAGAGCGAATGAATGCATAGCTCACCTCAGCCGGCCTCCCTGGCCCATCTGCCTCACAAAAAGAAATACTCAACCAAAAAAGGCACCCATTATGAGCTGCAACTGGTCACCAAAAATCTTAAAACATCTAAAGCTCCCGGACCAGACGGTTTTACCAATATTTACTACAAAAAATTTTGATAAAATTCTTTCCCCTCACTTATTGAACCCGTTTAACTTAATCTGAACAAACTCCGTTTCACCATAACATGCTGCAAGCTTCTATGCCCTTAATCCACAAAGCGGGTCCAGACCCGACATGCTGCGGGAGTTACCGCCCAATCTCGTCTATCAATTCGGACATTAAAATAGTCTCTAAAATGTTAGCTAACAGACATATCAATCCTTCCATCTCTTATTCACACAGACCAGGTGGAGTTCATCCCAGGGAGACAAGCTGCGGACTTCATCATCAGGTGTAGTATAGGCCGGACAGACCTTGCCCAAAAAACAGACACCCCCTCCATGCTGCTCAGCCTCGATGCAGAAAAGGCTTTCAACCATATAGATTGGGTCTATATACATGAAACCCTGAAAGCATTTGGGTTCAACGGTACTTTTCTCAAAGCAATGTTATCTTTATACGACCCCACAGCCAAGGTTATTTGCCAGGGCATACCTTCAAAAGAGATCCAAATTAGGAGTGGGACTTGTCAGGGCTGCCCTCTTTCCCCCCTTATATTTGTCCTCCGTGTTCGGAGCAATGTAAATATCTCAGGTACTCGAGCTGGGGACCAGCAATATAAGCTGGCACTCTTTGCCAATTACATTCTTACCATCTCCAAACCTGATCTCCCCAATTTATTTCATGACCTTGCTCACTTCAATAAACTCTTAGGCTTAAAAATAAATAACGAGAGCAAAAGAGGCAGCGCACCAGAGGTGAATGGTGATAAATGTATTATCTTTTTGTTCACAGCTGCATTGAAAATCAACCACCCCAGTGGACATCTGCATTGCCCCACAGGCAGGCAGCCTGATGGGGCTCCCCAAGAGCTGCTCCCCTCTGCACAGGACCAGCCTGCTAACATGTGCTTGTACTTTATGGAACGTCAACCCCACCCACTGGAATGTTAATGAGCCAAGAGGACACAAATAACTTTTTGTTCACAGCTGCATTGAAAATCAGCTATATCTGCGTTGCCCAGAAGGCGGACATCATTTCGCGCAGCCGAAGGGTCGCCAAAGGGTGTGAGCCGTTTGGTGCTAAAGTGATGTTAAAGCCTCTCTATTTCAATCTGAAGCTCACAAGCCCTTTATCCCCTGTACCCAATTTTCCAACTCGGTCTGTCCATGAAATGTCTGTGAAGTGACTCTATAACCTCCGTTCTTTTAATGTAACCATGTATTGTTATAACTCTGTGCCCAGGACATACCTGAAAACGAGAGGTAACTCTCAATATAATAAAACATTTTTATAAATAAATAAAATTAGTAAACACACACCAAATACATGAACTTACGCATAAAATAGTAAAAGTGGTTTCCACTTGGTCCAGGTGAGAGCTGAAGGTAGAGGCAGCTGATCGCCCCAACAGCGGAGACACACCTTGCGTCGAGGGGATCCCCTAAAGAAGCACGTGAGTGCGAAATGCGTAGAGGTCGTCTCTGTTGTCCGTTTATGTCATCACGCAAGGTGTCTCAGCGGTATGGTCTTCCCCGTGCGCGAGCAGCAGAGCGCATACGCAGCTGCGATTAAAAATACCTACTCGCGAACAGCAAGGACCAAGACAGTGAGGCTGATACTTTGTATCTCTGAACGCCGGGCTGGGGTGTGTGTATGAGCAGCAGGGGAGTGTATCGGGGTTGTGGGGTGTGTAGTGTATCGGTGGGAGGGTGGTGTGTATAAGGGTGGTGCTTATGGGGGTTGGGTGTCATGCCTCCCTGCTCTGGGGGTGCAATTTTTGTGGTCTGGCAACCCCGTTTCTCACAGATTTCAAACTTTAAAAAAAAAGATATATAAATATAATCTTTGCAGTGCGTACAGACACAGGACTACAGCAGCACTATGTAAATGATTATATATATATATATATATATTGGCCCTATTGTCCCAGAGGTTATAGGAAAGCCCAAAAACCACTACACTGCTGTCTTATTAATGGCTACATTTTAATACATGGAAATATATATCTTATAGGAGTCCATGTCAAAATGGATTTGTAGCAAAAGGTGGCACTGTGCTCAAGTGCATGTCATTTCGCAGAATCCCTTGCTGCAGTGGAAGCACTGTATGCTGGGTGACATGTGAATGAGCATACAGTAGTATTTCCATTTGCTATATGCTTTACGGTGGAGGGTTTTTGTCACTTTTTTTTACCCACTATAACGTACCTGTACGTGTGATATATAGATACAAAGCAAAGTGCATGTGAGATTTATATATATATATATATAAAACATAATACTGAGTTAAGTTATCGTGAGTAAAAAAAGTGACAAAAACCCTACACAGGAAAGCAAATATGCAAATACAACTGTATGCTCATCTGCATGTCTTAGGCAGGTCTGCAACCCCGCCTTTCCCCATTATCACCCAGCATACAGCACTTCCACTGCAGCAAGGGATTCTGGGAAATGACATGCAAATGAGCACACAGTGTCACTTTTTGCCTCAATAACCATTTTTAACATGGTTCCCTATAGGCTTAAGCTTGCTGCATGGTCACAGCTTTGAGCACAGCCAGGGTTAAGGTGCATACCCAGAAAACCACCCACAGACAGCCGTTTCGACCTTGATGGGTCTCATCAGTGTGGGGTTGATTTTACTGGGAATGCAAGAGAGGCTATGGGATAGGCTAAACCATAATACTGAGTTACCTTTACCCTGGCTGTGCTCAAAGCTGTGACCATGCAGCAAGCTTAAGCCTATAGGGAACCATGTTAAAAATGGTTATTGAGGCAAAAAGTGACACTGTGTGCTCATTTGCATGTCATTTCCCAGAATCCCTTGCTGCAGTGGAAGTGCTGTATGCTGGGTGATAATGGGGAAAGGCGGGGTTGCAGACCTGCCTAAGACATGCAGATGAGCACACAGTTATATTTGCATATATATATATATATATATATATATATATATATATATAAAATCACATGCACGTTGCTAGCATAATGAATGTCATTTATTTATAGGCCTAAGCGCCATGTTTACATACCTGAAAGAATGCCTTACATAAGTTAGAGGCCCCTCTGACAGTTACTTATACACGGTATTGTGTACGGAATCATATGACACACGCAGGACTCACCGCTCCAACCTCTGTCACAGACCAATGGAAACGTGGGCGTCAAATGAAAGGATTAAGAGCGAAGTTGGAATAGTAACAGCAGGGTGAGTGCGCGAACGAAGGTTGCAGTGTGTGTGTGTGAGGATGGCAGTGTGTGTGTGTGTGTGTGTGTGTGTGTGTGTGAGGATGGCAGTGTGTGTGTGTGTGTGTGTGTGGATGGCAGTGTGTGTGTGTGTGTGTGTGTGTGTGGCAGTGTGTGTGTGTGTGTGTGTGTGTGAGGATGGCAGTGTGTGTGTATGAGGATGGCAGTGTGTGTGTATGAGGATGGCAGTGTGTGTGTGTATGAGGATGGCAGTGTGAGTGTGCGTACGAAGGTGGCAGCGTGAGTGTGTGTGAGGATGGCAGTGTGTGTGTATGAGGATGGCAGTGTGTGTGTATGAGGATGGCAGTGTGTGTGTGTGTGTGTGAGGATGGCAGTGTGTGTGTGTGTGAGGATGGCAGTGTGTGTGTGTGTGAGGATGGCAGTGTGTGTGTGTGTGTGAGGATGGCAGTGTGTGTGTGTGTGAGGATGGCAGTGTGTGTGTGTGTGAGGATGGCAGTGTGTGTGTGTGTGAGGATGGCAGTGTGTGTGTGTGTGAGGATGGCAGTGTGTGTGTGTGTGTGTGTGAGGATGGCAGTGTGTGTGTGTGTGTGTGTGTGGATGGCAGTGTGTGTGTGTGTGTGTGTGGATGGCAGTGTGTGTGTGTGTGAGGATGGCAGTGTGTGTGTGTGTGTGTATGAGGATGGCAGTGTGTGTGTGTGTATGAGGATGGCAGTGTGTGTGTGTGTGAGGATGGCAGTGTGTGTGTGTGTGAGGATGGCAGTGTGTGTGTGTGTGAGGATGGCAGTGTGTGTGTGTGTGAGGATGGCAGTGTGTGTGTGTGTGTGTGAGGATGGCAGTGTGTGTGTGTGTGTGTGTGTGGATGGCAGTGTGTGTGTGTGTGTGTGTGGATGGCAGTGTGTGTGTGTGTGAGGATGGCAGTGTGTGTGTGTGTGTGTGTGTATGAGGATGGCAGTGTGTGTGTGTGTATGAGGATGGCAGTGTGTGTGTGTATGAGGATGGCAGTGTGTGTGTGTGAGGATGGCAGTGTGTGTGTGTGTGTGTGTGAGGATGGCAGTGTGTGTGTGTGTGTGTGTGGATGGCAGTGTGTGTGTGTGTGTGTGTGTGTGGCAGTGTGTGTGTGTGTGTGTGTGAGGATGGCAGTGTGTGTGTATGAGGATGGCAGTGTGTGTGTATGAGGATGGCAGTGTGTGTGTATGAGGATGGCAGTGTGTGTGTATGAGGATGGCAGTGTGTGTGTGTATGAGGATGGCAGTGTGAGTGTGCGTACGAAGGTGGCAGCGTGAGTGTGTATGAGGATGGCAGTGTGTGTGTGTGTGTGTGAGGATGGCAGTGTGTGTGTGTGTGAGGATGGCAGTGTGTGTGTGTGTGTGTGAGGATGGCAGTGTGTGTGTGTGTGTGAGGATGGCAGTGTGTGTGTGTGTGAGGATGGCAGTGTGTGTGTGTGTGAGGATGGCAGTGTGTGTGTGTGTGAGGATGGCAGTGTGTGTGTGTGTGTGTGTGAGGATGGCAGTGTGTGTGTGTGTGTGTGTGTGTGGATGGCAGTGTGTGTGTGTGTGTGTGTGGATGGCAGTGTGTGTGTGTGTGAGGATGGCAGTGTGTGTGTGTGTGTGTATGAGGATGGCAGTGTGTGTGTGTGTATGAGGATGGCAGTGTGTGTGTGTATGAGGATGGCAGTGTGTGTGTATGAGGATGGCAGCCTGAGTGTGTGTATGAGGATGGCAGCGTGTATGTGTATGAGGGTGGCAGTGTGTGTGAGGATGGCAGTGTGTGTGTGTGTGAGGATGGCAGTGTGTGTGTGTATGAGGATGGCAGCCTGAGTGTGTGTATGAGGATGGCAGCGTGTGTGTGTATGAGGATGGCAGCGTGTGTGTGTGAGGATGGCAGTGTGTGTGTATGAGGGTGGCAGTGTGTGTGTGTGAGGGTGGCAGTGTGTGTGTGTGTGATGATGGCAGTGTGTGTGTGTGTGAGGATGGCAGTGTGTGTGTGTGTGATGATGGCAGTGTGTGTGTGTGTGTGATGATGGCAGTGTGTGTGTGTGTGTGTGTGTGTGAGGATGGCAGTGTGTGTGTGTGATGATGGCAGTGTGTGTGTGTGAGGGTGGCAGTGTGTGTGTATGAGGGTGGCAGTGTGTGTATGAGGGTGGCAGTGTGTGTGTGTGTGTGAGGATGGCAGTGTGTGTGTGATGATGGCAGTGTGTGTCTGTGTGAGGATGGCAGTGTGTGTGTGTGAGGATGGCAGTGTGTGTGTGTGAGGGTGGCAGTGTGTGTGTATGAGGGTGGCAGTGTGTGTATGAGGGTGGCAGTGTGTGTGTGTGTGAGGATGGCAGTGTGTGTGTGATGATGGCAGTGTGTGTGTATGAGGGACAGTGTGTGTGTGTGTGAGGGTGGCAGTGTGTGTATGAGGGTGGCAGTGTGTGTATGAGGGTGGCAGTGTGTATGAGGGTGGCAGTGTGTATGAGGGTGGCAGTGTGTGTGTGTGAGGGTGGCAGTGTGTGTGTATGAGGGTGGCTGTGCGTGTGCATCAGTGTGTGTACCAAATATTTGCCCTGTCAAACACTTCTGTAGGTGCTCAACAGCTTCATAGAATAACGCAGACTCCCCATGTAGCAATTATTCAACACCAAAGTGGCCTGGATTCCCGACCCTACACTGAGCTGGCACGTTATCAGGGAGGCGTTGCATTGCTAAGCGCTCCTCCATCACCCACCTCCTACCTCCGCTCTCTCTCACAGAGACCGTAATGGGATAAGTATTCGTCCTTGGGTCACTTTAGGGAGCGCTATAAGCAGCCGGATCATTACATCACCGCACGCTACTTTTGGGGGGGGAGGGGGAAGAGACAAAAATTCTGGCCCCTTCTACCTTTAGGGACCAACCCAAATAAACATTAAAGACCATTCGGAACGGATACGGACGGGGAGAGAGCAGAAATGTTTGATGTGTCCGGTCTCTTGGCTGACCTCATGTGGGTACGACGATCATTTTTACCCCGGACCCTTTCCCTACAAAATTGTTAGCGCGCTAGAATTACTGCTCCCCGCCGGTATATAGGGCGTTTCTCTAAACAGCTGCTCCGCACCGTAGCGATACTTGGGATCACTATACACTGCGGTATAAAAAAAAAAAAAAAGATGACAAGGACGGGCAGGGGGCCAGTGAAATGATTCATTAATGGGATGAGACACGGTTAGGGGTATATCCAGCGGGGAGGGTGACGTGTGATGGATAAATCACCCCACCCCCCCCACTCTCTAAGTGACCCGCATTGTATACACAGGAAGGCTGGCGCGCGGCTATTTTTAGCGAGACGGCGGTTATGTAACATGCGCTGCAGGAGTTGGGCTGGACGTGCCACAGCGGCCCAGGCATTACCCGCGAGTCCAAACTGGGGTTTAAACGAGCTATCCAAGGGGCAAATCATACTTTTCTTTCCCACATAGGAAGCAGGGGATCTCCGGAGCTGAACCCCTTTATTTCAGCTCCGGGGACCCCCTGCTTCCAGAGACTTACCTCAGTAGGGGGGGCCAGTAGCCGCTCCGGCTGAGCTAGCCGGGGTTTAAAGTACGCCAATAGGAAGCCGCACCTCGTGACATCACGGCTTCCTATTGGCCGGGAAGGTATGAGCTTTGGAACGCCGCCATTATGTGAACCCTGCTAGCCGAGGGTCCGGCTCCGGAGACCCCCTGCTTTAAACCGATGTTGGGGGGCGGGGTTGTAGTAAATGGTAGTAAATGGTAACCCCACCCTTGTAGTGCCCAATTGCCTCTAAATTCTCAGGGTTTGGACCATGAAACAAGAGGGAATAGTGCATCATGCACCCGCAGTGCCTTACTGCCTGGAATCAGCCGCTGGTCACCAAACCACTGCAGTGCCTTATAGCCAATAGTGCTGTTATTAGAGTCATAAGTACATTCTGGTACAAAAGGTTTAATAGATCTCCTTCATATAGACAAGGTTCCTGGGCCCCTCAGGACCACACAGGCGGGAGGGGGAAATTGTGCTTGTCTCTAGGGGGCCGGAGGACTGAGGGGCCGCAGGGCGTCGTCACATTTGGTACAGGTCACGGTGGTCAGAGGTCTCCCAGCTGATCAGCTCCGCACTGTGAAACCACAGGCTAATCTCCCGCTCCGCCACCTCAGCAGAGTCACTGGCATGGACCACATTCCTGAGAGAGGGAGAGAGAGAGAGAGTCACACAGGATGGGGGGGGAGCAGCCAAGAGACCGCAAAGAGGGGGGGGGGAGACAGGAGACCGCAAAGGAGACAGGGGGGTTGTGGGGTGAGTGAGGGTTACCTGCTGATGTGGACACTGAAGTCCCCTCGGATGGTCCCCGGCTTGGCCTGGGCAGAGTCCGTCTCACCAACCATCAGACGGGAAGAGCGCACCACATTGTGTCCCTCCCAGACCTGCGGTGGGACAGAGAGAAGGCATACACGCCAAATTAGCCAAGGAATCTGCCGCCCATCTTACTTCGTGGCGAACGCCCTCAGTATTAGCAAGAAACAACATCAGCCATTTTTACCAGGGGGCAAACACGTTGGTAGCGGCAACCAATGGGGTCAGCCAACTAAGGGCAAGCACCAGAGGAACAGTAACGGCCATCTTAGCTTAGGGCAAACACTTTGGTAAAGGAAACCAATGGTGTACACCTCTCAGCCAAGTAAAAAACACCCACGGTAATAGCAACCAATGGAACAAAAGTGGAATTATTCTTACCGGCAACTCCTTTTGAAACCCTGCCTGCCCAGGTTCTAGGGAGATTACTTTGGGGTGTATTAAATGGCTACTCCACATGGGTCACACGGACTTAGGGGCTGGACGATGAGGTAGCAGGGTTGTGGAAGAATGGGCGTCAGGAACTTTTATTTGTGTCCCCATGGACAGGAGCCGCTCATACACACGTTAATGACATTGTACTGTATTTTAGGACAGACATACATGTTCTTCCATCAGGGCCCACGCTTAACACTTCAATGAAGGTCCCCTGACCTAGTCGCTCTGAATAAATGTGGGTCCCGGCCCCCCCCTTGTTGCTTTGGAACCATCGATATTTATCCGATTGTTCAGGGCACCTATGGGAATCCTGACGGGCCTCTATTTCTTGACCCGATACCAGTTGCCCGATTGGGAACTGCCACTACCACTCAGGCAGCTGAGGAATATTAGCGCCGATCTGCAGTTAGAGCTGATCCGCCGGTACCCGGGAGCCCTATGGCGTGCCGTATTCCTTATGACTCCATTCTGTCTTTAGGGGCTCCTAACTTAATGGGTACGGTCCCTACCTACAACATAATAATAAGGGGCCTGGTATGTACTATTACTTAATAAACATTACTTAGCTACTTTCCCCGAGGTGCCTCTCGTGTCCTCCTGGAACCTAACCTTCTTAAACCTCTTTAAAATACCTTTGCGTGACGTCTGGATCCCCAGGGTGGGGCCTGGCATACAACAGACAAGTTAATAACCCTGTAGGATGGGGGTGCGGGGGCGTTACACTTTTCTTCTAGTCCCCCCCCCCATGCCAGTACAACAAAATGGACACGCAGGACAAAAGTTTCCCTGAATCAGGCTCCATCAGCCCCTAGAAGGCTCCCGGCTGTCCTCCTTACAACCGTTATCCCGCTAGCGAAGCGGCGAAGAGAGAAAAACGGCATGATCAACTAAAATTCCACTAGTGAGGGAAACATGCAGGCATGGAGGGCCAAGGAAAAGGGGAAACATGGAGGGCCAAGGAAAAGGGGAAACATGGAGGGCCAAGGAAAAGGGGAAACATGGAGGGACAAGGAAAAGGGGAAACATGCGGGCATGGAGGGACAAGGAAAAGGGAAACATGCAGGCATGGAGGGCCAAGGAAAAGGGAAAACATGGAGGGAAAAGGGAAAACATGGAGGGACAAGGAAAAGGGGAGCATGGAGGGACAAGAACAAGGGAAGCATGCAGTCTGTTTACGGTCATTTTCTTTTCCCGTAATCAGTTTATGGCGGTCATACTAATACCAATTTTATTTCATATAGTGCTCTTCTCCCAACGGGATGCAAAGCGCGTCACAATTACAGTAAAGCGCGTGGGACACATCACACAGGATTGTTGCAGGCACAAGTCACTGCCCCGCAGAGCTTACAATCTAATGTTTCTGGTGCCTGAGGCACAGGGAGATCAAGTGACTCGCCCAAGGTCACAAGGAGCCCACACCGGGAATTGAACCTGGTTCCCCCGATTCCCTGAAGTAGTTAATTCTACGAAACTAGTTGGATGTAACATTCTATTGCCTTATATCTGCTTACATTGGCCTTTGTCTATGTATTGGCCTGTCCTGTTTTTATTTCAACCTGTGTGCTGTTTTGGACACTTGTGAGAGACTTTGTAAGACTGTTCAAACTTCCCTATTGAATCCACCACTGCTGTGTAGACAGTGACGTCATTACACAGCGTCCCGCGACGGAGCGGCATCGTGGCACGCTGAGGGCACCCCAGTGAGCTGCGGTTTAACCTCTGTGCAGAGGATACACCTGCCGAGGTACAGGAGCAGCTTCATATCGGCCAGGAAGCAGGAGCGATTTCACCGAGCCCCAGTACCAGCTGCTGAACCTGGCTGCATGAAGGGAAATCCCCTTGGGAGTGAAAGACTGACGTCCTGCCCCAGAATCAACTGAGCTGCAGCAGAGGGAAGCAAGCACCCGATTCTACAGTTAACAGCTGCCGAGTGGTAAACAGTGTGATACACACTACATGCCTTTTACCAACTTTTTTCATGTACGCAGATATATTACCCCCTTTTTAATTCTATAATATATTGTTGAATTTGCTTCACTATTTGTTGTTGTGCGCTGTTTTCTTTTGTTTCCATTCTCTTAGTGTGTGTGGGGTGCTGAGCCACCCCTGCGTTTACAGCTGCAGACGCCATTCTCCCCAACACGGTTATGTGGCACTTATTATTTAATATATAATTATCTCACTGTGGGAGTTGTGGTTTAATTTTTTATAAAAAAAAAATTATCACTAAATTGATGGTATAGTCACTGCACTGTATATATTTATACATTTAAACTTTATAGGTAGTTAGGTAGTAGCGCACAGTTTTGTTTTTTGTTTTTACTATATATGTCACGTGCCCACAAGTGTGCTGTTCGTGACAGATGGTACATGGGGACAGAATGAGGGGAGATGTTAGTTATTTGAGGCACCGTGCGTGGAGAAAAGTAAATCAGCTGGATAGCTGTGTGTATTAACCCTTGTCCCATATACAGATCACATGCGCCGTACATAACAGTATGTATAAAGGTATCTTTATGAATCAATAAAAAAACAAAAAACAATAAAATCTTTTATAATGTGCACTCATGCTCCTCATTCTTTAAAGCATTAAAAAAACATACGTAGAAACTTCTGGGATTCTCTGGCGTTTCAGTCTCACCACCTGCACACATCGGCGTCTCACGTCACCACTCGTGTCCCGGACGTTTCCGACGATGAGAGAACGCTTCTCTGTCTCCCGACTCTACGCGTTTGACCTCAAAAAGACTTCCTCGGGAGTCATTGAGGTGAAACGCGTTGTCAGGAGACAGAGAAGCGTTCTCACCGCCGGAACATTCACCACATCCGGGACACAGAGTGGTCACGTGAGACAAACAGCTGAGAATCCCAGAAGTTTATACATATGTTTTAATGCTTTTATAATGTGCGCTCAGCTCACATGCCTTAAAGATTTGTATTGATTCATAAAAAGATACCTTTACACACACACCATCCGTGTGTCCTAAAAGCTTTGCCGACTACCTGACCAGGTCCACAACAGTTGCCACATATTTGGATCTGCCTTTTAAAATGAAGGAAAATGGGAGTTGTACCAAGTACTGGGTCATACAATTCCCTTTCCATTGAAGAATGTATCACACTATTTTGTGTTTTTAGCTTTTTGGTGTGATACTGTGCTCCCCTACGTTGGAGAAAGTTGGTGTTGTACAAGGACAAGCAGTTCTGAAAAGGTTCTTGCTTTTTCCAACATAAAGTCTATGTTGGTGCTGTGATGCTCTAAGTCTATTGAGTCTCCATTCCATTGGTCAATAAACATTTCTTTGTAATGGTCTCATGTGAAATCTTCCCCATGTAAAAATCACATCCAGGGCAGACAATTTTCCCGAGAAGAGTTGTATATCGTACAAAAGATGGAGGCACACAGTTTTAGTTGCAAAAAAAGATTGCCAAGACTTTACTATGTGCTTATAGCAGACCAAATAACATTTCGGAGACAGCCCCTTCCCTCAGGTAAATTGCCATCTGTGTGTCTAGAAGAGTCGTACAATCTTTTACGGATACCTTGTATGATTTCCAAAATGTTTACAGTAATAATATCTTGTGGTAACGAAACCACTATTCTACTATATACTGAAAAAGAAAAAAAACTTTAGAGACTGTACAGGGGTCAGATGACTTCAGTTGATCAGCCATCGCAAAACTTGTGCGATATGAAGTTGCAGGCGAGTCTTGTCGTGAGCTTTGACCAGTAAATATTTTAGGTATGGGGTAGATCTGTATGCCTCGTACGTTGGTGAATAGTCTGGGGGACCAAGCCAGCCCAAATGGTAGAGCTGTGTATTGGAAGTGATCTCCTCCCACTGTGAACCTGAGAAACGTCTGACGTCAATAGGTCACTGGAATGTGCAGATACACATCTTTGAGGCCTATCGAGCTCAACCAGTCGCCTTGTTGTACTGCCTGTATACAAGAACCCTTAGAAGAGTTCATGCATTCTTACGCATAAAGTTCAACGTGGAATCCATGAGGTACAAGACAGCACTGAATCCTCCAAAGGCCTTTTTCCACAAGAAAGAGACCTGAATATATTCCTTTCGCCATATGGTACCTTCAAACTCACTGCAGGTCTCACTTAATGCTAGTCTGGCCTCATGTTCTTTGGAAGTTTTGAAGTCAACAATGTTAGTCCTTGGAATGACCTTGAATGCTAAATGACACCCGGAGGAGAGAACTTGAAGGAAGACCCATTTGTCCTTCATCGTTTGAGCCCGGACAGTTGTGGACATCAACCTTCCTTTTACTGTCAACTGGGTGATAGGTCATGCTATCTGGCTGGGACCCTGCAGTATAGGGACGCCTGCACCTTTCATCTGGTAGGAAAAAAACTCCTGCCAACATTAAAACTATGTTAAAGAGTTTCCACTCAAATAGAAATTCTCCTTCAAAAGAAGGGCAGCCTACACAAGTTATTCTTGGATGTAGAGTCAGCCATCCACGGTCTCAACCATCATGCTCTTCTTGCGGCTACCAACAGGGCCATGGATCTAGACAACAGGGGTACTGTGTCAAATAATGCTTCAGCAACATATAGTCAGTCACCAATTTTATTCCCGCCAATGCGTTTAAATCAGTTCTTTTCACTCCTTTCTTGAGCGCATCCTCAATTTTTGAAATGCAAACTCGAATTGCTCTTCAGGCACTGTGGCAACTGCTGGTTTGCATGTCGCTCAAGATGAGTCTCAAGAAGAAGTTCTCCAGTCTATAGAGTCTATAAAAGAAATCACGCTGTCAACTGGAAGTGTTGTCCTCGCAAACGTTGCTTCGACCTTTGGTGGTATATCCCAGATCTCTACAGCATTTTCCCCCCCATCAGGCTGGATCCATTCTGAGTCGAACATGTCCACGAGTACTTTGTACAGTGGAATAACCTTTGTCTTGTTTTGGGATCCTTTGAAAAGTTTAATGAGTCTCTTAATCAGAATCCTCCATTTCAAACACATCCCAAACAGCTTCAACCACTGCTTCCAGGAAGCCTACATCAAATATTGTAAACTCCTCTTGCATCTCTTCCTGATCCAAGGATTCCCAACACTCCCCTTCTGATAATACCCGAATGTACGACCCTTCAGATGAGAAATCTCTTCTGTCGAGACTGGTCCGTGATCGACCATACCTGCCAAATTGTCTGGTTCAACACTACGAGCGACCCTATCCTTCATCCAGACAAGAAACGTCTCCATTTGGTCAGTGGATTGCACTGCCGCAGACTTCAAGCAATCGTCACAATTTATTTCCTTCCAACGCTGTTTTATATCAAAGGCTACACGGATTCTCTCTTTTTCGGTAGGCTCTCTTGGTGCCAGGCCTCCAGTACCCTCCTCAGGCGATCCTCCTTCAGGCAACAATTATACTACAAGACATAGGATCAGCAGTTCTCAGACTATACTCTTTCTATAATGGACTACCATGTTAGTACTCGTTAGAAATTTTAGGCAGCGACCCCTTGGCAGTATTACCCTCCATTTCGAGATCTCCGTCTCCAACCCCACAAGCACAGAGAGGCAGTAACGTAACTACCTACGCTGGTATAAATACCTTCCGGCTGTGTTCACGTCTCCTGGCTACCATACTAACTTATTTATGGCACCGTGAAGGGTGCACGGTCTTGGGAGCGCGCTTCTGCGTGCCAAGCCAATAGGCTGCGGTTGCTTCCTCTTCATCACGTCCAGGCCCCTGAATAGCTACAAAATAGTCCAACATCAGGGTGAGAACTTGCCCCAGCTGAACCACCAAGGGGCCGTTCCGGTGTGTAGCAACAAAACGAACCTACACTGCTGTAGGACAAAGATACGGTCTGCTGGGGGAGGAGTCTTTTATGGAACATCTGTTTTATGCCAGTGCAAATGAGTGGGGGCATACCTAAAGCAGCCCCCCACTAAGGGTGGGAGGGGGAAAACAAAGGGCCAACCATAGAAATGCAAGTCCAACATATCCAGGTGCAGAGTCCTGAGGACAGGTAACACCAAAGCACATCCTCCAAACTGGCTGCAGAGTAACAGCAAGGCTCATGGCCTGGCTCTCTGGCAAGGTGGTGGCCAAACAATTACTCCGATAACTGCCAAGTATCCCGAAAGTCATGTACAGAAGGATGCCACATCCAAGGTCAGAAAAAGTACCAACCCTTCGTTCCTGCAGCACTAAAGGATCAAAAATCGAGGCACTTACCTGCATCTGAAGTACGCACCATCAGAGTCCCGGAAATCCTGCTTCCACTTCAGTAGCACAAAAGCAATCTACGTGATATCTACAAATCGGCCAATACAGGCCATAGAAGGCATCCATGCCTTGGGAATACTGGGCGGCTGCAGCTCGGATGGTTTCCCCAACTATGGCCGCTACACCCCTGGAGTAACTTCAAACGGCAACAGTACCATCTCCTTCAGATAAGCTGGAGGTCACAGCTTGCCACCAAATACCACAAATGCAGGGGGCATCGTTTTCGCCCAGTAGCTAGGACCACGGGTAGGCCCGCACCTGCATGCTTCCTACTGGCCGAACGATAGTAGCATGGCATTATGAGACTTGGGGCATATATCTCTGCCTGGGGAAAAAGGCAGCCCTCGGGCTCCCCAATAACGTGAAGTCCCAGGAATATAACACAGTGGGAAAAAGAAAAACCTGGCGCCAAATGTTCAAATGGGAAGTCCTGTGATCCTCAGGGAATGTGCACACGCGCTTGACAGGCCACGGAACGAGAGAGAAGAAAACAAACACAAATCGTAGCGCCACACTGCAGGGTAAATCAGTATAACGCGAAGAAACATAGAACAGTGAGACTCCTGGTGACAAACTAAAAAACAAACAATTTATTAAAACTTGAACTATGCCATAAAATAAGCAATGAAACAAGTGGAGAACAGCTGGTCGTCCGGAGAGTAAAATCAAAACCCTACTTACAACAAGCAGGGCGATAACAGGCGATGTAACAACAGTGCCCTCTCGGCGCAGGGGGTAGTCCTGGCAGAGTACAGACTCTGCCCCGCCGGTGCTCTCGCCCGAGATCCCTTCTGTGGTGTACAGGAACCGTGCCGGTGATGGGGGCAGTCTTTCGGGTGCACAGCCCAACAGCACGTGTGGCCGGCACACCTTACTTCCTCCCCCTTGCTCACAGGCAGTCTCTGCGCGCCTGCGCGCGAGTGTGCCCGTACACTTAAAGGGACAGGGATATATTGAACAAAAGTTCAATGCTGACCTCAAGATGACCGTGTCACCTGCCCTGCCCCCGAGGAAGTAGATTCACATCTACGAAACGCGTAGGGCAGGTGACACGGTCAGCATTGAACTTTTGTTGGAGCAGTTGGTCCTGAGCTTCCAGTTTTCTGTTAGCCCCCGGCATCCAGACAGCAGCTCCTGTCCCTTTAAGTGTACGGGCACACTCGCGCAGAGACTGCCTGTGAGCAAGGGGGAGGAAGTAAGGTGTGCCGGCCACACGTGCTGTTGGGCTGTGCACCCGAAAGACTGCCCCCATCACCGGCACGGTTCCTGTACACCGCAGAAGGGATCTCGGGCGAGAGCCCCGGCGGGGCAGAGTCTGTACTCTGCCAGGACTACCCCCTGCGCCGAGAGGACACTGTTGTTGCATCGCCTGTTATCGCCCTGCTTGTTGTAAGTAGGGTTTTGATTTTACTCTCCGGACGACCAGCTGTTCTCCATCTGTTTCATTGCTTATTTTATGGCATAGTTCAAGTTTTAATAAATTGTTTGTTTTTTAGTTTGTCACTAGGAGTCTCACTGTTCTATGTTTCTTAGCGTTATACTGATTTACCCTGCAGTGTGGCGCTACGATTTGTGTTTGTTTTCTTCTCTCTCGTTCCGTGGCCTGTCAGGCGCGTGTGCACATTCCCTGAGGATCACAGGACTTCCCATTTGAACGTTTGGCGCCAGGTTTATCTTTTCCCCACATTGCCATCCGTTTGTACCAGCAGTAGGTACCAGGCAGCCTGCCTTCATGCAAAGGATATTTATTTTATTGTTTATTATCATATTGGCGTTTAAACTTTAGCGCTATCCCATTTTTTCCTTTTCACAGGAATATAACACAGCCAGTGAGGAGAGGACCTGCCCCCTTGATCGGCGCGACAAAAATAACTGGAGTGAGGAGGAGGAAGGGGAGCCTTATATACGGGGCCGATGGAATCCGATTCGTCGAAAGGTTTGTCCTGTCCCCCAAGTGGGCGGGGCTTAATGTCCAATTCAGGTGTACTGGCATGAAGGGACGGAGAGAGAAATAAAGATAAGAAAGTTCTGGTACCATGTACCCCCTGGCCGCGTACGATAACCAGAAGCTATACCACCCAGCGCCCTGACCCACCTCATCCCCCCACCCTCCAGGCTCTTACCATGGCTACCACAGGCCCGGACACCATGTAGCGGATCAGCGCTGGGTAGAAGGGCTTCCTGCGCAGATCATGGTAATGTTCAGACAGGACTCCCTCCGAGGCCTGGGCAGAGAGAGATAAGGCAGTGTCAGTCAGGCCATGTACCCCAGACGTTGTACCCCAGATCAGTGCCATCCCAGAGGGACCAGGCTGGGTACCGTGACCCTTACCCCTGCTCTGTGCCATGTCCTGGACGAGGCAACAAGTTCTGTGCCTCCTGAGTACACGGGATAGTCCTAGAGGTTTGCTCCCTTACCTGCAGCAGCTTCATGCCCACCAGTTTAAAGCCGCGCTGTTCGAAGCGTTTGATGATGTCACCAATCAGTCTCCGCTGCACCCCATCCGGCTTCACCGCAACCAGCGTGCGCTCCAGTGACCCATGCACCGCTAGGACATGAGGGAGAGCCGGGATTAGCACAGGACGCCGGGTGTGCAGAGAGGGGGAGCCGGGATTAGCACAGGACGCCGGGTGTGCAGAGAGGGGGAGCTGGGATTAGCACAGGACACGGGGTGTGCAGAGAGGGAGCCGGGATTAGCACAGGACGCCGGGTGTGCAGAGACGGAGCTGGGATTAGCACAGGACGCCGGGTGTGCAGAGAGGGGGAGCTGGGATTAGCACAGGATGCCGGGTGTGCAGAGACGGAGCTGGGATTAGCACATGACGCCGGGTGTGCAGAGAGGGGGAGCTGGGATTAGCACAGGGCGCCGGGTGTGCAGAGAGGGGGAGCCGGGATTAGCACAGGGCGCCGGGTGTGCAGAGAGGGGGAGCCGGGATTAGCACAGGACGCCGGGTGTGCAGAGAGGGAGCTGGGATTAGCACAGGATGCCGGGTGTGCAGAGAGGGAGCTGGGATTAGCACAGGGCGCCGGGTGTGCAGAGAGAGAGCCGGGATTAGCACAGGACGCCGGGTGTGCAGAGAGGGAGCCGGGATTAGCACAGGATGCCGGGTGTGCAGAGAGGGAGCCGGGATTAGCACAGGACGCCGGGTGTGCAGAGAGGGGGAGCCGGGATTAGCACAGGATGCCGGGTGTGCAGAGAGGGAGCCGGGATTAGCACAGGATGCCGGGTGTGCAGAGAGGGGGAGCTGGGATTAGCACAGGATGCCGGGTGTGCAGAGAGCGAGCCGGGATTAGCACAGGATGCCGGGTGTGCAGAGAGGGGGAGCCGGGATTAGCACAGGATGCCGGGTGTGCAGAGAGGGGGAGCCGGGATTAGCACAGGACGCCGGGTGTGCAGAGAGAGCCGGGATTAGCACAGGACGCCGGGTGTGCAGAGAGGGGGAGCTGGGATTAGCACAGGACCCGGGTGTGCAGAGAGGGGGAGCTGGGATTAGCACAGGACGCAGGGTGTGCAGAGAGAGGGAGCCGGGATTAGCACAGGACCCGGGTGTGCAGAGAGGGGGAGCTGGGATTAGCACAGGATGCCGGGTGTGCAGAGAGAGAGCTGGGATTAGCACAGGACCCGGGTGTGCAGAGAGGGGGAGCTGGGATTAGCACAGGACGCCGGGTGTGCAGAGAGGGGGAGCTGGGATTAGCACAGGATGCCGGGTGTGCAGAGAGGGGGAGCTGGGATTAGCACAGGACGCCGGGTTTGCAGAGAGGGGGAGCTGGGATTAGCACAGGACGCCGGGTGTGCAGAGAGAGAGCTGGGATTAGCACAGGACGCCGGGTGTGCAGACAGGGGGAGCCGGGATTAGCACAGGATGCCGGGTGTGCAGAGAGGGGGAGCTGGGATTAGCACAGGGCGCTGGGTGTGCAGAGAGAGGGAGCCGGGATTAGCACAGGACGCCGGGTGTGCAGAGAGGGAGCCGGGATTAGCACAGGACGCCGGGTGTGCAGAGAGAGGGAGCTGGGACTAGCACAGGATGCCGGGTGTGCAGAGATAGGGAGCCGGGATTAGCACAGGACGCCGGGTGTGCAGAGAGGGGGAGCCGGGATTAGCACAGGATGCCGGGTGTGTAAAGATGGAGCCGGGATTAGCACAGGACGCCGGGTGTGCAGAGAGGGGGAGCTGGGATTAGCACAGGATGCCGGGTGTGTAAAGATGGAGCCGGGATTAGCACAGGACGCCGGGTGTGCAGAGAGGGGGAGCTGGGACTAGCACAGGATGCCGGGTGTGCAGAGATAGGGAGCCGGGATTAGCACAGGACGCCGGGTGTGCAGAGAGGGGGAGCCGGGATTAGCACAGGATGCCGGGTGTGTAAAGATGGAGCCGGGATTAGCACAGGACGCCGGGTGTGCAGAGAGGGGGAGCTGGGACTAGCACAGGATGCCGGGTGTGCAGAGATAGGGAGCCGGGATTAGCACAGGACGCCGGGTGTGCAGAGAGGGGGAGCCGGGATTAGCACAGGATGCCGGGTGTGTAAAGATGGAGCCGGGATTAGCACAGGACGCCGGGTGTGCAGAGAGGGGGAGCTGGGATTAGCACAGGATGCCGGGTGTGTAAAGATGGAGCCGGGATTAGCACAGGACGCCGGGTGTGCAGAGAGGGAGCCGGGATTAGCACAGGATGCCGGGTGTGCAGAGAGAGAGCCGGGATTAGCACAGGACGCCGGGTGTGCAGAGAGGGGGAGCTGGGATTAGCACAGGACGCCGGGTGTGCAGAGAGGGAGCCGGGATTAGCACAGGACGCCGGGTGTGCAGAGAGGGGGAGCAGGGATTAGCACAGGACGCCGGGTGTGCAGAGAGGGGGAGCTGGGATTAGCACAGGACGCCGGGTGTGCAGAGAGGGGGAGCTGGGATTAGCACAGGATGCCGGGTGTGCAGAGAGGGGGAGCTGGGATTAGCACAGGACGCCGGGTGTGCAGAGAGGGGGAGCTGGGATTAGCACAGGACGCCGGGTGTGCAGAGAGGGAGCCGGGATTAGCACAGGACGCCAGGTGTGCAGAGAGGGGGAGCTGGGATTAGCACAGGACGCCGGGTGTGCAGAGAGAGGGAGCTGGGATTAGCACAGGACGCCGGGTGTGCAGAGAGAGGGAGCTGGGATTAGCACAGGATGCCGGGTGTGCAGAGAGGGGGAGCTGGGATTAGCACAGGACGCCGGCTGTGCAGAGATGGGGAGCTGGGATTAGCACAGGACGCCGGGTGTGCAGAGAGGGGGAGCTGGGATTAGCACAGGACGCCGGGTGTGCACAGAGGGGGAGCTGGGATTAGCACAGGATGCCGGGTGTGCAGAGAGGGGGAGCTGGGATTAGCACAGGATGCCGGGTGTGCAGAGAGGGGGAGCTGGGATTAGCACAGGGCGCCGGGTGTGCAGAGAGGGGGAGCCGGGATTAGCACAGGACGCCGGGTGTGCAGAGAGGGGGAGCCGGGATTAGCACAGGACGCCGGGTGTGCAGAGAGGGGGAGCTGGGATTAGCACAGGACGCCGGGTGTGCAGAGAGGGGGAGCTGGGATTAGCACAGGACGCCGGGTGTGCAGAGAGGGAGCCGGGATTAGCACAGGGCGCCGGGTGTGCAGAGAGGGGGAGCTGGGATTAGCACAGGACGCCGGGTGTGCACAGAGGGGGAGCTGGGATTAGCACAGGACGCCGGGTGTGCAGAGAGGGAGCCGGGATTAGCACAGGACGCCGGGTGTGTAAAGAGGGAGCTGGGATTAGAACAGGGGGAGGGAGCTACAGAAGGAGCTGGGATTAGGAGAGAAGCTGCACACGATTCTCTCTTGCTCACACACTTCCTGTTAGAGAAAAGTGGCTCAGAGGAGAGAACATATATACATACACCCCTAGGAAATGTGTCCAGGCACCCCGCCAATGCAACAATGAGACACGTTAAAATGTAGGTATCAGTCTCTGCATAAACCACAGGCAAACCAGGCAGCAAGTTAATGCAGTGTGTACAACTGGAATTAATTGGCACTCTCAGGACTTGTATTGCAAAATCAAAAAAGGAATTTTATTACAAAACTAGTTCTCTGCCTGTGTGCTTCGCCCGCCAACCCTCCCAAAATAATGAGCCTTTCACTTCTTTTCTGACGCAGGCAAGTCCCTAACCTTAACCCTAATCAGACACCTTACCCTGAAACCCCTAATCGGTCCCCATACCTAATCTCCTTACCCTCCAAACCCTAAGGGTAACCCCAAATAACAACACTAATCCCCCTAACCACTTACCTTTGCGGTAAAATGGCTTGCAGTGGCCAACTGTCCCCTGCGGCAAGATGGCCATGCCAAAACTCACCATTCATTCCTTCCCCCTCTCCCTCATATTGAATACCTTCTGATGTCCCCAATTATTTACGCCAATCTCTCCTCCTTCGGCATTCTTGCTTTCTCCTCATGTGCCAACTGACTCTTCATTTGCTTCCTGTCTAAACTTTACCGCTAAATGACTCCATATCTGCCACCAGGCTGTGTGCATTGCAATGTCACCGATAAACGGATCTTACGGTCTAGGGATCAAAAATCTTATCTTATCCCATTTGAATATTTTAAAGACAAATTAGATTTTGTAGTTTAGACGAAGACATTTTGCTGCGACTGATCGCCCACCCTAATCTCACGCATGGCCCTGCAGTTTCCTCGTTCAGACCCACGCTGACATGAAACCGATATTCACCGCGGCGTTCCTACATATCCGCTGTAAAATGCCCCCCCCCCCCCCCCGATCACTGCATCTCTGCACTCCCAGCGGCTTTGGGTTGAGGTCTGAGCTTTTATCTAGCACTTCACTTGGTCAGTGGGACTGCAGCTAAAAATGCACGTGAAGTGTAACCCTGCAGTGAGGCCACCGAGAGGTGGGGGGATGGTCTATATTCATTCATATATAGGAGACAGGAGAAACTTCTTAGAATGAGGCCTGAGGGCGAGAGGTGAAATGCCAGGGATAGGGGGCGCGGGGAGAGACATACAGCGCCGTATACACTACCAGCGTTATATACACAAATGTAGCACCGTATACACTGCTAGCACCATACACGCATACACACAGCGTTACACACTGCTAGCACCATACACACAGCGTTACACACTGCTAGCACCATACACACAGCGTTACACACTGCTAGCACTACACACACACACCTCACTGTATACACTGCCAGCGCTATATACACATAAATACAACATCCCATGTATAAAGTCCCAGCCCTCAGTAGTGTCACACACGCACTGACACTATAGACACACGGAAGGAAGTACATTTCTCTTGTGCCCACAACTTGCCCACGTGATACGTAATTAGATTAAAGGTCTCGCCCCCTCAGTTGCAACTCGTTATGAATAATTGGCCGGGTGGCCGGCCTAATTAATAACGTTCTGTGTGTCATGTAACCGTGCTCACCAGCAGCAGATTTATCACACACAGGCGCCCTGCAAGTTATAGCACCTTCCGACTGTCAGTCTGTCTCAACATCTACAGACTCTCACCCCACATGGTTATTCCCCTCCCCAACGCTGCACGGAGGAATCTGTTCACGCTATACAAATACTATAATAGCTTATTAAAATTAAATGCACACACACACACACACACACGTAAGCAGCTGTTCTTGAAACGGTGTACGTGTCGGGAGATCAGGGGTAGTGCGATGTTCTGCGCGGCTTCGGGCGCATGGTACCCCTCTTTGCACGACACCGCTTCAACAAATGGTTGGATTCATTTGGTGCTATGGTGTAGGTGTGTAGATTTGCACACGTGTGTGCGCGCGCATGTAAACATGCGCACGTGTATGTGCGAATAAATGTGGGCATGTGTGTGTGCACGTGTAGACGCGTGCACGTGTGTGTATTGACATTTTATAGACGCGCACACGAGTGTGTGAAACGCGCGCACACGAGTGTGTGAAACGCGCGCACACGAGTGTGTATGTAGACATACGTGTGTGTTCATGTAGATGTGCGTATAGACATGTGCATGTGCGTTTACGTGTGTGCGTTTACATACACATGTACATGTGTGTACACACATGGAAAAGGGTGGGTGTACGTTTCTACATGTAGGTGCGAGGGGCACTGCAGGAGGTGTGTAACCCACAGGTCACCATGCAGAGACCCGGGATCCCCCAACCCCTGCAGTGCCTCCGATCCCCACTTACCGGTGCTGTAGCTGGGGCAGCGGGTCCTGGCTATAGTTGTGACCGGAATCCAGCTCCGGAGGAGGCACCGCTGCAGGAAGCTCATTGTGCCCGGGAGAGAAGCTCCGAATCCCGGCTCCACATCAGCTGTGAGCCGACCTCTCCCGCCAAGCCCCGCCCCTCGCATGCAAGCCCCGCCCCTCGCATGCAAGCCCCGCCCCTCGCATGCAAATCCCGCCCTTCTTCCAAATCCCGCGCTATGGAGACGCGCGGGGGTCCACTAAGCCACGCCCCCTTGCGAGTAGACCACGCCCACTGCACACATTCACTTCGATGACGTGAGGGATTTCCATCGAACCCCGCCCCCCTGGCGCACGTAACACGCCTACTTTTTAAAATCCCGCTCGCTGGGGCTGAGGGTGTGTCTTACTGAACCACGCCCCTTCCACGTGCACTTTCACGCCCCTGTCCTGGCCTAGTTGGTGCGCGTCCCCCCAACTCACGCCCCCTCAGATATGGACCCCGCCTCTTTTTGTTAAATCCCCCACCGAGGGCAGCACATGGTCTGGGATCCCTCCCTATCCCACAATGCATTGCCAATTAGCAGCACACGAGAAAGCACTCAGCCATGTAACCTCTTATCTACATTTGTTTTTACATTTTAGAGCAGCATTCTTCCCCCCCCAATAAAAAATGTTCTTTATATATATAGATATAGATATATATATATATCTATATCTATATCTATATATATCTATCTCTCTCAATAGTAATAGAAATCCCACCTGTAAGCGCATTCACGTGTCTCAGAGATAGGGTCACCTGCGTCACGGTTTTTAGGCCCCTGACCCAGCTTTTTGGGCCACTGTCCCGGTCTTCTATCGGCGCGTGTGCCACCAGCACTCGCTGGCCGCTAGTGAGCATGCACGATTGGCGTTTACCAGGCGTGCGTGCGCATGCGCAGTCACGAGTATCTGCGCATGCGCGACATTTGTCCCGGTTTTTGCCAGATCAAATATAGTCGCCCGACTCAGGCATGGCTGCAGCCCTGCCCTTCCCCATTATCTCTTAGCAGACAGTGCTTCCACTGCAGCCAGGGATTCTGGGTAAGGACATGCAAATGAGCACACACAGTGTGTCAATTTTTACTTCTTACGCATATTAACATGGAACCCTATAAGCTTATGCCTGCCGCATTACACAGCTTTCTCAGCACTGCCTGGGTTAAACAGGTGCAGAGCCAGTAACCTACTCACAGACAGGGGTTTCGACCTTTTGGGTCTCGTCAGTGTGAGTATATGTATATATGTATATATATATATACAGTGGTTGACAAATCACCAAAAAATCTACTCGCCACCTAGTACCAAACGTGTGCTGCTTGGGCCAATATTTACTCGCCCGGGGATTAAATCCACTCGCCCGGGGCGAGCAAATGTATAGGTTTGTCGAACACTGTATATATGTATATATATATATGTATATATGTATATATATATATTTCTGTAAAAAAAAAATAGGAAAGAAGCGCATACTCCAGATAATAAAGGGTTAATGCAGCAATCGCTGCTGTTAAAGGGATAAAATCCCACTCATAAACACAGCCAGCAGCGAAGAACGCGCTTGAATCCCAGGGATCGGCTGTGAGCACTGGATAGGGAAAAAGGGCTTGTGATGGATGACAAACAGAGGTGTAATGCCAGGCTACACACCAGCATCCACAGTGCCCCGAGAGGCCAACAAGCTCTAATTAAAGTCAGGGGATGCTGGACGGGAGCCACAGGGGGAAAACTGCAATATAGCTGTTAATCAAGCCGCGCTGTACTCTGAACAGTAAAATACCGAGGTAATACTGGACATGTATGTGTCTGGTATTACGTCACTGGACATGTATGTGTCCGGTATTACGTCACTGGACATGTATGTGTCCGGTATTTTCTCTCTGGACATGTATGCGTCCGGTATTACCTCTCTGGACATGTATGCGTCCGGTATTACCTCTCTGGACATGTATGTGTCCGGTATTACCTCTCTGGACATGTATGTGTGCGGTATTACCTCTCTGGACATGTATGTGTCCGGTATTACCTCTCTGGACATGTATGTGTCCGGTATTTTCTCTCTGGCCATGTATGTGTCCGGTATTTTCTCTCTGGCCATGTATGTGTCCGGTATTTTCTCTCTGGCCATGTATGTGTCCGGTATTACCTCTCTGGACATGTATGTCTCCGGTATTACCTCTGTGGGCAAAGTGACCTGACCGGCTTGGGGAGCCATGAGATTTCCCAAAACGGAGAGCACAGGGCTGTTGCTAGGGGGCTGGGCAGCTTACTCCATTCTGATTGGCTGCTGCTGTGTAATGCAGCAAATCATGAGGTGGTGGCAGGAGCCTGGCGGTGGGGCCAAGGAGAGGAGGAAACAGCATGGAGCAGAGAGAGGTGTGTGTGTCTCGAGCGCATCGCACCTTTCACCATTGTGTCCAGTATTTTTGGAGAAGCCACCTGTCCACCCTAATAGGGAGGTGGCTTATAGCGGGACGATTAATCCTACCGCAAGGTGTGAGTCCCGGCTGCAAACCCGCGTCCACAGTGGCCTCTCACCCGAGAGGCCAGCCGGATTCACTCAGTCAGAGCGACGCCGGGTGTATGTTACAAGAACAGAGCCGACAAGCAAGCCACACTTCTCAGCACATCACCCGTGGCTGCATAAAGCCTCCCTTTTATTACATGTTCGTAGGTAGGAATGAATTGTAGCTAAGCAATCACAGGCAGCCGATTGGCTTAGAAAAGTTCCAATGAAACCGTCCCAACGCATTTCACAAATCCAGGCAACTTCTTCAGAGGTGCATTCACAGCTGATACCTGGGATTGAAGCGAGTTCTTCGCTGCTAGCTGTGTTTATGAGTGAGATATTGTCCTTTCAACAGCTGCGATTATTATTATTATGTATGTGCTTCTTTGTTTTTTACAAAAAATCCATCTGGATCTGGTTGATCCTTTTTGAAGCTGTGAAGATCCCATTCTCCCCCTGGAAAACCTGATGGTACTTTTCATGATCACAACCTATCTTGGGACAGCACATAGTCCAAATACTAACTAAATAATTTTTAACAACACTATTTTGATCCCACGAACGAATGTTGAAAAAAACACACACACACACACACACACACACACACACACACACACACACACACACACACACACACACACACACACGACTGTGAAGCTACACTAGATACACGTACCTATCGTGTAACTAGCTAAACACGGGGAAGTTCAATGTGGGGAGCAGCAACAATAAATATCAGCTTAGCCGACTGTGAGTGATCACAGTGTGAACAGAAGTGAAAATAACCAACTCAAATACCAAAATAAATATCACAAAGTGCAAATAAATGTGCATAAGAAACGTCCCGTCCTGGTTTGCTGCGTCTCAAGAACATTATCTCTGCAACACAAAACTATGCAAGAGGGAAAGGAGAGAGCGCACAACCACTGCTAGTGTAGTAATCATAGACATTATATTGGCCGTATAGAAAGGTAAGTGTTGCACGTACAACAAATACAATAAAATGCGCTTTTGACAATAGCGCTCAGCCTGTCCGCCGTGAGCTCCCGAGTCCACCGATCCGTGACTGGCATCTAGATCAGCTGCTCAGTGTGGAAAGTCAGACGGGGCAACCGGCAGGAACGTGTCTTCCGTTCATCGGCAGTTCCAGGGGTAACTACTGAATACCATACTCCTTGGCACTAGTGCACCCGAGTGACGTCTGTTCTGCCCGGTGGACAGCCGTACAGGACAGGCTCACCGGCGGAATAAGTCCTCAGCTCTGAGGTCACTGACACTTAATGATCCCAGGATGCTCGCGCAGTCACAGGACAAGCATAGCCAGCGTGTGTTACAATAGTGAGGTACAAATAAAATACTCCGACGCGTTTCGTGGGGTTACCTCATGCCACTTCATTGGGGAATGAACAATAACCTCCCCAGCCTATATCCCGACCATCTCTTAATCGCTGATTAAATCATTCAGCTGAGGATGATACCGTTTCACAAGCAGGTGGAGGGAGACGGGTCTTTACAAGGCCGGCCTTACGGCCAAGCGGTCGCCATGGGCACCACGCTTTCGGGGACCCCGCACACCCTCTTCTCGGCGCCGGGATCCAACTTTCAACCAGAGGGAGGAGGTGGAGGGGGGCCCCTCCCTCCCCTCCAGTCGGAAGTTTGATCCCCGCGCCAACAGCAGCAGGGAGAGGAGGGAGTGCAGGCCCCCGGACCGGCAGAGAGAGGTAGGTGGGGGGAGGGTGTGTGTGTGTCTGTATGTGCATTGTCTCCTTTGCGTAGTGTCACATGCCGCCATGACATCATGACACTGCTGGAATTGGGCCACTTAAGATAAGCCCCAATAACTTTTTTTTACAGGGGGGCCCCCCTGCCAGCGGGCCACCTTGGGCCCCGCCCAGCCTAAGTGCGGCCCTGGCACAGGATGGGGTGTTTACAGTAACACACCAATGTGCGTATCTTACTGTTAATCTAAAGCACAGACCCATCCCGTCACAATCTGTGCAAATACATTCAGAAACAGTAACGTTAAGTGACACACTGAAAACGCCAAAACCTTTGTAGCTATAACCGTAAAAGCTGCTGCTATCAGTTACAGATTAACCCCACAATTGTATCCGTGTAATCGCTTACTCCACAAAACCTACAGTGTGCATGTGTATGTGGAGGAATACATGTTACATTGGCTGACAAAAGACTATATTTATAGAAGCGCCTCAGAAACCTCTAAGGCTGCGTCCATGGAAGGACAAGCAGCGTTGAGCCGTGCGGACGCTCCGCGCTGAGCCCCGGCATCCTCAATGAGGATGTTTTGAGAGTGGGCTCACGCGAGCGTCCGCGGGCGTGCTCAGGAGTTGGGTCTTTCAGCCGACAGCCAAAAGCTGTTTTTCAGCGCGCTGGCGGTTGAAAACCTCCAATCCCAGCAAAGCAGCGTCAACGTCACGGCGCCGTTGGTGCGTCGCGGGCTATTGGCCCAGCGACGTCACTGCCCCGCCTCCCCATCGCGCACGCTGGCTCGCCTGCCAGTCCATGGGATCGCTACTGACTGGGGAGGCGAGCTTCAGCGTCAGCGGGGCGGAGGCGCGCTTCTGCTCGGCACTGAGCCCCTACAGCCGCAATGAGAGCGGCTTTAGTAGGGGCTCGCCTACGCTTCCGCGCGCTTGCGGAAACGCAGGTCTTAGGAACATTTTACATTTTCCCGCTTGCCGGAGCGCAGGGCCGGTCACGTGAGCGGTTCGCCCAATGAGGGCGAACCAGCTCCGTGACGTCACTGGCCCGCCCGCGACACGCCCACGGACGGCGCGCTGTCTAAGGCCAGGGAAAGCAACCGCTTTCCCTCAGCCTCAGCGCGCCTCCGCCCGCCAGCACTAAACATGGCCGAAGCCTAAGAGGGGAGCTGCACTAGCAAACATAGGACTATAGAGAAGGGGTTAATGTTGGTGTAAAGAATTGGAACGGATCTAGTAATACACCAACCGCTACTGACATATACATGTGAAATAGGAACCAGGCTAAACATGGTACCTACTGGGGCCCTGTTATAGAGATACAGTACAAAAGCAATTGGAAATACAGACTGAAAAGCACCATCTCAAATTACTTCAAGGGCTCATAAGGTCCTTATTGGTAAGGAGCGCATCCAATGTGTCCAATAACGGATCCGATTGTAATTATTTGCACCTACAGTGATCAGAAACGTTATCTGATCCATATAATATAATAATATAATATAATATGTATATATAAAAATAATAAAGTGGCGCTCACTTGGATATGTCTGTATAATACAGGCATACCCCGCATTAACGTACGCAATGGGACCGGAGCATGTATGTAAAGCGAAAATGTACTTAAAGTGAAGCACTCCCTTTTCCCCACTTATCGATGCATGTACTGTACGGCAATCGTCATATACGTGCATAACTGATGTAAATAACGCATTTGTAACAGGCTCTATAGTCTCCCCGCTCGCGCACAGCTTCGGTGCAGGTAGGGAGCTGGTATTGCTGTTCAGGACGTGCTGACTGGCGCATGCGTGAGCTGCCGTTTGCCTATTGGGCGATATGTCCTTACTCGCGAGTGTACTTAAAGTGAGTGTCCTTAAACCGGGGTATGCCTGTACATACTAAATCAACATACCTATTGAGTGAGTATTAAATATGGTTATTAAATATAATAAATAACCCCAAAGTGTGTCGTTAACAATAGCCGAATGCGAGTGATCGCAAAGTGAACAGAAGTGAGAAATGCATGTATTAGGGAGAACCCCAAATGTATAAAAAAACACAAATATAGAAATTAACTGTTCACTCCTGGTTTGCTGCGTCTCACAAACGTTGGCTCTACAACAGAGATCTAGAGGAAAGGGAAAGAGAGAGAGAGCACACTCATTGTGTTGTAAATATAGAGATTATATTGGCAGTATAAAAAGGTAAGTGTTGCACGTACAAAGAAATACAATTTAAAAGTGCGTATGACAATGTCATTCAGCCTGTCCGCTGTGTGTACCAAGGGTCACGGATCCGCACCCTGCATCCAGATACCTTACCAATGGCCATAAGCACACGCACAGGAAAAGAGGCCTTCCCATCAGTGACATAGGAACTCAGATAATAGTTAATATAGGGAAACTTTCTATGTTCTCATTCGGTCCGTCAGGTATTAATTTTCTTAACTTAACAACCCAAGAGCGCCCCCATTTGGAGAGAGGGTCTAACCCTATCACCACCCCTTCTATCTACAGGCACAATTTCAATACCCTTATAGCACCGGAGGGAAGGTTCTTGGTTGTGGTGACTTTTAAAATGGCGGGATATAGACTCATAGCCCGTTTGTATGTTCCTGGCCTGCTCCCCGATACGATGGTTCCGTGGAGATGCAGGGGAAGGGCAGGGGAGGGGGCCCCCAATACATTGATGTGGGGGGTAAGATAAAAACACAGATGGTGCAGGATGCAAGGACTGGTTTTGGAAGAACACTCTAAACTCTAAAAAGTTTATACTCACATGTGTGAGAGAATAAAAGGCAGCGAAATAAACCCTGTGGCAATTCCACTGGTGTCTTGTGAGTGGGTTATCTCAAAAGAAAGAGCAGAGTATCCATAGCTCAAAAGTAATTGTAAACTTTATGAATAAAATATGCCCCAGCCTCCCAAATGGAAACTTACAATAAGACAAGTAAAACAGTCAATTTATGACAAGTGATCACGCGTCTCGCAGTCAAGCGGCGATCTCGCCGATCCCGCGACGCTGCCATGGATAGCTGGAAGATGTCAGCCTGTAACTCTGCAGGTTGTGGCCACCCGGGAACTCCGGCACCTCCAACAGCTGATCTTTCAGAAGTACGGTGGCCTCTCTGGGACACAATACCTCACTCAGACTCAACGCGTTTCGCTTGGAAAAGCACAGCTTCGCTAGGAGTTTTATGCTCCCAGATACGCCTTCTTAGCCGTCTTTTGGTTCTACCAATATATTGGGATATCCTGAAACCCTGACTTGTTGGTGGTCCTTGAGGTCTCGAGTCGGGCACCCCTGGTATATTCAATGAGGGCATATCGACCCAGGGATTACAAGGAGAGCGAGAGGGGATAAAAAAAAATGGCGCCTGTAGGAACTTACCTGATGCCGCCCTCCTCATCCAGTGCCACAATGTCTCATTGCCATGGCAACGAGATGCCATGTGACATCACGCTGCCGGCTGCGCAATCAGCGTTTACCGCAAGCTCTGATTGCACATGAGTGGGTGGCAAGCACCGATCACGCATGCGCCGTCGGGCAAGTGCCGATTGCTTAAGCTGCCCCCAAATTCTGCCGCCTTAGGCCCAGGCTTTTCCAGCCAAATGGGAAATCCGCCACTGAACGTGGTGCGTCTGTAACTCTCTTACCTTCTCCGGCGTCATCTCCTCCTGCAGGGTCCCGTCATCATGTCTCCGTGACGTCCAATGGCGCTGCGTTGCCATCACAACGGGACGCCTCATGGTAACGAGACACCGCGGAGCCATGATGACGGGACCCTGCAGGGGGAGATGCCGCCGGCAGAGAAGGGAAGAGCCAAGGACCCCCACTCATGCCCCTGCCCCGGGCACGTCCCAGCCGGCCCTGAACTGTACATAGGTCTCTGTGTCAGGAATGCACCTCAGAGGAGAGATTAGGCGATGGGGCAGAGACTATAAACAGGTCGTCTTTATAGACACTAAAAGCACATAAATACATGCTCTTACAATGCCACGAGTGTATCCTCGCAGGGGGATTACACGTTTAAACTCTGGGAGACGATAATCCCACCGCCGCCCGACCCGCGCAGCGTCCCCCCGTGATGACTCGTGTGAGGTCACCTCCAGCAGGACGCGGCTCTGGTTCTGGGGAAGGAGCGTGACGGCGTTGCCGATCCCGACCGTGACTCGCTGGGGCGGCTTCATCAGGAGTCTCCTATTTGTTCTGTCGTGTGTGCGTGTGTGGGTGTGTGTGTGTGTGTTTTTCTGTGGTTGTCCTGTGGGAGGGGGGGGGGGGAGAGAATGAGAGGGGGGACAATGAGAGGAGATGATAAGGGGGGGAATGAGAGGGAGGGGAGAATGAGAGGGAGGGGAGAATGAGAGGGGAAGAATAAGAAGGTGGGAGAATTGAGATTGGGGGAGAATGAGAGGGGGAGGAGAATGAGAGGAAGGTGAGAGGTTGAGGGTGGGAGGTTGGGGGTGGGGGTGGGAGGTTGGGGGTGAGAGGTTGGGGGTGGGGGTGAGAATATGGCCGGTGGCGGAGGGGATTCCGGCGGCGAAGCGGCCAGTGGCGGAGGGGATTCCGGTGGCGGAGACGGGATTCCAGCGGCGAGGCGGCCGGTGGAGGAGACGGGATTCCAGCGGCGAAGCGGCCGGCCAAATATCTCCTACCGCTGGGAGAAGAGCTTTTGGGCTCTGCAGCGCCACCTGCTGGCCAGAATGTACAGTGCAGCACACAGCTTCTCTCCTCGCTGTTTCCGACCAGCCCAATCTGTTAAAATCTGACCGGTCCGTGCGGGGTAATTATCCCTCTGCCCCCCTGATGGGACACTTTTTCGGTAGAACAGGGATCTCCACGTACAGCGAGCTGATGAAAAAGGTAAACGATAAAGATCTCAGCAGTGAACCGTTAAAAAAATAAAAACATAAAATATGTATACTAGTCCAAATTAATTTTATAAATTGTCCATCTTTTTAACCCAGTAAAGCTGCAGACCAAGCAATATCCTATGTGTGTGTTTTATAAATCAGTTCTGTACGATGAGAAAATTCTTGTAGCATTTTTTTTTAAAACCACTGTGAATGACATTTTTAATGTATTATAATGTAACAAGCATTTATTGTTTCTATAGCAACCACTTACAAAGTCACATCCCCTTCCTGTTCTGAAACAGGCTCTGGCCCTGTTTAAGCCCTGCCCTCTCTCTAGCAGTGCACCAATTGCATCTAGTGACTGCCTGGTCACATGATCTTCCCCACAGAACTTTGCATCTTTGGTCCTCTTCTGCTGCACTGACATTTAGTGAACCCCCGAGGCGAATCTTCACCGATTGATCACAACTTAGCGAATCACTTATCATTGTGTGGATTGTATTGATGCGCATATTAAAAGGGGGAAAATAAAATCCGTCAGCTTGGACGGCGGCTTTAATATGAGAATAACATTTGTTCACTTCGCAATGTTTCAAAATCAGCCTTATGATATTAAATAAATATCAAATATGTGCTCACAAGCGGTATTTTTATTTGCGACATTAAGTATGCAATTCTATGTACTGTTTGTTTTTAAACAGCACTGAGAAAGAGAGAAAGGCACAGCAAACAAGCCTGGACTAATATTTTGTCCTGTATAGCACTGACAGTGTCTGCAGCGCTGTACAAAGATTTTGCAGGCAAAACTATTCCCTGCACCACAGAGCTTACAATCTAATTTTGGTGGGGGAAAAAAAAAAAAAAAAAGAGAGAGAAGGTGCAAAGCCCAAGAGACGGGGAATTGCTGAAACTCCAAGCACAGGGCACGGAAATAGGTGTGACAGGTACACAAAAATAATCATTTATTGTTCAAAAACAGATAAAAAAAAAATGGACAAACCGTAAAACCAATGAAAAAAACAATACACAGCTGCTTTATATCACAAACAATAATCAGGCCAACTGGCTGCAGCAAGCAGCGTAACGATAAAGTAACGGGCGCAGTGTGTTAGCGATGGTCTGATTGGTCGGTGTGATGGAAAGTGGCCCAGGGACCAGCATAATAAAGGCTAAGCGAGGTGTCTGGCCCCTGCCCGTGGGCTCATGTGGCCCCTGGAGCTCCCCCGGTTTAATATGCCCAGTATCCCCTGTAACTGTGAATCTTTTACTCCTGCGTGTACCCTGTACCTATGTATAACCACGTGACTGTGTACACTGTGCCTATGTATAACCACGTGACTGGGGGGGGGGGGGTGTTTCGCAGAACCAGTTGTTTCTAGCCGGGGGAGCACAGCAGTGTGAATAAGGCTGGGTTATTCATTCTGTTAGAAAGCATATACTTTCAGGTCACAAACAGGTTCATCCGGATCCTGACATGAGGGTCAATGAGGCAACGTTAACGCACATCCATCAACCGTTGCCGTGCCCTGACCGCATACCTGGCAGGTAACAAGCGTGTTATGGACACTTGTATATGTTATGGGTTTGCATGTTTTCATGGGGGTGATCAGGCTGAACCCTCCCCATTGAAACGGAGGTAGACCTTCTCCTCCTCCCGACATCTGGTCCTGTCATGTGAGACCTTCTAGAGTCATCAGTTGACCCATGAGAGCAGGGGACCCTGGTGACAGATTCACAAATATGAAGGCGTTGATGAATGCTTTTGGTGGTTTACACCACTAAACACATTTCAGGCGGACATTCAAAAACGCTTTTCAAGGGAGCCCGTCAGGCACACCCCTAACAGCCCCTGAAATAAGACGTGCTTCATGCTGATGAAGCACGTCTTGCATGCGAAACGTACGTCGGCAAGAGGACGTCTGTGAAGTGGCGATTCGGATAGACGACCGACTAGAGATACGGCTTGTATACGGACACTCAATTTGCTTTACCGGTCCTCCGTGGCCTCTACTGTTCATGTGCGGTCACTTTGTACTCCTACACTGACCTCTCCGTTGTTACTAACTATGCTACATACAGTGTACTGTGTTTACCCCCCCCCCCGTGGTAATTGGCAAACGGCGTGTGAACTAGCGCTGCTCCTGCATGGATGTGCTGTGCTCGCTCAGGTGCTATTTGTCACAATAGCAGTACCCACGGCTGTATTGTGCTTCTACATGTATTATCTGTGGCTGTCAGCATCAGCTTAGAAGCGGGGACTGTATGTGCACGAGCGCGTTATACCTCTGTATCAGCCCAGTGGGGCCATTATACTTATCCACGAGGAGTGAATGCCGATAGCACAACTCATTACCTTGAGTCACTATATTTTGGGTCTTTGGTATTCTGGATAGGATTTATGATTTCAGTATGGGTTACAGTGTGTTATAGGTACTTATTGGAGTTATTGAATATATATGATATTTAAGTCAGACTTATACACTACATACCACTGTATTAATACACTATCCACTACCTACCCAATCTTTATAGAACTAATTTGGAGTCTATTCAAGCTGCAGTTCAGTCAATATCCTGCATGTGTGTTTTTTTTAATAAATCAGTTCTGTAGTAAGAAAAAATACTTTTAGCATTTTCTGTTTTAAAAAACAACAACTTTGAAAGACCAATTTTCTTGTATTCTATTTTAACAGCCATTTGCTAAGGCACTGCCCCTTCATGTCTGTCACAAGCCCTGGCACACCCCTTTGTCAGCACTGCCCTCCCTCTAGCACATGTCAGTGCAGGAGTGCTCATGAATATTCATGAGCTTCCACTGACGGACTGAAGCAGAATAAAAACAGATCCCTTCACTAATTATGTCACCAATTTTCGCCGATCAATACATGGAGAACGAATTGACCTGCAGCTATAGAGTTCTTTAGGTAATTAGAGATTGCACACATGAAACTATTGAAGTAAAAAAATAAATAAAAATAAAAAATAAAAAAAACAGACTGAACTGCAGCTTTAATTACTTAGGAGCAGCTATCTCTATATATACATAGTTTACATAGAGTACATTTAATTCATACTATATGTATATGGATATAACAGTCGAGTGGCTCTGTTTTCAATCACCACGACATTTAGAAGATTTTTAACAAACTTTGTATTGTAAATACTTCATTTGATTGTGTATATTGTAAATTTTGGACATAAAGTTTTGTTATTTTTTTTAATTTAAATAGCTGGTCCTGTCTGATCGCCATCCAGATATCAACTGAAGGACTATTTATGTTCATGCTTATTAATTATGTATAGAGTGCAATAATTGGGGTACTTTCTACTCCAGCTATCCTGTTCACAGACTTTTCCCCTCACCATGTGCCACAAACCTGCATGTCTTTTGCTAATGTACCTCTGGCTGCCTTTTGTCCTATATGCAATCCAGCTCACAGCACAAACACAAAATGCATTGTAGTTTTAAAACACAGCAAAACTAAAATGTGATCCCTAGAGCTTGCACTCTACCATTTGGACCTAAAACGTGGGGTTTGTAAACTGGGCCCTTAACCCTGTTCTAGGACCCCAGCCCCTACACCCAATACAGTAGCAGTAACATCTGATCCCTAGAGCTGACACTCTAAAACTGGGATCTGCGAGTGGGGGTTCTAAAACCTGTTGGCATACATGTAGTGTTGTACCGGGTACCCGGCCAAAGTCAATAGTTCTACCCGGCCAGGTACTCGGTATTTCCACTTACCTGCAGGGTAGCGGCGACATCTAGGAACAGCAGCAGCGGTTCTGTGACGGTGGCAGCATCGGAGGTGTCTTCAGCCGGCGTGGGACAGCAGGAATCCATTGCACAGCACCGCAGCAGGTAAGCAGTGTGTGTGTGTGTGTGTGTGAGCCGCCGGGGCACCACGTGCCCGGAGCAGGAGACGTACCGTTCCTATTGGACAGACGTTGTCATTGGGCTCTGAAAATCCAATTTGCAACATTAGCAAAAATACAGGAGTAGCAAAATAAATTCCTTCCCGACTCCCAAGAATTAGGGCCGTAGCCTAAGAAGGTATAATACACCTCAGTCAGTCCAAACGTCATTCTCCACTGACGAGGCAGCGAGTGTCTATACTTAAAAAAAAAAAAAAAAAAACCTCAATGTCCAGTCTCAAAAAACACAACGCTCAGATGTACAAACCTCACACGGACATCAAGAATGTAAGGTTATTAAATGGAAGTATACACAATTATTCATTTTGAGCTGTATCCCACACATATTTATATATATATATATATATAAATAAGTAGAGAGCAAAGTTTCCATCTTTGCTGATGACACAAAATTGTGTAAGGTAATAGAATCAAAGCAATTTCTCTCCAGAAGGACTTGGGGAGACTGGAAACTTGGGCAGGTAAATGCAGATGAGGTTTAATATAGAGAAATGTAAGGTTATGCATGTGGGAAATAAGAATAAAGAGGGGACTTGCAAATGAAATGCGGATAAATTAATGGAATCCTTGATGGAGGATTTAGGAGTCCTTGTAGACAGCAGGCTTAGCAATAGTGCCCAATGTCAGGCACTAGCTGCAAAGGCAAACAAGATAAGATCTTGTATTAAATGGGGAATGGATGCATAATTATGCCCCTTTACAAAAGCATTAGCAAGACCACACCTTAAATATAGAGTACAGTTTTGGGAACCACTCCATAAAAAAGACATTATGGAACTGAAAAAATTGCAGAGAAGAGCCACCAAATTAATAAAGGGGATGAATAAATCTGATTTATGAGGAGAGGCTAGATAAACTAGATTTGTTTTAATTAGAAAAGGTGTCCAAGAGGGAATATGAGAACAAAATAAAAATATATTCGGGGACAGTACAAGGCGCTTACAAAAGAACTATTCATCCCACGGGCAGTACAAAGGACTCGGGGCCATCCCTTAAGGTTGGAGGAAAGGAGATTTCACCAGCAACAAAGGAAAGGGTTCTTTACAGTAAGGGCAGTTACAGTGTGGGGTTCATTACCCATGGAGACTGATGGTAGACAAAAAAGATATATTTAAAAAAAAAAAAAGTTGGAAGTCATTTTAGAAAAGGTATTACAGCGATATACCAATTAAGTAAACATGGAAGGATATTGATCCAGGGAGAAAGCCGATTGCCATTATTTGGAGTTAGGAATCCCCCCCCCCCCTTATGAGATATCATTGGATGATATGACAATGGGGTTTTCTGTTTGCCTTCCTCTGGGTCAATAAGTATAGCAATGATTGCGTAGCAGGAGATTGAAATATGATATTGTCATTATAAAACCAAAATCTAATGCCATGTAATTATATACAAAATGAATAAAACCGAGAACAGATGTTTAAACCCTGTATACAGCACATCTATTATCAGCATGGTATGTCACATGAAACTAAATTTATATGGAATAAAATTCCAGATACAGCTGTATTAACCCTATAAAAAAGGGCATCAGAAAAGGCTTTTGAATGAGATGTATATGAACCAGAATGAATCTTATGTACAGTATATATGAATACCATTGAAGTTCCAATACTGTTTACCTACCTAATAAAACTACATAACATACCTACCTGTCAATTAATTTTCATGCTACTATATTCGAGTAGCATTCTTTATAGATTTTATTAGGAAGTTGGGATCACAGGCGATATCGTTTGTATTGAACCATCGTATGATCTACATATCTTTCCTGGAGTTAAGTCACCATGTCATCGGTGACACAACACTCAGAACCCAGGCCTGCCCGCCCCGATAAGCTCCGGCCAGGAGTGAAACGCATGTCGGCTTAGAGTAAAGGCATCTGTGCCGAAAGTTTGCTCGGTTTGGTGCATTAGGGTCGGCAGCTAATTTAAAATAAATGAATAGAAACAGCAGCTTAAGTAGAAAATGGTCATTACAGGCATGAAGCAAATAATGAGTTATTAGACGCAATAGTCTAGTTACAAATAGCTTTAGTAGCTTACTGCAATCTATTTTTAGACTATGTTGGAGGTGGCTTTTTCTGGTCTTCCGGTCATTGATACATTACGAGCTTGCCACAGGATACAATGTGAGGCCCCTTCTCATGCTTCAGAAACAGGGTGGGGGGCCCGTGACAGATCTGTGTACTCTGGCCCGCGCCTGCAGGATGGACAGACGCAGCTTTAAACAAGGCAGGCTCTTTATTCGCAAGAAGCGATGTCCGTTTCACAATGGAATGATATAAACAAGACACGAGAGAAAAAAAAATAATAATAATATATAATAAACAATACATCATAACATCTGTGTGTGTGGGGCCTCCGCGGCCGGTTAAAATCCAGGACCCCCGTGGCACTCGTGTGTCCATTCAAGGGTTTGGCTCTGGTGGAGCGTGAGAGGATGCGAGGAGGGGAACCCTCCCCCCATAAAAACTTGGGAATGATATTGAAGGTTTGTATTCTTGAAGTTCTGCCGGTTTAAAAACATGGAGGTGCAGGCGAGGGGGGAGAGGCACTGAAATCCCTGGACGAGAAAGTGCTAAAAACACGAGTCTGCGTTAAAAACGAGAGGGGGAGTTTTCACAGCTGTAGAGGGTTGGGGGGGGGGGAGGAGTTAAGACAATCCTTGTTGGGGGGCCGGGCGAGGGGTTAAAGGAGAGTCAGTCAGTCCACGGGACTGTCACAGTTTCACGGTTCCTGGGGGGAGACTGTCGTTGCAGAGTCTGTAATATCGAAGGTCGTTCACTAAACGGTGTACACTCTGGGTAAACGAAGGCAGGTCCTGTGGGGGGCAGGGGGAGAAAAGAGAAAGTGAGCGAGGGGAGAGACAACGGGGAGAAAAAAACCAAACAAGTATGGTGGATACAAGTCTCCTATAGACTAAGGCGGCAGTGGGTTCATGCTAATCAGGCCCCTTAGCTCGTTCCATACAGCGCCACCCTCTCACCCGTTCCATCTTGAAGTTGCGGGCGAGGACGCCCTTCTGGTTGCTGTCCAGGCCTTGGCAGCCGGTGAGGAACTCTGGCAAGAAGGCGGAGAAGAACGTGCTGAAGTCCACGGACGCCATGTTGTACACGGCGATGCCGATCTCCTCCTGCAGGAGGTCGTGGGACTTGTGGATGAGAACCTGCAGCAGGACACTGACAAACTGGGACAGCATCCCGGCTCGGAACAGCTTCTGTGAGGGAGGAAGAGGGCAAATAATTGGGGGAAGATCCTTCAAGAAAGGGCCGCGGTGGGATAACCGAGCACTGTGGGGCAGCTGGGGAGGGGGTGGGGGGAGAAGAAGAGCCTCGCTGAGACAGAGGTGGGGCACAGAGGAGCCTCCGAGAGCCAGATGCGCATGTGTCCCCGGCAGTGTGTGTCACTATCTCAGCTTGGGGTACAGCTTGTGTTATGGTGTGTTGCAGTATGCCGTGTCTCGCCTTGTGTGTGCTGTGTGTTGCAGTGCACCGTCTTCTCCTTGTGGTACAGCCCGTGTCTGCGGTGTGTTGTGGTGCTGTGTTATGCGGTGCCTCACCTTGTGGTACAGCCCGTGTCTGCGGTGTGTTGTGGTGCTCTGTTATGCGGTGCCTCACCTTGTGGTACAGCCCGTGTCTGCGGTGTGTTGTGGTGCTGTGTTGCTGTGTTATGCGGTGCCTCACCTTGTGGTACAGCCCGTGTCTGCGGTGTGTTGTGGTGCTGTTATGCGGTGCCTCATCTTGTGGTACAGCCCGTGTCTGCGGTGTGTTGTGGTGCTGTGTTATGCGGTGCCTCACCTTGTGGTACAGCCGTGTCTGCGGTGTGTTGTGGTGCTGTGTTATGCGGTGCCTCACCTTGTGGTACAGCCCGTGTCTGCGGTGTGTTGTGGTGCTGTGTCTCACCTTGTGGTACAGCCCGTGTCTGCGGTGTGTTGTGGTGCTGTGTTATGCGGTGCCTCACCTTGTGGTACAGCCCGTGTCTGCGGTGTGTTGTGGTGCTGTGTTATGCGGCGCCTCACCTTGTGGTACAGCCCGTGTCTGCGGTGTGTTGTGGTGCTGTGTTATGCGGTGCCTCACCTTGTGGTACAGCCCGTGTCTGCGGTATGTTGTGGTGCTGTGTGTTATGCGGGGCCTCACCTTGTGGTACAGCCCGTGTCTGCGGTGTGTTGTGGTGCTGTGTTATGCGGCGCCTCACCTTGTGGTACAGCCCGTGTCTGCGGTGTGTTGTGGTGCTGTGTTGCTGTGTTATGCGGCGCCTCACCTTGTGGTACAGCCCGTGTCTGCGGCGTGTTGTGGTGCTGTGTTATGCGGGGCCTCACCGTGTGGTACAGCCCGTGTCAGCGGTGTGTTGTGGTGCTGTGTTATGCGGCGCCTCACCTTGCTGTACAGCCCGTGTCTGCGATGTGTTGTGGTGCTGTGTTGCTGTGTTATGCGGCGCCTCACCTTGTGGTACAGCCCGTGTCTGCGGCGTGTTGTGTTATGCGGCGCCTCACCTTGTGGTACAGCTTGTGTCTGCGGCGTGTTGTGTTATGCGGCGCCTCACCTTGTGGTACAGCCCGTGTCTGCGGCGTGTTGTGTTATGCGGCGCCTCACCTTGTGGTACAGCCCGTGTCTGCGGCGTGTTGTGGTGCTGTGTTATGCGGCGCCTCACCTTGTGGTACAGCCCGTGTCTGCGGCGTGTTGTGGTGCTGTGTTATGCGGTGCCTCACCTTGTGGTACAGCCCGTGTCTGCGGCGTGTTGTGGTGCTGTGTTATGCGGGGCCTCACCGTGTGGTACAGCCCGTGTCAGCGGTGTGTTGTGGTGCTGTGTTATGCGGCGCCTCACCTTGCTGTACAGCCCGTGTCTGCGGTGTGTTGTGGTGCTGTGTTGCTGTGTTATGCGGCGCCTCACCTTGTGGTACAGCCCGTGTCTGCGGCGTGTTGTGTTATGCGGCGCCTCACCTTGTGGTACAGCCCGTGTCTGCGGCGTGTTGTGTTATGCGGCGCCTCACCTTGTGGTACAGCTTGTGTTTGCTGTTGAGTGTCTCCAGGTAGCCGAGGTTTTGCCTGAAGATGTGTATATCCGGCTGCAGGAAGGACTGACCGAAGGCCTGGGAAGAGACCAGCATGGACCATTAGTAACCTTCTGCAGCTCATCTTACCTCCACCTGTCATACATCCCCTATGGACAGCTCATCCTCCCCTTCATGTTGAGCGATAGCCGGCTCTCTGTTCTCGCTTCCCAACGGCGAGGAAGTAACCACACTCACCTGCATGACTACGATAAACTGGGCCTGGTTCTCCATGGGCTCGTCTGCCCCCTCCCGGTTCATGCTGGCCAGGACGGAGGAGCGGAAGAAATACCTCCAGTTATGGTGCAGTAGCTGGAAGAGCAGCTCAAACAGGTCGGCTTTCACATCTGGGGATGGACGCTGAAGAGGGAGGGGGGGGAAGAGAAAGGAAATGTAAGCGGGAGGAGAGGAGGAAGGGAGAGGAGGGGAGGGGAGCAGGGCAGGAGACTGCACAAATTGCGGGCCAAAGCCGAACGCCTGCAGGGTAATGTATGAGGCCTCTGTGATTCACCCTGTCAAACACCTCCTGATCCACAGGCAGGAAGGCGAGTGACAGACAGGACCAGTACTCAGTATAGTGTGCGGAGTGCAGCAGGTCCCGGACCAGAAAGATATCACAAGGTATGATGCATGACAGAGCACAGCCAGGCGGCCATCAAACGTGATAGAAATGAAACCATCCAAGGCAAACTCCAAACAAACAGATCAGTTTATTGCAGGTTCAACAACAATGGGACTAAATGAACGCACCGTTTGAGCCTCACTATACGGACTACAGAAAGAGATCAGGAATAATCCGGTCCCGTATAGGACTGCTTGCAGTGAGCCAGCACGGAGTTGAGCCCCAAACAGCACTTTGGCCACGATCTTTACGTTCATGCTGAGCAACGAGACCAGTCGCCAGTTAGAGACTTAACGGAGATCCCACTTCAGCAGCAGAGACAGTGCTGCCCGCCGACACGAAAGGGGCATCTCCCCCTGGTCTGGAGGGCTTCTGCCTGGACCTCGGTGAAATGAGGTCTCAGCGTCTCCCAGAAAAACTGGAAACTCAGTCAGCCCTGGCACGTTTCAGGGGACATGAGACAGAGGGCTTCAGATCTATCGACCAGAGTTGATGGTAATTCAAGAAGCTCCCTTCCACCCTCGCTGACCATAGGAAGCCCCTCAATGCATGCATTCGGCTGGATGGACTCCAGGGAGAAAAGGTCTATGTCGAACCTCCGGGCTCTGTCCCGTATGATCTGTGGGTCCATCAAGGCCTCGATCCCAGCATCATGCCATCTGCTACCACTTTGGTATACTTCTGACATGAGGTTCAGGCGAACCTTGCCCACGTCCCACCACTGCTCCAACGTGACAAAGCCCATCCTGAAACCTCTACAGGCCGTCCAAACCCCCCCAGACTGACGTCGAACCCCTTGTCCTCCAACAGAGCCAGACACAGGACAGCATAGTCCGGTGTGGTAGATGCACCACGACACCGGGGACTATTTTCTAGTTGAGAGGGGTAGTGGGAGGCACAGCAACATCCATTATCAAGGACAGGGCCTCATGCTGGATAGCACTCTGGCCCCCCCACCTATGAAACCTGGGGTAGCTCACTTTCCCTTCCCACTACTTCCAGAAAACCCCTGACCCATCACCCCTTTGGGATCTACAGCCCAGGCCGGCTGATCCTAGCCAGTGGATCGTACAAGACCACCCTGTGCGGAATACACCTTGTTCCGCTTAGGGGGGTTTACATCCTAATATTCACCCTCGTTCTTAGCAGCGCTACACCCGGTTTTAAACGGCCTATTCCTGGGGAGCGATACGTCTCCACCGCGGGAGTTTCCTCCTGCTCTTCTGCACCCTACAAGGTGCTTATATTGGGGGTTGGGTGTGCATGGGGGGGGGAGACCGCAACAGAGGGTGGCTGTACCAGGGTGACATTCTTCTCTCTCAGTTTTTTGGAGGGAAGTCCAGAAGTCGCTGCCAGAGCAGGGTCAGTGACCTCTCCTACGGCCTCGGGGGGGGACGGGACGGGACCTGAGCCCTCAAGGGCCCCGCTGAGGTAGGCTCAGCAGGACAGGGTGTTTTGGCAGAGGGAAAAGCAGGTGCAGGAGCTGGTGTAGATCATATTGCCCTTGGGGCAGCGGCTCCTTGCACAGATGGCATCTAACTGCCTTTGTGCCCTAGTACACCTTGTATACAATGCCCCTGTAAGGGACCCAAATGGTCCCCTCCGCAGACTCTGTGCTCCCTTGCAGCAGCAGTTGCACCTCCCGCCTAAATGAGAGCACGTGCCTCGGCGCCCTGTCCCTGCAGCCCAGCGGTATTTTGTTATGGGAGACTTGATGTCTCCCAGGGCTTGCGGGTGCATGAAGCAGTACGGGGGGAAGGGGGGGCACATTTGACAGTTTGATTGTGCTCAAGCCTTCCAGGGGTTCAATGGCGATATAGGTCCCCCTACTGCAATGCCCTTCTGCACCAGGGTGTGGGTGGCAGCCAGCGTACAGAGGAAGAATACACCCTCCCCATACATCTTCCTGGCTGCCACCACTGCAGAGGGGCCAACTAGTCCAGTCACATAAGCCTCAATGCCTTGGCTAGGTGATTATAGGCCCCTCAGCCCATGTTTCCCGCTTGGGCTGGTTGGGGCCCCAGAGTTGTTGCTGGGACCTGCACCTATGATGTAGCTGGGGGCACAGGAGTTAAGCTACCAGCCGGAGCTGGGGGAGGTGCATCCAGGGCACTGGGTGTACCAGGCAGAGGGCTGTGGCCATGGTTAGTGCTGCCAGTTTGTCCCCTTAGGCATGATATAAGCCTTCGTGTCAGGGGAGGAGGTAGTGCCCCGGGTGAGGGGTGCAGGGAGGAGCTGTCCCTTTATGTGCTAATTAGCGCCCCCTCTGGTAAGGGAGGAAAACAGGCAGTTTATATATAAAAAAAATAAATAATAAAACCTGCAGGTCTTTTTTCCCCACCCTTGTTAATTCCTCTCCCCCCCTGCGAGAAGCTGCACCTCTCCCCTTCTCTCCCCCCCCTGCGAGAAGCTGCACCTCTGCCTCTCTCCCCCCCCTGCGAGAAGCTGCACCTCTGCCCTTCTCCCCCCCCCCTGCGAGAAGCTGCACCTCTGCCCTTCTCCCCCCCCCCCTGCGAGAAGCTGCACCTCTCTCCTTCTCCCCCCCCCCCCGGCGAGAAGCTGCACCTCTGCTCTTCTCTCCCCCCCCCCCCCCCGGCGAGAAGCTGCACCTCTGCCCTTCTCCCCCCCGGCGAGAAGCTGCACCCCTGCCCTTCTTCCCCCCCCCCCTGCGAGAAGCTGCACCTCTCCCCTTCTCCCCCCCCGGCGAGAAGCTGCACCTCTGCCCTTCTCCCCCCCCCCCCCCCGGCAAGAAGCTGCACCTCTGCCCTTCTCCCTCCCCCCCCGGCAAGAAGCTGCACCTCTGCCCTTCTCCCCCCCCCCCCCCCCCCCCGGCGGGAAGCTGCACCTCTGCCCTTCTACCCCCCCCCCCCCGGCGAGAAGCTGCACCTCTGCCCTTCTCCCCCCCCCCTTGGCGAGAAGCTGCACCTCTGCCCTTCTCCCCCCTCCCCCTGCGAGAAGCTGCACCTCTGCCCTTCTCCCCCCTCCCCCTGCGAGAAGTTGCACCTCTGCCCTTCTCCCCCTCCCCCTGCGAGAAGCTGCACCTCTGCCCTTCTCCCCCCCCTCCCCCCTGCGAGAAGCTGCACCTCTGCCCTTCTCCCCCCGCGAGAAGCTGCACCTCTGCCCTTCTCCCCCCCCCTGCGAGAAGCTGCACCTCTGCCCTTCTCCCCCCCCCCTCTGCGAGAAGCTGCACTTCTCTCTCTCTCTCCCCCCCCCCGGCGAGAAGCTGCACCTCTGCCCTTCTCCTCCCCCTCCCCCCTGCGAGAAGCTGCACCTCTGCCCTTCCCCCCCCCCCGCGAGAAGCTGCACCTCTGCCCTTCTCCCCCCCCCCCCCCCGGCGAGAAGCTGCACCTCTGCCCTTCTCCCCCCCCCCCCGGCGAGAAGCTGCACCTCTGCCCTCCCCCCCCCCCGGCGAGAAGCTGCACCTCTGCCCTTCTCCCCCCCCCCCCCCCCCCCCCACCCGGCGAGAAGCTGCACCTCTGCCCTTTCCCCCCCCCACCCCCCCCCCCCCCGGCGAGAAGCTGCACCTCTGCCCTTCTCCCCCCCCCCCCGGCGAGAAGCTGCACCTCTGCCCTTCTCCCCCTCCCCCCTGCGAGAAGCTGCACCTCTGCCCTTCTCCCCCTCCGCCTGCGAGAAGCTGCACCTCTGCCCTTCTCCCCCTCCCCCTCCCGCCTGCGAGAAGCTGCACCTCTGCCCTTCTCCCCCCTCCCCCCTGCGAGAAGCTGCACTCTGCCCTTCTCCCTCCCCCCCCCGGCGAGAAGCTGCACCTCTGCCCTTCTCCCCCCCCTCCCCCCCCGGCGAGAAGCTGCACCTCTGCCCTTCTCCCTCCCCCCACCCCGGCGAGTAGCTGCACCTCTGCCACTCTCCCCCCCCCCCCCGGCGAGGAGCTGCACCTCTGCCCTTCTCCCCCCCCCCCCCCCCCCCCCCGGCGAGAAGCTGCACCTCTGCCCTTCTCCCCTCCCTCGCCCCCGCCCCCGCGAGAAGCTGCACCTCTGCCCTTCTCCCCCCCCTCCCCCCCCGGCGAGAAGCTGCACCTCTGCCCTTCTCCCCCCCCCCCCCCCCCCCCGGCGAGTAGCTGCACCTCTGCCCCTCTCCCCCCCCACCGGCGAGGAGCTGCAACTCTGCCCTTCTCCCTCCCGCCCCCCCGGCGAGAAGCTGCACCTCTGCCCCCCTCTCCCCCCCCCTGCGAGAAGCTATAACCTCTGCCCTTCTCCCCCACCCCCCCCCGGCGAGAAACTGCACCTCTGCCCTTCTTTCCCCCCCACCCCCAGCGAGAAGCTGCACCTCTGCCCCTCTCCCCCCCCCTGCGAGAAGCTATACCTCTGCCCTTCTCCCCCACCCCCCCCCCCCCCCGGCGAGAAACTGCACCTCTGCCCTTCTTCCCCCCCCACCCCCAGCGAGAAGCTGCACCTCTGCCCTTCTCCCCCCCCCGCCGAGAAGCTGCACCTCTGCCCTTCTTCCTCCCCCCCCCCAGCGAGAAGCTGCACCTCTGCCCTTCTCCCTCCCCCCCCCCCAAGCGAGAAGCTGCACCTCTGCCCTTCTTCCCCCCCCCCCCAGCGAGAAGCTGCACCTCTGCCCTTCTCCCTCCCCCCCCCGACGAGAAGCTGCACCTCTTGCCCTTCTCCCTCCCCCCCCCCCCTGCGAGAAGCTGCAACTCTGCCTTTCTCCCTCCCCCCCCGGCGAGAAGCTGCACCTCTGCCCTTCTCCCCCCCCCCCCCGGCGAGAAGCTGCACCTCTGCCCTTCTCCCCCCCCCCCCCCTGCGAGAAGCTGCAACTCTGCTCCTCTTCCCCCCCCGCGAGAAGCTGCACCTCTGCCCTTCTCCCCCCCCCCCCCCCCCGGCGAGAAGCTGCACCTCTGCCTTTCTCCCTCCCCCCCGGCGAGAAGCTGCACCTCTGCCCTTCTCCCCCCCCCCCCCCCTGTGAGAAGCTGCACCTCTGCCTTTCTCCCCCCCCCGGCGAAAAGCTGCACCTCTGCCCTTTTCCTCCTCCCCCCCCCCCCGGCGAGAAGCTGCACCTCTGCCCTTCTCCCTACCCCCCAGCGAGAAGCTGCAACTCTGCCCTTCTCCCTACCCCCCCAGCGAGAAGCTGCACCTCTGCTCTTCTCCTCCCCCCCCACCCCCGGCGAGAAGCTGCACCTCTGCCCTTCTCCCCCCCCCCCGCGAGAAGCTGCACCTCTGCCCTCCCCCCCCCCCCGGCGAGAAGCTGCACCTCTGCCCATCTCTCTCCCCCCCCCCCCCCCCCTGGCGAGAAGCTGCACCTCTGCCTTCAAACCCCCCTCCCCGAGAAGCTGCACCTCTGCCCTCCCCCCCCCCGGCGAGAAGCTGCACCTCTGCCCTTCTCCCTCCCCCCCCCCCGCCGAGAAGCTGCACCTCTGCCCTTCTCCCTCCCCCCCCCGCCGAGAAGCTGCACCTCTGCCCTTCTCTCACCCCCCCCCCCCGGCGAGAAGCTGCACCTCTGCCCCCCCTCCCCCCCCCGGCGAGAAGCTGCACCTCTGCCCTTCTCCCTCCCCCCCGCCGAGAAGCTGCACCTCTGCCCTTCTCCCTCCCCCCCCCTGCGAGAAGCTGCACCTCTGCCCTTCTCCCCCCCCCCCCCCCCGCCGAGAAGCTGCATCTCTGCACTTTTTTTTTAAACAATAGAGCTTCCACATCAAATAAAGAACTCAACTTAAAATAAAGCGAGTCCAAAGAAACACAACCAACCTGTGGCGGGGGAGGGGTGAGGGGACTGAGGCAGTGGCGGGGGAGGGGTGAGGGGACAGAGGCAGTGGCGGGGGAGGGATGAGGGGACAGGCAGTGGTGGGGGAGGGGACTGTTGCAGTGGGGGGGAGGGGACTGAGGCAGTGGCGGGGGAGGGGACTGAGGTAGTGGCAGGGGAGGGGACTGATGCAGTAGCGGGGGAGGGGACTGATGCAGTGGCGGGGGAGGGATGAGGGGACTGAGGCAGTGGCGGGGGAGGGGACTGAGGCTGCCGTTACAAGCCCAGTCAGAGTAGGGCTGTGCTGGGTTGAAAATCACTTCAGCCTTTTGGGGGTTCGGGGGGGAAGGTGGGGAGAAAATAAAACTCGTTTCAATGACATTGTTTAAGCAATTGTTTGGGAGCTCTTTACACGTGCTCCCAAAAACAGAGGAAGAGGAGGGCTGGCGGAGGAAGAGGAGGGCTGGCGGAGGAAGAGGAGGGCTGACGGAGGAAGAAGAGGGCTGGCGGAGGAAGAGGAGGGCTGGCGGAGGAAGAGGAGGGCTGGCGGAGGAAGAGGAGGGCTGGCGGAGGAAGAGGAGGGCTGGCGGAGGAAGAGGAGGGCTGGCGGAGGAAGAGGAGGGCTGGCGGAGGAAGAGAAGGGCTGGCGGAGGAAGAGGAGGGCTGGCGGAGGAAGAGGAGGGCTGGCGGAGGAAGAGGAGGGCTGGCGGAGGAAGAGGAGGGCTGGCGGAGGAAGAGGAGGGCTGGCGGAGGAAGAGGAGGGCTGGCGGAGGAAGAGGAGGGGGGCAGGGGGGAGTATAGTAGTATATACAGGATTCACACCCCATCCCCCCCTTCCGCATAGTTGGGGTCTCTAGATATTTGCCTACCCTAGTCACCCACACACCTGTGCCCCTCCTGGTTACCTCGGCAATGATGGGGTACAGCTGCTCCATGCAGAGCGACAGGATGCTGGGCAGGAAGGGTTTGAAGGCCTGGCCAGGCTCCTGCACCACCACCTGCAGGATCTTCACAAATTTCTCCACCACGTGGCAGCCCGCGCTGCCCTCCTGCAGGATACTCTCTGCCAGCTGCTCCTGCAGAGTGAGAGAGATGCACAGGAAAACTGAGGGGCACAGGACATCAATCATTCTCATAGTAACCCATGGATGAACCCTTTCCCTCTACACTCCTTGGGGGGGGCCACCAACATGTCACGTTTTCAGGGTAACCCTGCTCCAGCACAGGTGGCCCCATCAGTGGCTCAGCCACGGTTGCTGGCCGAGAGCAGTGCCGCCGTGGTGGGGTCGCTCACCTGGTGAACATGTTGAGGAAGGTCTGGATGATCTGCTCCGTGAAGGGCACCCCCATCTGCACCCGCAGACCCTGGAACAGGGCGAGGAAGAAGCTGAGCATCTCTTCCGTCACATCTGTGAGAGAACAGACGTCACCAGGCTGCTAATCCAAATGGTGGCCTCAAACACGTCCAACCCATGTGTACATTGTAACGCGCCAACGTATCCCGCAGCACCGTGCAATGGAGGTACAGAGTGATGCATTACATGCACAGATACAGAACGCAAGGAGGACGCAGGACTCGGGATGGAGTTTGGCCCAGACGATCCCAGTAAGGTATGGGTGGGGGGGGGGGAGGGTTTGGATAGCATGGAGTTTGGCCCAGCCTATCCCAGTAAGGTATGGGGGGGGGGGTGGGAGGGTTTGGATAGCATGGAGTTGGGTCCAGTCGCACAGCTGGTCCCAGTAGGCTTTGGGGGGGCGCACAGATTTTCAGGGTATGCCAGATAGGCTGTCTTGAAAAGGCGAGTTTTGGAATGTCTGAATGCTTGGGGGAGTCCGGCTGTGCGTGGTATGGAATTCCAGAGAGGGGGCAGCACGGGAGAAGTCTTGTGGGTGGTTGTAAGGAGGTAATAAGTTAGGCGAGATGGATGCCAAGGGCCAAACCGAGGGGTGGTTAGGGGTATATACGGGGATGATATTTAAGAGGGGGCAGCGTTGAGTGCTTTGTAGGTCAGAACTAGTGTTTTACATGTTTAAAGGAGAATTAGTAAGGAGAAATGGCCCTTAGCTTTAGCTGCGAGTATGCACTTGCCCACTTTTCTTAGTGCTGCCTTGATGGTGTAGACTTGCAGGGGTGAGCAAACTTTTTTTTTGGTTAAGAAACCCCAAGTGAAATTCTGAGGAACCCCCAATCATCTTCTAATAGCAACTCTGTGATCAGATGCATTGCAAATTCTTCTATGTTTGATACCATTTTGAAATGACCAGAAAATTGCAGGGAACCGGTCATGATAACGTCATGAGATATTATGTATTTTAATCCATCTGGTGCTTCAGGGGTTAATGTGGGTACGGTTTGATTTGAGGAAAAATACAAAGAGACGTTTTATGGCCCGCTCGCCCCTTGGCCAGGCCTGGTTGTCCCTTGGCCAGGCCCTGTTGTAGTACTGTTAGAATCTAGAGATGTAAGTAAATGATGGGTCTCCTAAAACTCATGCGAACAGAACCCTGGCTCAAGGTATTTCAAAGCTTAAAGTCGTTTGGTAGAGGTTTGGTTTTTCCCCACTGTCACAAAACGGTCACTCTACCAGCCGAATTACGACGGGATTGGGTTTATGCTGGTTCCATGAGGAAAGAAGGGATTTAAGTCTGGGAAAAGATGATGAAAATTCGATTCCAACCGAGGTGTGTTTGGACTAAACGTGTGAGATCTCCTGCTCCTGAACCAGTGGCCTTTCTGGGGGCAATCTATGGCATTTGGTAATGTATAGGGTTTTCTGTCTGTGTTTATCCTTTTTATTTTGAGAAACGGTTCTCCATTTATTTGTAATTGTATGTTCTTGTAATACTTTTTTTCTGTAATCCAAGCACTGTATATTTTTATATATTAAAACATTTAATAAGTGATGCTTTGGGCTCTGAATGAACTGCTGCACGCTCTGGAGAGAGTATTTACGTTTTCAAACACATTTTTACTACAACTGATTTTTGCGTGTTAAAGGGCACAGTTTTTTCTATAATAAACAGGGACCTGGGACCCTGGCAAATATTAATTTTACATCTTATTTGCATATCCCAAGTGGTGGCAGTTTGGTCCCATAAAGGACAACATACTTCCGTTGGCTCTGAAGCATTTTGGACCTCTTTGGTTCATTAAAATGAACACACACGGTTATATACTTAATGTGAAAAATATTGATGCCACTTATTTCAGGCCACTTTACATTGGTGTCTCTCAGCCACCTTGCACACACCGAGTACCTGACTGGCTTACCCGACTGGTGGATGTAGGTGGGGAAGAGGGTGAGGGATAGCTGTGCTGCGTCCTGCATGGACTGGTAACAGATTTGCCGGGACTTGGTGCCCTCGCCGGAGATGTTCTCTACGGCGTCCCTCAGCACACCAAGGGTCTGACAGATGATACGCTTAGCTGTAGGGAGGAAATACAGACTGGCTTAGTAAACATGGGGGAGAAAGAGGTGGGGGGGGGGGGGGGAAGAGGCAGGGGAAAGAGGGGTGGGGGATTTGGCACAGGGGACTCACTGGGCTCCAGCTGCCCCTTGCGCTGGGGGGGAGCACTGCCCTTCAGCTGCCGGTACTCCCGGGTAAGGGCGCTCAGCAGGGTGGCGTGGTGACTGGAGCGCTCCCCCCACTGCTGGTCGCTCTCTTGCAGACTGGGCCAGGGGAGGAGGAGGACGTTGGAGAGAGCGCGGCAGAGCAGCAACTGAGCCTGGGGAGCAGCCAGCGCCTCCCCCCGCGCCGCTTTAAAATGAAGTCATCTTCCATCCAAACCTCCACCTGGTATAGAAACATATGCAGAGCATTGCACCTTCTGTGGTGGAGCATCGCGCCATTAACGAGGACTCCGGGGGCACGCCTACATTAACCCCTTCCCATCTAAAGGGCAGCAGAATATTCAGTCACTAAACCCAACCCTTGCCAGCGCCCTGCAGAGCGTCGCTCCTTCAATCCCTGCCCCGCAGAGCCGTACTCCAGCAGAGGCGCCATTAACCCCTGCCCTGCTAAACCAGCAGCCATCCATCCCATTAACCCGTCCCCTGCCAAGGCCCCGGCTCCTCACCTCTTCCGGCAGCCGCTGAGCCGAGCTGTCCGTGACCCGGCTGAACACCTTTTGCACGGCGGGGATGTTTAACAGGAACACTGGCCTCACCGTCGTGGCTACCGAGACCAGCAGATGGCACGCGGACAGCAGCAACTTGTCTTGTACCTGGACGGCGAGAGGAAAGGGGGGGGAGGTGTCCTCAGCGCGAAACGCAACAGGGTAGAGCCACCCAATGTCCCCGTCACCCTCCTCCCATCTCACCTTGGTGCTGATGAGTGGAGCCAGGGCCTCCATCGCCGTAGAGATGATGGAGACAAACTGCTGCGGGTTCTGCCGCTGCACCTCGCTGTAAAAGCGCGCCAGCCAATGGGAGTAAGCCTGCAGCGCTGCCAGGGCCTGGGCGTGCCTGCCAGAGCCGGGTGGGGAAAGAGGGAAGGACAAGGAGGGTAAGGCGGGCAGCTTACAAATCTCAAGTCACTGTTAATGGCCCCCTCTTAAGGGACGGGATAAACAAAAATGGCTGGATACTCACACATCGACCAGGTCAGGCTTGAGCACGGACGGCACGGCTGTCTCCATGTTGTACAGCTTAATCTGAGAGCCATACAAGGTAACTTTAACCAACCTGAGACGGAAACGAGACAGGAAGCGTTCATGTTTAACAAAATATGGCCGTGCGCATGCGTGCCACAGGAAGGGGGTCACAGGCGGCAAGGGCCCGGCGGCAGGAGGTCACAGGTGGCAGGGTGTTAGCTTGGCGACAGAGGGAGAGATGGTAGGGTGAGAGATGGTAGGGTGAGAGATGGTAGGGTGAGAGATGGTAGGGTGAGAGATGGTAGGGTGAGAGATGGTAGGGTGAGAGATGGTAGGGTGAGAGATGGTAGGGTGAGAGATGGTAGGGTGAGAGATGGTAGGGTGAGAGATGGTAGGGTGAGAGATGGTAGGGTGAGAGATGGTAGGGTGAGAGATGGTAGGGTATCTTGGTGACAGAGATAGGAGTGTATATGTAGTGAGAAGCAGGTGACAAGCGAGCCGTGCACATGTAAGGCGCCCCGCAGCGTTACCTCTCCACCACGGTCAGCGCGTCGTTGAACCTGGCCTCGAACATGTCCCCTATGAAATACTCGGCGAGCCGCCCCACGGCCTGCAGGAGGGAGCTGAGGTCGCGCAGCGAGCAGTGTAACCTGCGGCAGTCATTCTCCGCCGTCACATTCAGACGCTGCTCTGTGGGGACGAAGCAGGACGGTCACTGCGCTCATCAAGATGCAAGCAAACCCAGCGATTACCGGGACAATCCCTCCGAGGGGCAAAGGGAACTCATTAAGAACTTTAAATAAAGCATTAAAAATACTTCTAGGGGGCGGATTTCAGTTAAAAAAAAAAAAAAAAGTACCACCCACCCAGATGTGACCAGTAACCATGTCACTGCCATTAGTACACTTTGCCCCTAGGAGGGACTGACCCCTTAACCATGTCACTGCCATTAGTACACTTTGTCCCTAGGAGGGACTGACCCCTTAACCATGTCACTGCCATTAGTACACTTTGCCCCTAGGTGGGACTGACCCCTTAAACATGTCACTGCCATTAGTACACTTTGCCCCTAGGTGGGACTGACCCCTTAAACATGTCACTGCCATTAGTACACTTTGCTCCTAGGAGGGACTGACCCCTTAACCATGTCACTGCCATTAGTACACTTTGCCCCTAGGTGGGACTGACCCCTTAACCATGTCACTGCCATTAGTACACTTTGCCCCTAGGTGGGACTGACCCCTTAACCATGTCACTGCCATTAGTACACTTTGCCCCTAGGAGAGAGACTGACCCCTTAACCATGTCACTGCCATTAGTACACTTTGCCCCTAGGAGGGACTGACCCCTTAACCATGTCACTGCCATTAGTACACTTTGCCCCTAGGTGGGACTGACCCCTTAACCATGTCACTGCCATTAGTACACTTTGCCCCTAGGTGGGACTGACCCCTTAACCATGTCACTGCCAACTTCCAGGAGACATGCCTTCAAGATGGCTGCTCATCACCACCGTTCCTAATCCAGACATCCTCCTTTTACCAACTTGAATAGTTGGTTTCACCTACTGTGGATTGCAGCCCAAGCTAAGGGTTCTCTTTAGAGACCCGTATTACTTTGAACCTCTCCCCGGAAGTAAGGACATCTGTATATATCAAGGCTGCCTCCCCCCACCCTCCCCCCCACTATATGTAGTGGGTTGTGTTGTTTACAGAGACTGCAATGCCTGCATCATCCTGCAGAGGGAGCCCTGTGTTCTATATACTGGGACAGGCTCTCAGACAGGCTATTCTCAGCAGATTGTAAGCCTCACCACTGAATATTTCTATTCCCTTTGCTTGTTTTGGGAACACAAAGAATCTTTCAGTGACTTGTCTAAGCTCTGAGCCCAGTGTTGATACTGTGACTGTCCTTGTTGCAAACATGTCTGGATATGATGGAGTGGAGGATGAGATAATCATTTAGCACAATGTGAGGCAATAGAAGAATTCTTGGAGACGCGAGTCAGTGATGAGCAGAATATGACTTCTCTATGCGGAAAGAGTCTGGGGCAGCACCAGAGCCAGAAACTCCTCTCAGAGAGCGGGGACAGAAATCAGATCTGCTCATTCCCACGATACGTCTGAGCGGCACTCAGCGGCAAAACTGTACAGCCTGGAGGCTGGGGCTGAATCTGCTCTCTGCCGGGACACCTCCCAACCTCTGGGGCCCTGTATCTGCTCTCTGCCGGGACCCCCTCCCAACCTCTGGGGCTGAATCTGCTCTCTGCCGGGACACCTCCCAACCTCTGGGGCTGAATCTGCTCTCTGCCGGGACACCTCCCAACCTCTGGGGCCGTGTATCTGCTCTCTGCCGGGACTCCCTCCCAACCTCTGGGGCCCTGTATCTGCTCTCTGCCGGGACTCCCTCCCAACCTCTGGGGCCCTGTATCTGCTCTCTGCCGGGACCCCTCCCAACCTCTGGGGCCCTGTATCTGCTCTCTGCCGGGACCCCCTCCCAACCTCTGGGGCCGTGTATCTGATCTCTGCCGGGACACCTCCCAACCTCTGGGGCCCTGTATCTGCTCTCTGCCGGAACTCCCTCCCAACCTCTGGGGCCCTGTATCTGCTCTCTGCCGGGACTCCCTCCCAACCTCTGGGGCCCTGTATCTGCTCTCTGCCGGGACCCCTCCCAACCTCTGGGGCCCTGTATCTGCTCTCTGCCGGGACCCCTCCCAACCTCTGGGGCCCTGTATCTGCTCTCTGCCGGGACCCCTCCCAACCTCTGGGGCCGTAATTCTGCTCTCTGCCGGGACTCCCTCCCAACCTCTGGGGCCCTGTATCTGCTCTCTGCCGGGACACCTCCCAACCTCTGGGCCCTGTATCTGCTCTCTGCCGGGACACCTCCCAACCTCTGGGGCCCTGTATCTGCTCTCTGCCGGGACACCTCCCAACCTCTGGGGCCCTGTATCTGCTCTCTGCCGGGACTCCCTCCCAACCTCTGGGGCCCTGTATCTGCTCTCTGCCGGGACTCCCTCCCAACCTCTGGGGCCCTGTATCTGCTCTCTGCCGGGACACCTCCCAACCTCTGGGCCCTGTATCTGCTCTCTGCCGGGACACCTCCCAACCTCTGGGGCCCTGTATCTGCTCTCTGCCGGGACACCTCCCAACCTCTGGGGCCGTGTATCTGCTCTCTGCCGGGACTCCCTCCCAACCTCTGGGGCCCTGTATCTGCTCTCTGCCGGGACCCCTCCCAACCTCTGGGGCCCTGTATCTGCTCTCTGCCGGGACCCCTCCCAACCTCTGGGGCCGTGTATCTGCTCTCTGCCGGGACACCTCCCAACCTCTGGGGCCCTGTATCTGCTCTCTGCCGGGACACCTCCCAACCTCTGGGGCCCTGTATCTGCTCTCTGCCGGGACACCTCCCAACCTCTGGGGCCCTGTATCTGCTCTCTGCCGGGACACCTCCCAACCTCTGGGGCCCTGTATCTGCTCTCTGCCGGGACACCTCCCAACCTCTGGGGCCCTGTATCTGCTCTCTGCCGGGACTCCCTCCCAACCTCTGGGGCCCTGTATCTGCTCTCTGCCGGGACACCTCCCAACCTCTGGGGCCCTGTATCTGCTCTCTGCCGGGACTCCCTCCCAACCTCTGGGGCCCTGTATCTGCTCTCTGCCGGGACACCTCCCAACCTCTGGGGCCCTGTATCTGCTCTCTGCCGGGACACCTCCCAACCTCTGGGGCCCTGTATCTGCTCTCTGCCGGGACACCCTCCCAACCTCTGGGGCCCTGTATCTGCTCTCTGCCGGGACTCCCTCCCAACCTCTGGGGCCCTGTATCTGCTCTCTGCCGGGACACCTCCCAACCTCTGGGGCCCTGTATCTGCTCTCTGCCGGGACACCTCCCAACCTCTGGGCCCTGTATCTGCTCTCTGCCGGGACACCTCCCAACCTCTGGGGCCGTGTATCTGCTCTCTGCCGGGACTCCTCCCAACCTCTGGGGCCCTGTATCTGCTCTCTGCCGGGACACCTCCCAACCTCTGGGGCCCTGTATCTGCTCTCTGCCGGGACACCTCCCAACCTCTGGGGCCCTGTATCTGCTCTCTGCCGGGACCCCTCCCAACCTCTGGGGCCCTGTATCTGCTCTCTGCCGGGACCCCTCCCAACCTCTGGGGCCGTGTATCTGCTCTCTGCCGGGACCCCTCCCAACCTCTGGGGCCCTGTATCTGCTCTCTGCCGGGACCCCTCCCAACCTCTGGGGCCCTGTATCTGCTCTCTGCCGGGACTCCTCCCAACCTCTGGGGCCCTGTATCTGCTCTCTGCCGGGACTCCCCCCAACCTCTGGGGCCCTGTATCTGCTCTCTGCCGGGACTCCTCCCAACCTCTGGGGCCCTGTATCTGCTCTCTGCCGGGACTCCCTCCCAACCTCTGGGGCCCTGTATCTGCTCTCTGCCGGGACCCCTCCCAACCTCTGGGGCCGTGTATCTGCTCTCTGCCGGGACACCTCCCAACCTCTGGGGCCGTGTATCTGCTCTCTGCCGGGACACCTCCCAACCTCTGGGGCCGTGTATCTGCTCTCTGCCGGGATACCTCCCAACCTCTGGGGCCCTGTATCTGCTCTCTGCCGGGATACCTCCCAACCTCTGGGGCCGTATATCTGCTCTCTGCCGGGACACCTCCCAACCTCTGGGGCCCTGTATCTGCTCTCTGCCGGGACCCCCTCCCAACCTCTGGGGCCCTGTATCTGCTCTCTGCCGGGACACCTCCCAACCTCTGGGGCCCTGTATCTGCTCTCTGCCGGGACACCTCCCAACCTCTGGGGCCCTGTATCTGCTCTCTGCCGGGACCCCTCCCAACCTCTGGGGCCCTGTATCTGCTCTCTGCCGGGACTCCCTCCCAACCTCTGGGGCCCTGTATCTGCTCTCTGCCGGGACACCTCCCAACCTCTGGGGCCCTGTATCTGCTCTCTGCCGGGACTCCCTCCCAACCTCTGGGGCCCTGTATCTGCTCTCTGCCGGGACACCTCCCAACCTCTGGGGCCCTGTATCTGCTCTCTGCCGGGACTCCCTCCCAACCTCTGGGGCCCTGTATCTGCTCTCTGCCGGGACACCTCCCAACCTCTGGGGCCCTGTATCTGCTCTCTGCCGGGACACCTCCCAACCTCTGGGGCCCTGTATCTGCTCTCTGCCGGGACACCCTCCCAACCTCTGGGGCCCTGTATCTGCTCTCTGCCGGGACTCCCTCCCAACCTCTGGGGCCCTGTATCTGCTCTCTGCCGGGACACCTCCCAACCTCTGGGGCCCTGTATCTGCTCTCTGCCGGGACACCTCCCAACCTCTGGGCCCTGTATCTGCTCTCTGCCGGGACACCTCCCAACCTCTGGGGCCGTGTATCTGCTCTCTGCCGGGACTCCTCCCAACCTCTGGGGCCCTGTATCTGCTCTCTGCCGGGACACCTCCCAACCTCTGGGGCCCTGTATCTGCTCTCTGCCGGGACACCTCCCAACCTCTGGGGCCCTGTATCTGCTCTCTGCCGGGACCCCTCCCAACCTCTGGGGCCCTGTATCTGCTCTCTGCCGGGACCCCTCCCAACCTCTGGGGCCGTGTATCTGCTCTCTGCCGGGACCCCTCCCAACCTCTGGGGCCCTGTATCTGCTCTCTGCCGGGACCCCTCCCAACCTCTGGGGCCCTGTATCTGCTCTCTGCCGGGACCCCTCCCAACCTCTGGGGCCCTGTATCTGCTCTCTGCCGGGACCCCTCCCAACCTCTGGGGCCGTGTATCTGCTCTCTGCCGGGACACCTCCCAACCTCTGGGGCCCTGTATCTGCTCTCTGCCGGGACACCTCCCAACCTCTGGGGCCCTGTATCTGCTCTCTGCCGGGACACCTCCCAACCTCTGGGGCCCTGTATCTGCTCTCTGCCGGGACACCTCCCAACCTCTGGGGCCCTGTATCTGCTCTCTGCCGGGACACCTCCCAACCTCTGGGGCCCTGTATCTGCTCTCTGCCGGGACTCCCTCCCAACCTCTGGGGCCCTGTATCTGCTCTCTGCCGGGACACCTCCCAACCTCTGGGGCCCTGTATCTGCTCTCTGCCGGGACACCTCCCAACCTCTGGGGCCCTGTATCTGCTCTCTGCCGGGACTCCCTCCCAACCTCTGGGGCCCTGTATCTGCTCTCTGCCGGGACACCTCCCAACCTCTGGGGCCCTGTATCTGCTCTCTGCCGGGACTCCCTCCCAACCTCTGGGGCCCTGTATCTGCTCTCTGCCGGGACACCTCCCAACCTCTGGGGCCCTGTATCTGCTCTCTGCCGGGACACCTCCCAACCTCTGGGGCCCTGTATCTGCTCTCTGCCGGGACACCTCCCAACCTCTGGGGCCCTGTATCTGCTCTCTGCCGGGACACCCTCCCAACCTCTGGGGCCCTGTATCTGCTCTCTGCCGGGACTCCCTCCCAACCTCTGGGGCCCTGTATCTGCTCTCTGCCGGGACACCTCCCAACCTCTGGGGCCCTGTATCTGCTCTCTGCCGGGACACCTCCCAACCTCTGGGGCCCTGTATCTGCTCTCTGCCGGGACACCTCCCAACCTCTGGGCCCTGTATCTGCTCTCTGCCGGGACACCTCCCAACCTCTGGGGCCGTGTATCTGCTCTCTGCCGGGACTCCTCCCAACCTCTGGGGCCCTGTATCTGCTCTCTGCCGGGACACCTCCCAACCTCTGGGGCCCTGTATCTGCTCTCTGCCGGGACACCTCCCAACCTCTGGGGCCCTGTATCTGCTCTCTGCCGGGACCCCTCCCAACCTCTGGGGCCCTGTATCTGCTCTCTGCCGGGACCCCTCCCAACCTCTGGGGCCGTGTATCTGCTCTCTGCCGGGACCCCTCCCAACCTCTGGGGCCCTGTATCTGCTCTCTGCCGGGACCCCTCCCAACCTCTGGGGCCCTGTATCTGCTCTCTGCCGGGACTCCTCCCAACCTCTGGGGCCCTGTATCTGCTCTCTGCCGGGACTCCCCCCAACCTCTGGGGCCCTGTATCTGCTCTCTGCCGGGACTCCTCCCAACCTCTGGGGCCCTGTATCTGCTCTCTGCCGGGACTCCCTCCCAACCTCTGGGGCCCTGTATCTGCTCTCTGCCGGGACCCCTCCCAACCTCTGGGGCCGTGTATCTGCTCTCTGCCGGGACACCTCCCAACCTCTGGGGCCGTGTATCTGCTCTCTGCCGGGACACCTCCCAACCTCTGGGGCCGTGTATCTGCTCTCTGCCGGGACACCTCCCAACCTCTGGGGCCCTGTATCTGCTCTCTGCCGGGATACCTCCCAACCTCTGGGGCCGTATATCTGCTCTCTGCCGGGACACCTCCCAACCTCTGGGGCCCTGTATCTGCTCTCTGCCGGGACCCCCTCCCAACCTCTGGGGCCCTGTATCTGCTCTCTGCCGGGACACCTCCCAACCTCTGGGGCCCTGTATCTGCTCTCTGCCGGGACACCTCCCAACCTCTGGGGCCCTGTATCTGCTCTCTGCCGGGACCCCTCCCAACCTCTGGGGCCCTGTATCTGCTCTCTGCCGGGACTCCCTCCCAACCTCTGGGGCCCTGTATCTGCTCTCTGCCGGGACACCTCCCAACCTCTGGGGCCCTGTATCTGCTCTCTGCCGGGACTCCCTCCCAACCTCTGGGGCCCTGTATCTGCTCTCTGCCGGGACACCTCCCAACCTCTGGGGCCCTGTATCTGCTCTCTGCCGGGACTCCCTCCCAACCTCTGGGGCCCTGTATCTGCTCTCTGCCGGGACACCTCCCAACCTCTGGGGCCCTGTATCTGCTCTCTGCCGGGACACCTCCCAACCTCTGGGGCCCTGTATCTGCTCTCTGCCGGGACACCCTCCCAACCTCTGGGGCCCTGTATCTGCTCTCTGCCGGGACTCCCTCCCAACCTCTGGGGCCCTGTATCTGCTCTCTGCCGGGACACCTCCCAACCTCTGGGGCCCTGTATCTGCTCTCTGCCGGGACACCTCCCAACCTCTGGGCCCTGTATCTGCTCTCTGCCGGGACACCTCCCAACCTCTGGGGCCGTGTATCTGCTCTCTGCCGGGACTCCTCCCAACCTCTGGGGCCCTGTATCTGCTCTCTGCCGGGACACCTCCCAACCTCTGGGGCCCTGTATCTGCTCTCTGCCGGGACACCTCCCAACCTCTGGGGCCCTGTATCTGCTCTCTGCCGGGACACCTCCCAACCTCTGGGGCCCTGTATCTGCTCTCTGCCGGGACCCCTCCCAACCTCTGGGGCCGTGTATCTGCTCTCTGCCGGGACCCCTCCCAACCTCTGGGGCCCTGTATCTGCTCTCTGCCGGGACCCCTCCCAACCTCTGGGGCCCTGTATCTGCTCTCTGCCGGGACCCCTCCCAACCTCTGGGGCCCTGTATCTGCTCTCTGCCGGGACCCCTCCCAACCTCTGGGGCCGTGTATCTGCTCTCTGCCGGGACACCTCCCAACCTCTGGGGCCCTGTATCTGCTCTCTGCCGGGACACCTCCCAACCTCTGGGGCCCTGTATCTGCTCTCTGCCGGGACACCTCCCAACCTCTGGGGCCCTGTATCTGCTCTCTGCCGGGACACCTCCCAACCTCTGGGGCCCTGTATCTGCTCTCTGCCGGGACACCTCCCAACCTCTGGGGCCCTGTATCTGCTCTCTGCCGGGACTCCCTCCCAACCTCTGGGGCCCTGTATCTGCTCTCTGCCGGGACACCTCCCAACCTCTGGGGCCCTGTATCTGCTCTCTGCCGGGACACCTCCCAACCTCTGGGGCCCTGTATCTGCTCTCTGCCGGGACTCCCTCCCAACCTCTGGGGCCCTGTATCTGCTCTCTGCCGGGACACCTCCCAACCTCTGGGGCCCTGTATCTGCTCTCTGCCGGGACTCCCTCCCAACCTCTGGGGCCCTGTATCTGCTCTCTGCCGGGACACCTCCCAACCTCTGGGGCCCTGTATCTGCTCTCTGCCGGGACACCTCCCAACCTCTGGGGCCCTGTATCTGCTCTCTGCCGGGACACCCTCCCAACCTCTGGGGCCCTGTATCTGCTCTCTGCCGGGACTCCCTCCCAACCTCTGGGGCCCTGTATCTGCTCTCTGCCGGGACACCTCCCAACCTCTGGGGCCCTGTATCTGCTCTCTGCCGGGACACCTCCCAACCTCTGGGCCCTGTATCTGCTCTCTGCCGGGACACCTCCCAACCTCTGGGGCCGTGTATCTGCTCTCTGCCGGGACTCCTCCCAACCTCTGGGGCCCTGTATCTGCTCTCTGCCGGGACACCTCCCAACCTCTGGGGCCCTGTATCTGCTCTCTGCCGGGACCCCTCCCAACCTCTGGGGCCCTGTATCTGCTCTCTGCCGGGACCCCTCCCAACCTCTGGGGCCCTGTATCTGCTCTCTGCCGGGACCCCTCCCAACCTCTGGGGCCGTGTATCTGCTCTCTGCCGGGACCCCTCCCAACCTCTGGGGCCCTGTATCTGCTCTCTGCCGGGACCCCTCCCAACCTCTGGGGCCCTGTATCTGCTCTCTGCCGGGACTCCTCCCAACCTCTGGGGCCCTGTATCTGCTCTCTGCCGGGACTCCCCCCAACCTCTGGGGCCCTGTATCTGCTCTCTGCCGGGACTCCTCCCAACCTCTGGGGCCCTGTATCTGCTCTCTGCCGGGACTCCCTCCCAACCTCTGGGGCCCTGTATCTGCTCTCTGCCGGGACCCCTCCCAACCTCTGGGGCCGTGTATCTGCTCTCTGCCGGGACACCTCCCAACCTCTGGGGCCGTGTATCTGCTCTCTGCCGGGACACCTCCCAACCTCTGGGGCCCTGTATCTGCTCTCTGCCGGGACACCTCCCAACCTCTGGGGCCCTGTATCTGCTCTCTGCCGGGACACCTCCCAACCTCTGGGGCCCTGTATCTGCTCTCTGCCGGGACACCTCCCAACCTCTGGGGCCCTGTATCTGCTCTCTGCCGGGACTCCCTCCCAACCTCTGGGGCCCTGTATCTGCTCTCTGCCGGGACACCTCCCAACCTCTGGGGCCCTGTATCTGCTCTCTGCCGGGACTCCCTCCCAACCTCTGGGGCCCTGTATCTGCTCTCTGCCGGGACACCTCCCAACCTCTGGGGCCCTGTATCTGCTCTCTGCCGGGACACCTCCCAACCTCTGGGCCCTGTATCTGCTCTCTGCCGGGACACCCTCCCAACCTCTGGGGCCCTGTATCTGCTCTCTGCCGGGACTCCCTCCCAACCTCTGGGGCCCTGTATCTGCTCTCTGCCGGGACACCTCCCAACCTCTGGGGCCCTGTATCTGCTCTCTGCCGGGACACCTCCCAACCTCTGGGCCCTGTATCTGCTCTCTGCCGGGACACCTCCCAACCTCTGGGGCCGTGTATCTGCTCTCTGCCGGGACTCCTCCCAACCTCTGGGGCCTGTATCTGCTCTCTGCCGGGACACCTCCCAACCTCTGGGGCCCTGTATCTGCTCTCTGCCGGGACCCTCCCAACCTCTGGGGCCCTGTATCTGCTCTCTGCCGGGACCCCTCCCAACCTCTGGGGCCTGTATCTGCTCTCTGCCGGGACCCCTCCCAACCTCTGGGGCCGTGTATCTGCTCTCTGCCGGGACCCCTCCCAACCTCTGGGGCCCTGTATCTGCTCTCTGCCGGGACCCCTCCCAACCTCTGGGGCCCTGTATCTGCTCTCTGCCGGGACTCCTCCCAACCTCTGGGGCCCTGTATCTGCTCTCTGCCGGGACTCCCCCAACCTCTGGGGCCCTGTATCTGCTCTCTGCCGGGACTCCTCCCAACATCTGGGGCCCTGTATCTGCTCTCTGCCGGGACTCCCTCCCAACCTCTGGGGCCCTGTATCTGCTCTCTGCCGGGACCCCTCCCAACCTCTGGGGCCGTGTATCTGCTCTCTGCCGGGACCCCTCCCAACCTCTGGGGCCGTGTATCTGCTCTCTGCCGGGACACCTCCCAACCTCTGGGGCCGTGTATCTGCTCTCTGCCGGGACACCTCCCAACCTCTGGGGCCCTGTATCTGCTCTCTGCCGGGACACCCTCCAACCTCTGGGGCCGTATATCTGCTCTCTGCCGGGACACCTCCCAACCTCTGGGGCCCTGTATCTGCTCTCTGCCGGGACCCCCTCCCAACCTCTGGGGCCCTGTATCTGCTCTCTGCCGGACACCTCCCAACCTCTGGGGCCCTGTATCTGCTCTCTGCCGGGACACCTCCCAACCTCTGGGGCCCTGTATCTGCTCTCTGCCGGGACACCTCCCAACCTCTGGGGCCCTGTATCTGCTCTCTGCCGGGACACCTCCCAACCTCTGGGCCCTGTATCTGCTCTCTGCCGGGACCCCCTCCCAACCTCTGGGGCCCTGTATCTGCTCTCTGCCGGGACACCTCCCAACCTCTGGGGCCCTGTATCTGCTCTCTGCCGGGACACCTCCCAACCTCTGGGGCCCTGTATCTGCTCTCTGCCGGGACTCCCTCCCAACCTCTGGGGCCGTGTATCTGCTCTCTGCCGGGACTCCCTCCCAACCTCTGGGGCCCTGTATCTGCTCTCTGCCGGGACACCTCCCAACCTCTGGGCCCTGTATCTGCTCTCTGCCGGGACCCCCTCCCAACCTCTGGGGCCCTGTATCTGCTCTCTGCCGGGACACCTCCCAACCTCTGGGGCCCTGTATCTGCTCTCTGCCGGGACACCTCCCAACCTCTGGGGCCCTGTATCTGCTCTCTGCCGGGACTCCCTCCCAACCTCTGGGGCCGTGTATCTGCTCTCTGCCGGGACTCCCTCCCAACCTCTGGGGCCCTGTATCTGCTCTCTGCCGGGACACCTCCCAACCTCTGGGCCCTGTATCTGCTCTCTGCCGGGACACCTCCCAACCTCTGGGGCCCTGTATCTGCTCTCTGCCGGGACCCCTCCCAACCTCTGGGGCCCTGTATCTGCTCTCTGCCGGGACCCCTCCCAACCTCTGGGGCCCTGTATCTGCTCTCTGTCGGGACCCCTCCCAACCTCTGGGGCCCTGTATCTGCTCTCTGCCGGGACCCCTCCCAACCTCTGGGGCCCTGTATCTGCTCTCTGCCGGGACACCTCCCAACCTCTGGGGCCCTGTATCTGCTCTCTGCCGGGACACCTCCCAACCTCTGGGGCCGTGTATCTGCTCTCTGCCGGGACCCCCTCCCAACCTCTGGGGCCCTGTATCTGCTCTCTGCCGGGACACCTCCCAACCTCTGGGGCCCTGTATCTGCTCTCTGCCGGGACACCTCCCAACCTCTGGGGCCGTGTATCTGATCTCTGCCGGGACACCTCCCAACCTCTGGGGCCCTGTATCTGCTCTCTGCCGGGACTCCCTCCCAACCTCTGGGGCCCTGTATCTGCTCTCTGCCGGGACTCCCTCCCAACCTCTGGGGCCCTGTATCTGCTCTCTGCCGGGACCCCTCCCAACCTCTGGGGCCCTGTATCTGCTCTCTGCCGGGACCCCTCCCAACCTCTGGGGCCCTGTATCTGCTCTCTGCCGGGACCCCTCCCAACCTCTGGGGCCGTAATTCTGCTCTCTGCCGGGACTCCCTCCCAACCTCTGGGGCCCTGTATCTGCTCTCTGCCGGGACACCTCCCAACCTCTGGGCCCTGTATCTGCTCTCTGCCGGGACACCTCCCAACCTCTGGGGCCCTGTATCTGCTCTCTGCCGGGACACCTCCCAACCTCTGGGGCCCTGTATCTGCTCTCTGCCGGGACTCCCTCCCAACCTCTGGGGCCCTGTATCTGCTCTCTGCCGGGACTCCCTCCCAACCTCTGGGCCCTGTATCTGCTCTCTGCCGGGACACCTCCCAACCTCTGGGGCCCTGTATCTGCTCTCTGCCGGGACACCTCCCAACCTCTGGGGCCCTGTATCTGCTCTCTGCCGGGACACCTCCCAACCTCTGGGGCCGTGTATCTGCTCTCTGCCGGGACACCTCCCAACCTCTGGGGCCCTGTATCTGCTCTCTGCCGGGACTCCCTCCCAACCTCTGGGGCCCTGTATCTGCTCTCTGCCGGGACACCTCCCAACCTCTGGGGCCCTGTATCTGCTCTCTGCCGGGACCCCTCCCAACCTCTGGGGCCGTGTATCTGCTCTCTGCCGGGACACCTCCCAACCTCTGGGGCCCTGTATCTGCTCTCTGCCGGGACACCTCCCAACCTCTGGGGCCCTGTATCTGCTCTCTGCCGGGACACCTCCCAACCTCTGGGCCCTGTATCTGCTCTCTGCCGGGACACCTCCCAACCTCTGGGGCCCTGTATCTGCTCTCTGCAGGGACACCTCCCAACCTCTGGGGCCCTGTATCTGCTCTCTGCCGGGACTCCCTCCCAACCTCTGGGGCCCTGTATCTGCTCTCTGCCGGGACACCTCCCAACCTCTGGGGCCCTGTATCTGCTCTCTGCCGGGACACCTCCCAACCTCTGGGGCCGTGTATCTGCTCTCTGCCGGGACACCTCCCAACCTCTGGGGCCCTGTATCTGCTCTCTGCCGGGACTCCCTCCCAACCTCTGGGGCCCTGTATCTGCTCTCTGCCGGGACACCTCCCAACCTCTGGGGTCCTGTATCTGCTCTCTGCCGGGACACCTCCCAACCTCTGGGGCCGTGTATCTGCTCTCTGCCGGGACTCCCTCCCAACCTCTGGGGCCCTGTATCTGCTCTCTGCCGGGACCCCTCCCAACCTCTGGGGCCCTGTATCTGCTCTCTGCCGGGACCCCTCCCAACCTCTGGGGCCGTGTATCTGCTCTCTGCCGGGACACCTCCCAACCTCTGGGGCCCTGTATCTGCTCTCTGCCGGGACACCTCCCAACCTCTGGGGCCCTGTATCTGCTCTCTGCCGGGACACCTCCCAACCTCTGGGGCCCTGTATCTGCTCTCTGCCGGGACACCTCCCAACCTCTGGGGCCCTGTATCTGCTCTCTGCCGGGACACCTCCCAACCTCTGGGGCCCTGTATCTGCTCTCTGCCGGGACTCCCTCCCAACCTCTGGGGCCCTGTATCTGCTCTCTGCCGGGACACCTCCCAACCTCTGGGGCCCTGTATCTGCTCTCTGCCGGGACTCCCTCCCAACCTCTGGGGCCCTGTATCTGCTCTCTGCCGGGACACCTCCCAACCTCTGGGGCCCTGTATCTGCTCTCTGCCGGGACACCTCCCAACCTCTGGGGCCCTGTATCTGCTCTCTGCCGGGACACCCTCCCAACCTCTGGGGCCCTGTATCTGCTCTCTGCCGGGACTCCCTCCCAACCTCTGGGGCCCTGTATCTGCTCTCTGCCGGGACACCTCCCAACCTCTGGGGCCCTGTATCTGCTCTCTGCCGGGACACCTCCCAACCTCTGGGCCCTGTATCTGCTCTCTGCCGGGACACCTCCCAACCTCTGGGGCCGTGTATCTGCTCTCTGCCGGGACTCCTCCCAACCTCTGGGGCCCTGTATCTGCTCTCTGCCGGGACACCTCCCAACCTCTGGGGCCCTGTATCTGCTCTCTGCCGGGACACCTCCCAACCTCTGGGGCCCTGTATCTGCTCTCTGCCGGGACCCCTCCCAACCTCTGGGGCCCTGTATCTGCTCTCTGCCGGGACCCCTCCCAACCTCTGGGGCCGTGTATCTGCTCTCTGCCGGGACCCCTCCCAACCTCTGGGGCCCTGTATCTGCTCTCTGCCGGGACCCCTCCCAACCTCTGGGGCCCTGTATCTGCTCTCTGTCGGGACCCCTCCCAACCTCTGGGGCCCTGTATCTGCTCTCTGCCGGGACCCCTCCCAACCTCTGGGGCCCTGTATCTGCTCTCTGCCGGGACACCTCCCAACCTCTGGGGCCCTGTATCTGCTCTCTGCCGGGACACCTCCCAACCTCTGGGGCCGTGTATCTGCTCTCTGCCGGGACCCCCTCCCAACCTCTGGGGCCCTGTATCTGCTCTCTGCCGGGACACCTCCCAACCTCTGGGGCCCTGTATCTGCTCTCTGCCGGGACTCCCTCCCAACCTCTGGGGCCGTGTATCTGCTCTCTGCCGGGACCCCCTCCCAACCTCTGGGGCCGTGTATCTGCTCTCTGCCGGGACCCCCTCCCAACCTCTGGGGCCCTGTATCTGCTCTCTGCCGGGACACCTCCAAACCTCTGGGGCCCTGTATCTGCTCTCTGCCGGGACCCCCTCCCAACCTCTGGGGCCCTGTATCTGCTCTCTGCCGGGACCCCCTCCCAACCTCTGGGGCCGTGTATCTGCTCTCTGCCGGGACACCTCCCAACCTCTGGGGCCCTTTATCTGCTCTCTGCCGGGACACCTCCCAACCTCTGGGGCCCTGTATCTGCTCTCTGCCGGGACCCCTCCCAACCTCTGGGGCCGTGTATCTGCTCTCTGCCGGGACTCCCTCCCAACCTCTGGGGCCGTGTATCTGCTCTCTGCCGGGACCCCTCCCAACCTCTGGGGCCGTGTATCTGCTCTCTGCCGGGACCCCCTCCCAACCTCTGGGGCCCTGTATCTGCTCTCTGCCGGGACACCTCCCAACCTCTGGGCCCTGTATCTGCTCTCTGCCGGGACACCTCCCAACCTCTGGGGCCCTGTATCTGCTCTCTGCCGGGACCCCTCCCAACCTCTGGGGCCCTGTATCTGCTCTCTGCCGGGACCCCTCCCAACCTCTGGGGCCCTGTATCTGCTCTCTGCCGGGACCCCTCCCAACCTCTGGGGCTCTGTATCTGCTCTCTGCCGGGACCCCTCCCAACCTCTGGGGCCCTGTATCTGCTCTCTGCCGGGACCCCTCCCAACCTCTGGGGCTCTGTATCTGCTCTCTGCCGGGACACCTCCCAACCTCTGGGGCCGTGTATCTGCTCTCTGCCGGGACCCCTCCCACCCTCTAGGGCCGTGTATCTGCTCTCTGCCGGGACCCCCTCCCAACCTCTGGGGCCGTGTATCTGCTCTCTGCCGGGACCCCCTCCCAACCTCTGGGGCCGTGTATCTGCTCTCTGCCGGGACTCCCTCCCAACCTCTGGGGCCGTGTATCTGCTCTCTGCCGGGACTCCCTCCCAACCTCTGGGGCCCTGTATCTGCTCTCTGCCGGGACTCCCTCCCAACCTCTGGGGCCGTGTATCTGCTCTCTGCCGGGACCCCTCCCAACCTCTGGGGCCCTGTATCTGCTCTCTGCCGGGACCCCTCCCAACCTCTGGGGCCCTGTATCTGCTCTCTGCCGGGACACCTCCCAACCTCTGGGGCCCTGTATCTGCTCTCTGCCGGGACCCCTCCCAACCTCTGGGGCCCTGTATCTGCTCTCTGCCGGGACCCCTCCCAACCTCTGGGGCCCTGTATCTGCTCTCTGCCGGGACCCCTCCCAACCTCTGGGGCTCTGTATCTGCTCTCTGCCGGGACACCTCCCAACCTCTGGGGCCGTGTATCTGCTCTCTGCCGGGACCCCTCCCAACCTCTGGGGCCCTGTATCTGCTCTCTGCCGGGACTCCCTCCCACCCTCTGGGGCCGTGTATCTGCTCTCTGCCGGGACTCCCTCCCAACCTCTGGGGCCGTGTATCTGCTCTCTGCCGGGACTCCCTCCCAACCTCTGGGGCCGTGTATCTGCTCTCTGCCGGGACTCCCTCCCAACCTCTGGGGCCCTGTATCTGCTCTCTGCCGGGACTCCCTCCCAACCTCTGGGGCCGTGTATCTGCTCTCTGCCGGGACCCCCTCCCAACCTCTGGGGCCCTGTATCTGCTCTCTGCCGGGACCCCTCCCAACCTCTGGGGCCCTGTATCTGCTCTCTGCCGGGACACCTCCCAACCTCTGGGGCCCTGTATCTGCTCTCTGCCGGGACCCCTCCCAACCTCTGGGGCCCTGTATCTGCTCTCTGCCGGGACCCCTCCCAACCTCTGGGGCCCTGTATCTGCTCTCTGCCGGGACCCCTCCCAACCTCTGGGGCTCTGTATCTGCTCTCTGCCGGGACACCTCCCAACCTCTGGGGCCGTGTATCTGCTCTCTGCCGGGACCCCTCCCAACCTCTGGGGCCCTGTATCTGCTCTCTGCCGGGACTCCCTCCCACCCTCTGGGGCCGTGTATCTGCTCTCTGCCGGGACTCCCTCCCAACCTCTGGGGCCGTGTATCTGCTCTCTGCCGGGACTCCCTCCCAACCTCTGGGGCCCTGTATCTGCTCTCTGCCGGGACTCCCTCCCAACCTCTGGGGCCCTGTATCTGCTCTCTGCCGGGACACCTCCCAACCTCTGGGGCCCTGTATCTGCTCTCTGCCGGGACTCCCTCCCAACCTCTGGGGCCCTGTATCTGCTCTCTGCCGGGACACCTCCCAACCTCTGGGGCCCTGTATCTGCTCTCTGCCGGGACTCCCTCCCAACCTCTGGGGCCCTGTATCTGCTCTCTGCCGGGACACCTCCCAACCTCTGGGGCCCTGTATCTGCTCTCTGCCGGGACTCCCTCCCAACCTCTGGGGCCCTGTATCTGCTCTCTGCCGGGACACCTCCCAACCTCTGGGGCCCTGTATCTGCTCTCTGCCGGGACACCTCCCAACCTCTGGGGCCCTGTATCTGCTCTCTCCCGGGACACCCTCCCAACCTCTGGGGCCCTGTATCTGCTCTCTGCCGGGACTCCCTCCCAACCTCTGGGGCCCTGTATCTGCTCTCTGCCGGGACACCTCCCAACCTCTGGGGCCCTGTATCTGCTCTCTGCCGGGACACCTCCCAACCTCTGGGCCCTGTATCTGCTCTCTGCCGGGACACCTCCCAACCTCTGGGGCCGTGTATCTGCTCTCTGCCGGGACTCCTCCCAACCTCTGGGGCCCTGTATCTGCTCTCTGCCGGGACACCTCCCAACCTCTGGGGCCCTGTATCTGCTCTCTGCCGGGACACCTCCCAACCTCTGGGGCCCTGTATCTGCTCTCTGCCGGGACCCCTCCCAACCTCTGGGGCCCTGTATCTGCTCTCTGCCGGGACCCCTCCCAACCTCTGGGGCCGTGTATCTGCTCTCTGCCGGGACCCCTCCCAACCTCTGGGGCCCTGTATCTGCTCTCTGCCGGGACTCCTCCCAACCTCTGGGGCCCTGTATCTGCTCTCTGCCGGGACACCTCCCAACCTCTGGGGCCCTGTATCTGCTCTCTGCCGGGACACCTCCCAACCTCTGGGGCCCTGTATCTGCTCTCTGCCGGGACCCCTCCCAACCTCTGGGGCCCTGTATCTGCTCTCTGCCGGGACTCCTCCCAACCTCTGGGGCCCTGTATCTGCTCTCTGCCGGGACTCCCCCCAACCTCTGGGGCCCTGTATCTGCTCTCTGCCGGGACTCCTCCCAACCTCTGGGGCCCTGTATCTGCTCTCTGCCGGGACTCCCTCCCAACCTCTGGGGCCCTGTATCTGCTCTCTGCCGGGACCCCTCCCAACCTCTGGGGCCGTGTATCTGCTCTCTGCCGGGACACCTCCCAACCTCTGGGGCCGTGTATCTGCTCTCTGCCGGGACACCTCCCAACCTCTGGGGCCGTGTATCTGCTCTCTGCCGGGACACCTCCCAACCTCTGGGGCCCTGTATCTGCTCTCTGCCGGGACACCTCCCAACCTCTGGGGCCGTATATCTGCTCTCTGCCGGGACACCTCCCAACCTCTGGGGCCCTGTATCTGCTCTCTGCCGGGACTCCCTCCCAACCTCTGGGGCCGTGTATCTGCTCTCTGCCGGGACCCCCTCCCAACCTCTGGGGCCCTGTATCTGCTCTCTGCCGGGACACCTCCAAACCTCTGGGGCCCTGTATCTGCTCTCTGCCGGGACCCCCTCCCAACCTCTGGGGCCCTGTATCTGCTCTCTGCCGGGACCCCCTCCCAACCTCTGGGGCCGTGTATCTGCTCTCTGCCGGGACACCTCCCAACCTCTGGGGCCCTTTATCTGCTCTCTGCCGGGACACCTCCCAACCTCTGGGGCCCTGTATCTGCTCTCTGCCGGGACCCCTCCCAACCTCTGGGGCCGTGTATCTGCTCTCTGCCGGGACTCCCTCCCAACCTCTGGGGCCGTGTATCTGCTCTCTGCCGGGACCCCTCCCAACCTCTGGGGCCGTGTATCTGCTCTCTGCCGGGACCCCCTCCCAACCTCTGGGGCCCTGTATCTGCTCTCTGCCGGGACACCTCCCAACCTCTGGGCCCTGTATCTGCTCTCTGCCGGGACACCTCCCAACCTCTGGGGCCCTGTATCTGCTCTCTGCCGGGACACCTCCCAACCTCTGGGGCCCTGTATCTGCTCTCTGCCGGGACCCCTCCCAACCTCTGGGGCCCTGTATCTGCTCTCTGCCGGGACCCCTCCCAACCTCTGGGGCCCTGTATCTGCTCTCTGCCGGGACCCCTCCCAACCTCTGGGGCCCTGTATCTGCTCTCTGCCGGGACCCCTCCCAACCTCTGGGGCTCTGTATCTGCTCTCTGCCGGGACCCCTCCCAACCTCTGGGGCCCTGTATCTGCTCTCTGCCGGGACCCCTCCCAACCTCTGGGGCTCTGTATCTGCTCTCTGCCGGGACACCTCCCAACCTCTGGGGCCGTGTATCTGCTCTCTGCCGGGACCCCTCCCAACCTCTGGGGCCCTGTATCTGCTCTCTGCCGGGACTCCCTCCCACCCTCTAGGGCCGTGTATCTGCTCTCTGCCGGGACCCCCTCCCAACCTCTGGGGCCGTGTATCTGCTCTCTGCCGGGACTCCCTCCCAACCTCTGGGGCCGTGTATCTGCTCTCTGCCGGGACTCCCTCCCAACCTCTGGGGCCCTGTATCTGCTCTCTGCCGGGACTCCCTCCCAACCTCTGGGGCCGTGTATCTGCTCTCTGCCGGGACCCCCTCCCAACCTCTGGGGCCCTGTATCTGCTCTCTGCCGGGACCCCTCCCAACCTCTGGGGCCCTGTATCTGCTCTCTGCCGGGACACCTCCCAACCTCTGGGGCCCTGTATCTGCTCTCTGCCGGGACCCCTCCCAACCTCTGGGGCCCTGTATCTGCTCTCTGCCGGGACCCCTCCCAACCTCTGGGGCCCTGTATCTGCTCTCTGCCGGGACCCCTCCCAACCTCTGGGGCTCTGTATCTGCTCTCTGCCGGGACACCTCCCAACCTCTGGGGCCGTGTATCTGCTCTCTGCCGGGACCCCTCCCAACCTCTGGGGCCCTGTATCTGCTCTCTGCCGGGACTCCCTCCCACCCTCTGGGGCCGTGTATCTGCTCTCTGCCGGGACTCCCTCCCAACCTCTGGGGCCGTGTATCTGCTCTCTGCCGGGACTCCCTCCCAACCTCTGGGGCCGTGTATCTGCTCTCTGCCGGGACTCCCTCCCAACCTCTGGGGCCGTGTATCTGCTCTCTGCCGGGACCCCCTCCCAACCTCTGGGGCCCTGTATCTGCTCTCTGCCGGGACACCTCCCAACCTCTGGGGCCCTGTATCTGCTCTCTGCCGGGACACCTCCCAACCTCTGGGGCCCTGTATCTGCTCTCTGCCGGGACCCCCTCCCAACCTCTGGGGCCGTGTATCTGCTCTCTGCCGGGACCCCTCCCAACCTCTGGGGCCCTGTATCTGCTCTCTGCCGGGACACCTCCCAACCTCTGGGGCCCTGTATCTGCTCTCTGCCGGGACCCCCTCCCAACCTCTGGGGCCCTGTATCTGCTCTCTGCCGGGACCCCCTCCCAACCTCTGGGGCCCTGTATCTGCTCTCTGCCGGGACTCCCTCCCAACCTCTGGGGCCGTGTATCTGCTCTCTGCCGGGACCCCCTCCCAACCTCTGGGGCCGTGTATCTGCTCTCTGCCGGGACCCCTCCCAACCTCTGGGGCCCTGTATCTGCTCTCTGCCGGGACACCTCCCAACCTCTGGGGCCCTGTATCTGCTCTCTGCCGGGACACCTCCCAACCTCTGGGGCCCTGTATCTGCTCTCTGCCGGGACACCTCCCAACCTCTGGGGCCGTGTATCTGCTCTCTGCCGGGACCCCTCCCAACCTCTGGGGCCCTGTATCTGCTCTCTGCCGGGACACCTCCCAACCTCTGGGGCCCTGTATCTGCTCTCTGCCGGGACTCCCCTCCCAACCTCTGGGGCCCTGTATCTGCTCTCTGCCGGGACACCTCCCAACCTCTGGGGCCCTGTATCTGCTCTCTGCCGGGACCCCTCCCAACCTCTGGGGCCCTGTATCTGCTCTCTGCCGGGACCCCCTCCCAACCTCTGGGGCCCTGTATCTGCTCTCTGCCGGGACACCTCCCAACCTCTGGGGCCCTGTATCTGCTCTCTGCCGGGACCCCTCCCAACCTCTGGGGCCCTGTATCTGCTCTCTGCCGGGACCCCTCCCAACCTCTGGGGCCCTGTATCTGCTCTCTGCCGGGACCCCCTCCCAACCTCTGGGGCCCTGTATCTGCTCTCTGCCGGGACCCCCTCCCAACCTCTGGGGCCCTGTATCTGCTCTCTGCCGGGACCCCCTCCCAACCTCTGGGGCCCTGTATCTGCTCTCTGCCGGGACACCTCCAAACCTCTGAGGCCCTGTATCTGCTCTCTGCCGGGACCCCCTCCCAACCTCTGGGGCCCTGTATCTGCTCTCTGCCGGGACCCCCTCCCAACCTCTGGGGCCCTGTATCTGCTCTCTGCCGGGACCCCCTCCCAACCTCTGGGGCCCTGTATCTGCTCTCTGCCGGGACACCTCCCAACCTCTGAGGCCCTGTATCTGCTCTCTGCCGGGACCCCCTCCCAACCTCTGGGGCCCTGTATCTGCTCTCTGCCGGGACCCCCTCCCAACCTCTGAGGCCCTGTATCTGCTCTCTGCCGGGACCCCCTCCCAACCTCTGGGGCCCTGTATCTGCTCTCTGCCGGGACACCTCCCAACCTCTGGGGCCGTGTATCTGCTCTCTGCCGGGACACCTCCCAACCTCTGGGGCCCTGTATCTGCTCTCTGCCGGGACACCTCCCAACCTCTGGGGCCCTGTATCTGCTCTCTGCCGGGACCCCCTCCCAACCTCTGGGGCCCTGTATCTGCTCTCTGCCGGGACCCCTCCCAACCTCTGGGGCCGTGTATCTGCTCTCTGCCGGGACCCCTCCCAACCTCTCTGGCCGTGCAGGGTCAGGGATATAAAATACACAGCAGCTAGGAAACAGCCCTTCTCCTTTAGGAAGTTTTGGAAATGGAACACAATTCCGCTCCTCGGGGACGAGGCAGCATCAGGACGTACGAGGTGTAGGTGTAATTGGGAGGGGGATGTGGCGTTGGGTACCTGTCCCGTTTGCGACGATGCACTGCTGCAGTCCCAAGTAAACGGCTAGGTTCTCCTGCAGAGCGGCAAACTGTGGAGACAAAAGGAGAGCCAAGAGGTGACCAACTCTGCTGAAGTAGAGGATTCTGGGAAGAGCGAGGCAGTAGGAAGTATGCAACCTCAGTGGCGGCGTAAAGATGCAGATAAGCCCTACCCCACTTTACTATAATTAGTGGGGGGATAGAGGGAAGCAGGCCACTCCGACAACATTAGGGGAGTAGGGGAGGAGTATAATATTAATTAGGAGGGCAGTAGTAATATCACTGCCACTGAATTGGGTGAACCCAGTTCGAACAGCAATGCAATGAGGCACTGCAGGAGTTTGACGACCACTCGATGGGGGTTGTGTAAAGACGTGGCAATGCCCTCCCTCCCCCCCCATTCATTTTGTAGGTCTCTGGCATGGAGCGGTGTGAGCCTTCACCTCTAGGTTGTCAGGGGGAGGGTATTGGAGGTAGTTACCAGCGTGGAGAAGGCGTGCGTGGGAAGCAGCTCCATGATTTTGGCGACCACTTCCAGGCTGTGACGCAGGTACCGCTGCCACTCCGTCTGCTGCTGTGAGAGACGACGAACAGGTTAGCAGGACGACCAACAGGTATCTCCATCAGACACGGCGCTCTCTCCACCAGCCCCCAGGACAGACCTCTGAAGCCAATCGGCATAGACGCCCTCTCAGAACATAGAATGTGACAGCAGATAAGAGCTCCTTGGCCCACCACGTCTGCCCATTTTCCCATCTGCCGTTAGACCTCAGAGCCTACGTGATCCTCGTCTTTCTTTCAGAGTTATGATAACCTTATGTCTATCCTAAGCATGTTTAAATTGCCTTACTGTATTACCCCTAACACTTCTGTTGAGAGGCTCTTCCACTCACCCAGCACCCTGTCTGTGAAGGACTCCCTCAACCTCCTACCCTCTTCGGAGAATGACCTCTTGTTCGATCGCTTCAACCCCATCCTCCTCCCCAAGGAGTAGCACAGATAGCAGGTACGAGATCATTGCCCGTGTTAGAAATCGTATCTTTCCCCGACCCGAGACGTTAAGAGTGATTGATTGCAATGGCAGCTTTATTTTTTACATCCCTCTTTCCCCCACTCCTGTCAGACAGAATTGGGAGCGCGTCACCGTGCTCAATTAGACACCTCTTCCCTATCCCATCTTCCACTTCCTAGATTAGTATAGCAGAACGCTATGAGGATGGGGCGTCCCTCAGGTCAGATACCTTTCTCACCTCCTCCCCTCCCCTCTTTTCTTCTGTCCAGGGCAACACACCAGCATGTAGATACCACCAGTAACCCCCACTAGACACAGCATCTGCTCTAATTCTCCGAGATGCAGAGACTTCACATCTAAACCTCTTCTCTGCCTCACCACCCTGTCTCCCATATTCAAGGTCCTCTCCTCACATCATCGTCCAAGGTCTCATCGTCCAGCTCCTCCAGCTGTGCCTGGTTGTAGCGGAACTGGATTCGGTTCAGCACCTCGGTCAACAGCAGCACCAGCGCGTCCTCGTATCTGAGGGCAAGGGGTACAGTTAGCTAGGTACCATAAACTCCCTCTCCGGTGGGGGCGAGACATCCCAACGCGGCAATGTCCTACCGAGCCCTCCCAAGCCCCGCACCTGCTGATGATGGTTTCTTTGTCTTCTAGCCGGTTCTTTATCTTGTTGGTCAGATAGTCCAAGAACAGGGCCCAGATGTCCAGACAAGACAGGTATCCGTCGTGCGTGGGCTGCAGGAAGAGGACAACGAGTGAACCCGTGGCGGGGAGCCCGCTCTGGGCTGTGCGTCACCTATCGCAGCAACGTTCACATGTAACCACGGAATTGGAAATGTAGCCGCCGCACCCCCTGACCCTGAGGTAAGTGTATTAGTGTCAGCGGGTCGGCAGCGCACGGTAGGGGTTTACCTTTGCAGCGAAACCGCCGACAGCTAAATATGCCGAATGACAGCGGCAAGTGGCCGACGGCTAAATGTCCTAGACAAGGGGAGCGCAAACTTTTCTGCAGGGCCCCCCGGTCTTCCCTGCCTCGATGCTCGCGCCCTACCTTAGACCTGCGTCAAATGACACTGCGGGGTCATGTGACCTGTGGCGTCATTTGACACGTGGTCACATCACATGACCCTGCGGTGTCATTTGACACCACGTTGCCATGGCGACATCACAGAGCACCTGAACCTCAGTTAAGTATAGCTTTGCAGGGGACTCAAGCGATCCCCCCGCATTTAATTTAAATGCCTTGGGGAATAGCGTGGGGCCTCTGCAACCGCCCGCGCCCCCACCAGAAAAATCTCCCACCCACCTCCGTTTGCGTGGGAGAGACAGCAGCACACCCCGGGCATCACAAGACACAAGGTACCTGATGAAAGGTGTATTTAAACAGCAGCGACAGGAATTCAACTACAGGGAACTGGGCGTTGGACTCGATCCTCCGCAGATGAACGCTGACAAAAAGCCGCAGGAAATCTGTGAACTTCTCCACGTAGCTGCCATGAAATGGGGGGGGGGGGGGGGGGGAAGAGACGTAAACACTGCGTTAGGTGCTGAACACGTGATTCAAGAATCCATTTTTTCTATGTTGTATAAAACTTGGTAATTACAATAAGGATTTGTATATGTTGCTAGTTGTAATAAGTCCAAGCTGACGATTTAATTTATTTTTTATTTTTGTGACACCCCCTCGCCCCTTTAATATTTCCATCAATACAATCCACACAATGATAAGTAATTAGCCAAGTTGCCGATCGATGGGCGAAGATTCGGCTCGGGGGTTCACTAAATGACCGCAGAGGAGCATTCTGCAGTCAGGGTGACTTTGCAAACGGTTGCTAAAGAAAAAGGCTTGTTACATTATAATACATTAAAAATGTAATTCAGAGCTGTTAAAAAACAAAACAAAATGCTACAAGTATTTTCTCATAGTACAGAACTGATTTATTAATAAAAAAAATAAAACACATGTAAGATATTGCTCGGTCTGCAGCTTTAATCAATATTGAACAAGGGACTATTTCAGAACAGAGATTGATAGTATGATTAGACAGTTCTACCATGAATGTCTTAAAGATAACTGCTAAAGACGGAAAAATTCTTACCGTCTTTTAATTGCTTTGTTTAATCAGGTTGATCATGAGAAAAAAGTAGTAACTGCCACATATAGCTGGTCATAAGAAAAGGGTATATGGGTTTTGCTTGGACACCTAAAGAACAGAACTAGGAAACACCATCATGCTGATAGTTCTCCCTCTGAACCTGGACTGTATCCATATGCCTGTAATATGCGTACGCCTCTGAAACAGAGATACCTGCCTCAATCTTGAATGATCTAAAGGACTAAAGAACTATCTTCACTGGGACACCTGGTGGTGGGGACTTGGCTATAGATGACTACTCAGAGGTGGGACAGGCTAGACGTACCACTGTCCCCTTCTGTATCCGACATCCCCATTTGATTTTGGGAGGGTGATGGGGGTGGGGGAAGGACAGGATCTCACCTCTCGTCCAGCTCCTCCAGCCGGCTGCGTACGCTGTGCGCGTTGGTCTCCCGCGTGATGCGTTGCAGTAGGTAGAAGGTTTGCTGGCAGACGCGCAGCAGGTACTCCTGGAACTCCAGCGGGACGCAGTTCTTGCACATCAGCTCGTTGATGCATGACATGGCCAGCACCCCCAGCCTGCCCCGATCCCGCTGAGAGGGGGGCAGGACAGAGGGCAGCGGGGGGCTGCTGCTGCCGTTAAGGATGGACGACGAGGTGTTGGTGGCGTTCTGTCGGGAACGGGTGTCGCAGCCCAGGCGGGCGAAGTGGAAGATGGTAGTGAGGAGAGAGGGGGTGATGCTGGCGGAGAGGGGGATCCAGCTAAAGAGGTGGGAGAGGCACTCGAGGGCCAGGCTGCACACGCGCTCGCTCTCCGCCTCTAAGCTTGGGGGAGGCTGGCTCAGCTGTTTGGCCAGGCGAGGGGTGTGCATGAGGTTGCCGAGAAGGTCGTCTGACAGAGGAGGAAGAGGAAGAGAGAGGGAGTTGGTTACACAGTGGGTTACGGAGCACCCGTTGCCATTTCTACAGGTGTCCGACTGCCCACCCTGCCTTCGGGGGTTTTATTTCGGAGGGTGACGCATGAATCGTGAAATTTTCAAATGGAAGAAGAGAGATCTTTAGGACTGGAGTTGAGCACCCATGGCTAGCCAACCCTGTCCTTGTTCGAGCCAATAAAGATAATGGGGGAGGAGAGCAGGTGGCTGTTGCCTGCGCAAACTCCTGTCCAGTTGGGACATCACACAAGAGGGAAACAGCCAGAAGAAATCCAACCCCTCCCCAAATCTACAACCCAATGTCAAGATTATATTACAAATGCTAAAGGGAGGTCCTTTAACACGTCACCGCCCTCCTCAGAAGAGGTGCACACCTTCCAGTAACCCCCAATAAGACCATGTTGCTGTTTCTCTCCCCCTGCCTCAGGCAGGCAATTGGTTAAGCAGAGTAACGCAATTGATGAATCGTGAGAACTTTCAAACAGGAAGGAAGTGTGGAGAGACAAGCTCGCACAAACACGTCTCATCTCCGGGGAGCTGTGCAGCACAGCAAGGCCACCACAATCACACAGGAAGAGGCGGGGTGCAAGGTATCGCAAGGCCGCCACAATCACACAGGAAGAGGCGGGGGTGCAAGGTATCGCAAGGCCCCCACAATCACACAGGAAGAGGCGCGTGCAAGGTATCGCAAGGCCCCCACAATCACACAGGAAGAGGCGCGTGCAAGGTATCGCAAGGCCCCCACAATCACACAGGAAGAGGCGCGTGCAAGGTATCGCAAGGCCCCCACAATCACACAGGAAGAGGCGCGTGCAAGGTATCGCAAGGCCGGCTTAAGGAAGCAGCCTTGGAGAACACAGAGGTGAAATTATATGGCCTATACCAGGGGGTGCTCATTTCCAGTCCTCAAGCCCCCCGCCCCACCCGCATCACCTTCACCCTAAACCCACTCCCAAAGATCAGGGTATCAGGATATCCCTGCTTCAGCACAGGTGGCTCAATAAGTCCCAGCACAGGTGGCTCAGTCTTTGACAGCTTCTGTGCCACCTGTGCAGCAGCAGGGATATCCTGAAAACCTGACCTGTTTGGAGGTGGGGGGGGGGGGGAGGCTTGAGAACTGGCGTTGAGTACCCCTGGCCTATAGCACCTGCAACCATAAAAGTAGCCACGTGGCCAGAGTGACAGTGGGAGCCTCGCTGGGCTCACCCACATCACAGAATGTTCCGACCTTAAGCTACATAGACACACATCCCGTCTTCTCAATAACGGCAACTTACCGGTATCTGACGGCGTGGGAGAGGGAGGGGGCGTGGCTGTGGTAACACTGTGTTTATCCCAAATATTTTCCAGCACGCCTATGGGGGAACAACATTTACAGTGAATATCTCTCAGCATCAATATAACATGAGACGCAGTGACAGGGACACGGAATATACACGTTATTAGAATGAGCGACGGGGACACGGTATATACGCGTTATTAGAATGAGCGACGGGGACACGGTATATACACGTTATTAGAATGAGTGACGGGGAGACGGTATATACACGTTATTAGAATGAGTGACGGGGACCCCCGACCTTACACCTGCTGTATAGACCAAAGTTTCTGAATGTCTCTCTGCGATACCATCCTGGATGGCCCTCCACCGGCTTAACTTAACATGTCAAAAACAGAGCTCCTCATACTTCCTCCCAAACCTGGCCCTACTACCTCCTTCCACATTACTGTTGGAAGTTCTATCATTCACCCAGTAGCCCAAGCATGCTGCCTAGGGGGTCACACTCGACTCCTCTCTCACATTCGCCCCTCACATTCAAAACGTATCTAAAACCTGTCGCTTTTTCCTCCGCAATATAACAAAGATATGCCCTTTCCTCTGTTGCTCGACTGCTAAAACTCTGACACAGGCCCTCATTCTCTCCCGTCTCGATTACTGTAACCTCCTGCTGTCCGGCCTCTCACCTGTCTCCCCTACAATCTATCCTTAACGCTGCTGCCAGAATCACTCTACTCTTTCCTAAATCAGTCTCCGCATCTCCCCTCCTGAAATCCCTCTCCTGGCTTCCGATCAAATCCCGCATCTCACACTCCATTCTTCTCCTCACTTTTAAAGCTTTACATTCTTCTGCCCCTCCTTACATCTCAGCCCTAATTTCTCGCTATGCACAATCCCGACTCTTGCGTTCTGCTCAAGGATGTCTTCTCTCTACCCCCTTTGTATCTTAAGCTCTCTCCTGCTTTAAACCCTCCTCAGCGACCGCCCCGCACCTCTGGAATGCCCTTTCCCTCAGTACCCTCTCTATCCACCTTTAAGACCACCTTAAAACACACCTGCTTAAAGAAGCATATGAGTAGCACTGTGGATAATACTATACACAATACATAAAGCTTGGCCCCCTGCAGACGCACTTACCGGAACGCCCTCCTAAAGTATCTGTATGTTCCGCCTACCAATTAGATTATAAGCTCTTCGGAGCAGGGACTCCTCTTCCTAAATGTTACTTTTATGTCTGAAGCACTTATTCCCATGACCTGTTATTTGTATTTGCTATTTATATGATTACCACATGTATTACTACTGTGAAGCGCTATGTACATTAATGGCGCTATATAAATAAATAAAGACATACAATACATACGTTGTTAGAATGAGACGCAGTGACGGGGACACTGTATATACACGTTATTATTAAAATGAGCACACACACACACACACAGTTACCTGTCAGCAGGCCCAGCACGGCTGGCACTTGCTCTAGCAGCAGTTTCCGGAGCTCCTCTTTCCTGGCCACGCTGAGGTCCTCACGGGGACACGCCAGCTCCTCCGACGCCGTCTTCAGCATGATCAGCCCCAGCGGCGTGGTACTCGGGGTCTGAATCAGCTACAGAGCGAGACAGTGGGGTGAGGGCGAGGCACAGGACCCTGCCAGAGGGGCTTGCAACACGGGACGAGGGCCATGTACCGGGCGAGACAGCACAGGGCGCGGGCACAGGGAAAGACAGCCCGGGACCCTGCAACACTTTGGGTGCATTAGCCCAGCCTATGCTAGGAGCCTGCAGAGCATCGCTCCACTAACTCCTTCTGAAGACATGTTTAACGGGTTGGGCGTCTGGTTAGGTGACCTCGACGCGCAGTTTCCCCCCGGCCCTCACCCACCTGCAGGATGTTGGTGAAGAAGTCGTGGTAGAACATGGGCCAGTCCTGCCTGCCCATGTCCACGATGACCTTGCACAGCTTGTTGCAGATGAAGCCGGGAAGCGTCTTGCGCTGGCTCAGCAGCAGCTTGGGCAGGGAGCTGCGGATCTCCATCTTCTCCGCCGAGGGGACCCCCAACCACATCTTGTTGATCAGGTTCTGCAAGACACCACCCAAGGAAAAGACAAGACCAACAGAGTGAGGGGGTCGGGATCAACACCCAGAAGACCAAATGACAACGGCAAGGTTTTCCACGGGATGCCCACAAACATCATTCCCCTTACTGCCACACATCAGGCACCACGTGAGGGATTCAGTTGCCATTAGTGGTTGTTTCCAGACAACGAGGCAAATGGAAGCAGAGGCTCCCCTAATCCTGCTCCCCGCTCGCACGATCTCCCCCACAGCCGGCCGGGACATTCAGCAGAGCAGGCAGCAAAAAGGGCTATGGGTCAGTCTCTCCTAGGGGCAAAGTGTACTAATGGCAGTGACATGTTCAAGGGGTCAGTCCCTCCTAGGGGCAAAGTGTACTAATGGCAGTGACATGGTTAAGGGGTCAGTCCCTCCTAGGGGCAAAGTGTACTAATGGCAGTGACATGTTTAAGGGGTCAGTCCCACCTAGGGGCAAAGTGTACTAATGGCAGTGACATGTTCAAGGGGTCAGTCCCTCCTAGGGGCAAAGTGTACTAATGGCAGTGACAGGGTTAAGGGATCAGTCCCTCCTAGGGGCAAAGTGTACTAATGGCAGTGACAGGGTTAAGGGGTCAGTCCCTCCTAGGGGCAAAGTGTAGTAATGGCAGTGACATGGTTAAGGGGTCAGTCCCTCCTAGGGGCAAAGTGTACTAATGGCAGTGACAGGGTTACAGTTTCACATCTGGGTAATTGATACCTTGTTTTTGTTTACCAAAATCTGACACCGAAGTATTTTTTTTTTTTTTTTTTAAAGTGAGACTTGGGAGGGGTTTGATTTCCTCTGGCTGCTCCCTTGTGTGTGATGTCACTGAGTGATGTCACTGCCTAATCAGTGTGCCACCTTCCCTTATCTTTATCTGCTCACTGATAAGGACAGGATGGGACACAGGAAAGAAAACGCTTGCTTGGCACACACTCCCTCCATTCAGAGACCAGAAAGAACTTGAACCGGCCGACCATGCGAGATCGCTCCTTTAAAAGCGTACAACCCCACAGCAGGTGAAAAGTCAATATTTCAAGCCTCCCCTTCTCTGGAAAGACTCCGTCCCCTTACAGAACTGTTCTATTTATTGGCATCTTGTGAAAACACACACGACGGACCTTCTGCTTTTTGTGTCGGAAACACTAAACTCGGCCACTTCTGTTTATACGCCGGACGATGACATCATACTTTCCACAAACCCGGCAACGCTAACACTTTGCTTTGACGGCTGACAATCATCCACAAAAGACATTAGGTAAAGCTGGTAAAAACCTCGCAAAGCATGTGTTTGCTGTGGAAACGGTGCGCTTAAAAACAACGTTAGTTAAAAGCAGATTTTGTATTACAGGTTTTAAGTAGAGGTGCTGAACCCCGTTAATTTCAGCTCCGGGGACCCCCTGCTTGCAGAGATACAGACCTCTCTGCAGGGGGCGCTGGTACCTCAGCAGAGTTTATAGGTCCCGGTCACGCGGGCCAATAGGAAGCCGCAGCGGATGACGTCACAGCTTCCGATTGGTCCCCGTGACGCTGGACATTGAAGCATCGCCATTAGATTGCGGATCACAGTTTCTCTGACTGCAGGAGATCCCGGCAGCGCTGCGGGGGTTGGCTGCGGAGGCTTCTCCGGAAGCAGTGGGTCACCTTTCATTTAAACCTGGAATACATGTATATTTACACGTTAACCGAAGTTCTGCTTTCAAGACGATTAAAAAAAAACCTCGAAGCACTTTGTTAGAAGGGCCGGGAGGTTTCCGTGGCCACACGGCTCTCCAGCACTGCAAGGGTTAAATCAGAACCTCCCCCTATAGGAGTTTAATGCATATTACAACATTAGATTGCAAGCTCTCCGGGGCAGGGATTGCCTTTTCCGATCTTATTTGTTGCACTTAATTTTATAATTTCCTTACTGCATTGTCTCTTATTAAGTGCCAAGTACAGCTGTGAACGCAATATAAAAGATATACATATAAAAGATATACATCTTATCTTGCCCTCTGAGCAGGACCTGTGCGTTTGTTTTCAACAATCATGTTTATTTTAGCGTTAATAAACACGATTCTCTTAATTGCTGGCTTTTTGGGCTCTGGGGGAGGCCGCCATTTTAACATCCCGGACACTTAATATTTTAAACGCTTCTATCGCCTGAACGGAGCATATTTCAAAAATAAATACAACCAGCGTTGGATGGGAAGGGGGTGACGGGAGGCGCGGGGATAATCTTTATCCAAGGTCTTCTAGGCAGAAGACTGGCAGACCTCAAAGCTGCAGATAACGTGCAACTAGGCTGCTGGCAGAGTCATCACAAAGCCGTTATTCACCAAACAGGCGCAGCGAGAATTCAGTGTTCCCAGAGAAAAGAAACAATCATTTCTCACAAAACAAATAAGTGAAACGGTTCCTTTAACGCAGCCAACCCCCCCCCCCACCAAATAACATTTTGTTTGGTTTACCGCTCCCGAGGGACAAGAATGGCAATTCTTCCAGAGAACTACAAAATATGGCTGCTGGTATCAACGACAGAAAGCAGCCGAGACTGCAGCCATTTTGGAGAAGGTCGGTGGACCCCCGTTTCACATTGGTAAGAAAAATGGCGGGAAGAGCAGCTTGCTACTTTAAAGGGGGGCGCCAACTTTCTAAGGAAGCCAATTCCACTGCGATTGTTACAAGTTTGTGGGGGGGAGGGGTGATAAACATTTAAAGAGCCATTAGGCCATAGGAGGGATATTAAAGATCGGACCAGTTGAACTCTGGCCTTGCACACGGTTTGAAGCTGGTTTGGCTCCTTTTGCCATTGGGGTTCAGGTGGCGACTCCTCACCTCAAACACTGTTAGACTGTACATCAGGACGTAGTCATTGTGGGAGCTGGACAGGAAATAGAAGCAGAACCTCCAGGCTCCAATCTGCTGGGCAAAGTTATTCAGGAGAGCCTCTGAGGAGGGGAGAGGGGCGAGAAGGACCACGGTCAGTGTACCTGTGATGGGTCACCCGAATCATACAGCCCCCAAAAGGCCCCCAGGCCTCGCACCTTCCTGGCATCCTACCTCTGATACCCAGAGGCGCCCAGGCCCAACAGCTACCCGCCCAGAGGCGCCAGAGGCCCAACAGCTACCCGCCCAGAGGCGCCAGAGGCCCAACAGCTACCCACCCAGAGGCGCCCAGGCCCCACAGCTACCCGCCCAGAGGCGCCCAGGCCCCACAGCTACCCGCCCAGAGGCGCCCAGGCCCCACAGCTACCCGCCCAGAGGCGCCCAGGCCCCACAGCTACCCGCCCAGAGGCGCCCAGGCCCAACAGCTACCCGCCCAGGCCCAACAGCTACCCGCCCAGAGGCGCCCAGGCCCAGCAGCTACCCGCCCAGAGGCGCCCAGGCCCAGCAGCTACCCGCCCAGAGGCACCCAGGCCCAACAGCTACCCGCCCAGGCCCAGCAGCTACCCGCCCAGAGGCGCCCAGGCCCAGCAGCTACCCGCCCAGAGGCACCCAGGCCCAACAGCTACCCGCCCAGAGGCACCCAGGCCCAACAGCTACCCGCCCAGAGGCGCCCAGGCCCCACAGCTACCCGCCCAGAGGCACCTAGGCTCAACAGCTACCCGCCCAGAGGCACCCAGGCTCAACAGCTACCCGCCCAGAGGCGCCCAGGCCCAACAGCTACCCGCCCAGAGGCACCCAGGCCCAACAGCTACCCGCCCAGAGGCGCCCAAGCCCAACAGCTACCCGCCCAGAGGCGCCCAAGCCCCACAGCTACCCGCCCAGAGGCGCCCAGGCCCAACAGCTACCCGTCCAGAGGCGCCCAGGCCCAACAGCTACCCGCCCAGAGGCGCCCAGGCCCAGCAGCTACCCGCCCAGAGGCGCCCAGGCGCTACCTGCCCAGAGGCGCCCAGGCCAGGAACCTACCCGCCCAGAGGCGCCCAGGCCCAACAGCTACCCGCCCAGAGGCGCCCAGACACAGCAGCTACCCGCCCAGAGGCGCCCAGGCCCAACAGCTACCCGCCCAGAGGCGCCCAGGCCCAACAGCTACCCGCCCAGAGGCGCCCAGACACAGCAGCTACCCGCCCAGAGGCGCCCAGGCCCAGCAGCTACCCGCCCAGAGGCGCCCAGGCCCAACAGCTACCCGCCCAGAGGCGCCCAGGCCCAACAGCTACCCGCCCAGAGGCGCCCAGGCCCAAAAGCTACCCGCCCAGAGGCGCCCAGGCCCAAAAGCTACCCGCCCAGAGGCGCCCAGGCCCAAAAGCTACCCGCCCAGAGGCGCCCAGGCCCAATAGCTACCCGCCCAGAGGGGCACAGGCCCAATAGCTACCCGCCCAGCGGCGCCCAGGCCCAATAGCAACCCGCCCAGAGGCGCTCAGGCCCAATAGCTACCCGCCCAGAGGCGCTCAGGCCCAATAGCTACCCGCCCAGAGGCGCACAGGCCCAACAGCTACCCGCCCAGAGGCGCCCAGGCCCAATAGCTACCCATCCAGAGGCGCACAGGCCCAATAGCTACCCGCCCAGAGGCACCCAGGCCCAATAGCTACCCGCCCAGAGGCTCACAGGCCCAACAGCTACCCGCCCAGAGGCACCCAGGCCCAACAGCTACCCGCCCAGAGGCGCCCAAGCCCAACAGCTACCCGCCCAGAGGCACCCAGGCCAAGAACCTACCCGCTCAGAGGCACCCAGGGCAGGAAAGTACCCGCCCAGAGGCACCCAGGGCAGGAACCTACCAGCCCAGAGGGACCCAGGCCAGGAACCTACCTGCCCAGAGGGACCCAGGCCAGGAACCTACCTAGGTGTCGAAGACTACTCCTAACTCCCACCTCTCAGATGACCAGAGGCGCACACCCGCCCAGAGGCACCCAGGTCCTGCAGCCACAGCGTTGGCCCCATTTATGCCAGGCCCTGCACCCACCTAGGTGCCAAACACTACTCAGCCACAACTCACAGATGCCAGGCTCCGCCACCCACCCTTCCTACTTCAGGAGGTGCCAAGCAGGGCACCCGTTCCCACCAACAGTGTGCCAGACCCTTCAACAAGAAATATGTAAAATCAGTGAATGGGCGTTGGGCATATCGTCACCCACATTGCCCCCTGCAGTGGACATAATGACCCACCCGGCAGACCACCCCCACACACTGGGCACGCTCGTCAGCCCCCTCCATGCCCAGCGCACTCACCTATCTCCCGCTTGCGCTCGTTCGTAGTGCCCGCGTGGAAGAACTCGCTCATCAGACTCTCCAGCGCCCGCAGCGAGGCCTCCTCCGAAGCCTGCAGAAAGTGAGACGCTTAACAGGGTGAACACTGCCAGGCTGAGCCAGCGCACTGCAGGAGAAGGGTTACCACCAAGTCACACACAAAGCTTTCGCTAACAAATTCACTGCTCCAGATAGCTGCAGTATGCTGCTCCAGTAAACGCACTGCTGCCAGCGATGCATGCAGAGCGTTGCTCCATTAACCATTCTGCTGCGATGCAGGTCTGCAGAGCATTGCTTACAGGAAGGCCTGCAGAGCATCAAACATTAACCTCACAGCAGATATGGAGGCTTAGTGTCACACACAGAGGCCTAGAGACTGCTGCTATAAGGCCTGCAGAGCATTGCTCCAACAACCTAAAACTACTGGGGAGATTCAGAGCATCGCAGTCAGGGGCCCGACCAGTTGAAGGAAATCAAAATCTCTGCATTTAGGACTCACCATGCTGTGACGTGTCCCCTGGATCACTTGGTGTCACCGTCGCTCCCCCAGTTCATGTCACCCAGCCTGGGATGAGGTGACCCCTGAACCCACCCAATATAAAATAAATGGCACAAGGAGAACCCGCTCTCCTTCCCCACCTCACAAAAGGGACCCCCACCCTGTAAAGACACCCCCTTAAAAAATAAAATTAAAAAAAAAAAAAAACAAACAAGAGTGTGACCACCCCCCACCTTAGTAGTAACAATCTCTCAAAGAGCCAGTCTCACACTGAAAACACCCCTCAAATATGAGTCAAGGTATAAGTGACAACTACCAAATGAGACAGCCCCCAGAGACCCCTCATATAACCCAGCTGTCCCCTTAGAGCACAGGCAGGAGATGGGGGGGGGAGGCAGGGGCACCCCTTGTATAAAAACAGACCTGAAGAAGCCCACCTCTCACCCACACTGCAAGGGCAATACTACGTTGGGGGCTTGTTCCCAATTGCCCCAGCTGGGGGTTATAAACTATAGGGACCCCTCCATCCCTTTGGCCAAGGAATGGGGGGGGGGGGGGAGAGTGGGAAAGATTGGGCAGAAAAGTGGGGTATGGGGCAGTGTTAAAAGGTGGGGGGAGATATGAAGGGTAGGAAAAGGGTGAGGGGTAGGGATGAAGAGGGGTCTGTAAAGGGGATGAGGGCAGATATGCGGTGTAGTAAAGGGTGGGGGTAGTAATGGGGTGAAGGCAGCTGTGGGGGGGTAATAAAGGGAAGTGAGGGCAGACGTGAAGGGTTAATAAAGAGGGTAAAGGTGCAGATTTAGTAGCCTGTGGCCCCTTCCGGTTCCGGTTTAAGGAGGTAGGGGGGAGGGCGGTGGGTTTCCCGGTCTTCCTTCCTCTCGCCGCCTCACGCACTCACAGACAGCGCAGCCCGCCCCGCCCCGCTTCGACGGAAGTCATCTTGATCGGGGCCGGGACCGGAGCCAATCAGATCATAGAGACGGGGGATCGCGAGGATGGAGGCGGGACCGATGTAACAGATCAGCCAATGAGCGGCGTGGGAGAAGGAGGGCTACCATCTTGGTAGGGGAATGCCGCGTCCTTAATCTAAGGATCGGCCAATCCGAACGACAGAAAGCGGTGAGGTGGGCGTGAACGTCACCCCAGCCATGTGACTGCTATGGCTTGTATGAAGCAGCTAGAGCCGCCATATTGGTAGAGGAAGCATATTTTTGAAGGCTGTTGACCTGTTGGTTCTCACTGAGTGAGTTCTAGTCACTAAAGTCACGATGATTCCATGTAAATGTTATTTTTAGCACTATACATGCTAGTGTGGCCCAGGCAAGTTAATTAAAGGTGTGATCTCATGTAGCCGGACAACAAATCTAAATGGCTTTCTTAAACTAAACTTTTCTTTGTGAAAATTAATTACACGTCACAACGTCTTCTAAACAGGAAGTGAGTGTTTGCCAATCAAGTGTGTTCGGTACCCTTTTATCCCACCCTACCCTTATCAGAGAGCCAATAAAGATAAGGGGAGGGAGTCGGGGGGCTTTGCCGGTGCAAACTCAGTGACAGATAAAAAGGAGCAGCCAAAGGGAGTCACCCCCCCTCCCACGGCTCAGCTCACGGTGTTAACAAACTAACTTTATAGAATACATGCTGCAAATACCCGACGTTGCTCGGGAATTCTAAGAAACCAAATAATACTGACAGTTATCAGTAGATAGATAATGTAATGTTTTAGTTTCTTAATTGGAAATCCCCTGCAAAGACGACAACTCCCCCTATAATAATTTCATGGCCTCTGAGGTGCTGAAGTGTCTGGTCGGGAGCCTCTAATGCTGTGTGTGTGTGTGGAAAAAAAGAAAAGGCCGTATGGTGCTGAAACGAAGATCAATGGCTTGTATAAGCACATAATTGAGCAATACATTTCCACTGTTCAAATTGAAGTATCAAAGTATCACACACATATGAATAGACCAATTGTCAAATAATGACAACACCACTATCCACTGTGAATCGAATAGCTGGATGGAGTTTCACTTCTTAAGTTGTAAAAACTCCCACTGGCTAGTGTCCAGACATATGAACATCGATGTGGACTAATAATATGGTGTACAGGAGTAATTTAACTCACATTTGTTTGGTCTTCTGTATGATGTTCCTCCACAGGTGTGTGCTACCGTTTCTCCACGAAATCCAAACAGGCAGGCACAGGAAAGTTGGAGCACCCCTGCAAACAGTGGAAAAAAAGAAAAAGGCTGCAAGAGAGTGTGTCCCATGAATACAAATATATTTAATGGATCAAAGCATCAGCTACAAAAACGGGCCCCCACCAACGCGTTTCGAGCGACACGCACCTTGATAAAAAGCGTGTCGCTCAAAACGCGTTGGTGGTGGCCCGCGGGCTCGTTTTTGTAGCTGATGCTTTGATCCATTAAATATATTTTTATTCATGGGACACACTCTCTTGCAGTCTTTCTCTTTTTTCCCACTGTTTGCAGGGGTGCTTCAACTTTCCTTTGCCTGCCTGTGTGTGTGCGTGGGACATTGTGCTCTCGTCCCACACAATCACCTCGTGCACGGGAAGAACTTTGGCCGCTCCTGTATTTTTGCTAGTGTTGCAAATTGGATTTTCAGAGTGAGCAAGATTACGTGGGAGCTTGAAGGTTGTGTGATGGGATCATGTCATTGGTGAATAGGGTTACCAGGGGGCGTCTCCTAAAATACTGGACTCAATGGTGAAAGGTGCGTCGGGTCACTATGTCCAGGGAGGAAAATACCGGACACATACATGTCCAGTATTACAGCACCTCTCATTTTTTACCGGACAGTGTCCAAATACTGGACAGTCCGGTTCAATACCGGACACCTGGCAACCCTATTGGTGAATTGCATCCAAACATAGATATAAAATCTCCTTGATCTCAGGAACCATCATGCAAAATGTGGTTACGATTGTGGCGGTAAGGCGCCCAGGGACCAGTATGGTAAAGGTTAATGCCGGTCCCTGGCGCTCATCTAGCCACCAGCTCCCTGGACCACCTTGTTCTTACATGCCCCGGTAGCCCCTCGCATCCCATGTAAACTGTACTCATTAATTATGTGTATAAAAACGTATCGCACATATACAAATCTGCTTTGTACAACAATAAAGCAGAGTCACGGTCTCTGGACATGCGGGGCTGAGAAACCCTTGTGTCCGGAGAAAATGGCTGCTGCTGGGACTGGAGGTGGGGGGGAGTTGCCAGGGGACAATAGGAGAGAGTGGCCGGGGGCAGAGATTGGGCATGGGGGGCCTTCCGACCGAAAAGAGGAGCATTTGGTTCCCTCCACAGCCAGAGAGGCGCCAGCCCAGGGTGGGATATCCTGCCGGCCGGGGAAAGCCGTAAGTCCACGTCTCCTGATAGGTGCCTGAGCAGCATGTGCCCGGTAATTGCTCACCAGTCCTCCTACCGTGATTTCCTATGGTAGCGGGGAATCTACGTAAGGGGTAGCCCGTTCCAGAGCTCACTCTGATCCCGACGTGGAGGAGGACTAAGCGGTGTGCTCCGAGGGTGTGCCGGAGACACCTGAAAACAAGGCTGGGAGCAGATCCGTGCGGGAGATTGAAAAGTGCTTTTGTATCTTGCCGGAGAAGCGCAGCGCAGGACTTTTCTGCGGGACTTGTCAAAGCGCTCCGCCGCGAATTATACCAGAGAGGTCTGGACGGTCCCTACCTTAGAGAATGGAAGCAAACCTTGGGTAAGCCTTTGATATGGCGCCCAGCACCTAGCCAGCTAGGACCCCCCCCCCTCCTCCGTATGCCCCCGTATAGCTCTGATTTGTGTTTTTGGGCTTTGCTTGCTGGCTGCGGCTGGAATAAAACCTCTTTATTGAACTGCTCTGTCCTGTCTGGTGCTTTGCTCCCCGGGATAAGTCCGGATCTCCCGTGACAACGATATCTTAAGAGGCGTCCAAATGCGCAGCAAACAGATAAACAACTTTCCCAAATATATAGCAGAGAATGTAGAACTGGGGGGCGCGGCGGTTACAGAGGCCCCTGTAATTCACTTACCTGAATTCAGACCAGGTTGCCTTCAGATCAGGCTTCAGGTGCCGCGTCGCCATGGCGACATTTGACGCCCGTCGCCATTGCAACGCGCCGTCAAATGACGCAACGGGTCACGTGATGTCACATGACCCCATGGCGTAATTTGACACCATATTAAAGGTAAGGGCGGGGGGGAGTGGGATCCTGGGTGAGAGCAGGCGGGGGGGGGGGGGGCAGCGCAGAAAGTTTGCGCTCCCCTGATGTAGAATATCTACAGGCACGTCCTAAGCATAGGAAATGTATAATGTGAATAAAATCCTGGCGCTAGCTAGCCCATCCACGGAGCGCTAGGTTCCAAATGGAGCAATATATGTAATCCAAAAATATAAAAAAGATGGAGGCACACGGGGAGGAGTTGCGAAGTCATAGCTAGAATTTACTGCGTCACAAGGGCAGAACAAGTAACGCTTTGAGGACACAGCCCCTTCCTTAGACATAACCACATGGGGAGTGTAGACAGCAAAAAATGTCTCTTAAAGCTGTAGACCAGGGGTGCTTCCACTGCAGCAAGGGATTCTGGGAAATGACATGCAAATGAGCACACTGCCACCTTTTGCTTCAAATCCACGTGACATGGACCCCTATAAGCTTACGCTTGCTGCATTGCACAGCTTTTGAGCACAGCCAGGGTTAAGATGCATAGCCAGTAAACCCACCCACAGAAAGCCGTTTCGACCTTAATGGGTCTCATCAGGGTGGGGTTGGTTATACTGGCTTTGCAAAATGGAGCAGGGATAGGTTTCACCACACTTAGTTAAGTTATGGTGGGTAAAAAAAGTGACAAAAACCCTCCACAGTAAAGCATATAGCAAATGGAAATATTAATGGAAATATATATATATGCAGGCTTACGACACTTTGGCCAAAGGGTTTAACTAAATAACCAAGTTATTATTACTATTATTATTCAAGTATTTATACTTTATACTCATTACCATATATGTTTTGTTAATTTGATGTAGCATTGGGCACCCGTGTCTTCTGTTGTACGTATACATTTGCCATGCTCAGTAGCTAGCACTCATTTTGGCATAAATATATATATTCATGATGTGGTGGATGTAGGAGTTTGAGCTATCTGGGAATGTGTGTTTATATATATATATTTATATATATATATATATATATAATGCAGTTGTGTTAATGTCACCACTCCGATACAGATGCAGCGGACGTTATTCGAACAAATCACGGCGCCGTTTTCGTGTGCGCTGCTGTGCTCCACGCGGCATGAACGCCGCCAATCGCCCCAGGCACACGTGTTTATCGCGGTTGCTTTGTTTGAATTTCATGGATTTTATGCAATTATAGGAAATGAATGAATTGTGATGTGTACAGTACTGTGCTACTGTGTCAATTTCAGGTGTTTAAAAGCCAGAACACTAAAGTGCCATTTTCTGCGCTCGCGTCTTAAGGCGGTGCGGTTGGAAGAAATCCCGCGCCATGTCATGGCTATTCCGAGGTATACACCGCGTGAAGTGTTTCAATAACGGCCGCTGCATCTGTACATGAAAGATAGTTTATCTACCACAACTATAAATCGGGAGACATTAGAAGAACAAGCTCTTGAATATACTTGCTGGAGAGACAAAATAGACCAAGAATTGGATATACACATATACATATATATACACCATGTTCATTGTTATTCAAGATCTTAATCTAAGGTTTATAACACATTTCTTAACTACATTATGCTTAAGAATTGATTTTTCAGGGCTCCCTTTGTTGTCATTTTCAGCAAAAACTGGCTGCACATAACAGTGTCAAGTGAACGAGTCACTGCGGTTTTATGAGAAGCCCTTGGCAGCAGTAAAGAGACCAGAATCAGTTGTCTATGTTATAGAGTAAGGGTGCTCAACTCCAGCCCCCCTCCCCCCCCCCCCCAAACAGGTCAGGTTCTCCAGATATCCCAGCTTTAGCACAGGTGGCTCAATCAGAGAGTCAGTCGAAGACTGTGCCTCTGATTGAGCCACCTGTGCTGAAGCAGGGACTGATTGAGCCACCTGTGCTGAAGCTGGGATATCCTGAAACACTGGCCTGTTGGGGGGGGGGGGGGGCTTGAGGACTGGATTTGAGCCCCCATGTTAAAGACCAGACAAAGATGAGAGTACAACTCATCTGTGCGACAGCTTAAGCTTGGCCGAAATTGGGTAATGCCACAGGACAATGATCCCAAGCACACCAGCAAATCTACAACAGAATGGCTGAAAAAGAAAAGAATCAAGGTGTTGCAATGGCCCAGTCAAAGTCCAGACCTCAACCCGATTGAAATGCTGTGGCAGGACCTTAAGAGAGCTGTGCATAAACAAATGCCCACAAACCTCAATGAACTGAAGCAGCGTTGTAAAGAAGAGTGGGTCAAAATTCCTCCACAACGATGTGAGAGACTGATAGTCATACAGATAACGATTAATTCAAGTTATTGCTGCTAAAGGTGGTTCTACAAGCTATTGAATCATAAGGTGTACTTAGTTTTTCACACATGGCTTCTCCATTTTGGCTTTATTTTTGTTAAATAAATTATGACACGGTGTAATATGTCCTGTGTTGTTGTTCATCTGAGGTTGTATTTACCTAATTTTAAGACCTGCTAAGGAACAGATGATTGTTATTATGTCCTGATATGTAAAACCATGGAATTCAAAGAGGGTGTACTTTCTTTTTCATACAACTTTATATATATTTACTGTATTTTGCTAATTCTTAAAGACCTGATTACATGGTTTCTAATGTCTGTATATCATGAGTGGATGATAGGTATGGGACCCTGATGCCTGTGTATTAGGAGGGAGTGAAATGTATGTGTCCCTGATGCCTGTGTATTAGGAGGAGATGAGAGGTACGTGTCCCTGATGTCTGTGTATTAGGTGGGGGTGAGAGGTATGGGACCCTGATGCCTGTGTATTAGGAGGGAGTGAAATGTATGTGTCCCTGATGTCTGTGTATTAGGTGGGGGTGAGAGGTATGTGTTCCTGATGTCTGTGTATTAGGAGGGGGTGAAAGGTATGTGTCCCTGATGTCTGTGTATTAGGAGTGAGTGAGAGGTATGTGTCCCTGATAGCTGTGTATTAGGAGGAGGTGAGAGGTATGTCCCTGATGTCTGTGTATTAGGAGGGGGTGAGAAGTATGTGTCCCTGATGTCTGTATTAGGAGGGGGTGAGAGGTATGTGTCCCTGATGCCTGTGTATTATGAGGGGTGAGAGGTATGTGCTCCTGATGTCTGTGTATTAGGAGGGGGTGAGAGGTACGTGTCCCTGATAGCTGTGTATTAGGAGGTGGTGAGAGGTATGTGCCCCTGATAGCTGTGTATTAGGAGGGGGTGAGAGGTATGTTCCCCTGATGTCTGTATATTAGGAGGGGGTGAGAGGTATGTGCCCCTGATAGCTGTGTATTAGGAGGGGACGAGAGGTACGTGTCCCTGATGTCTGTGTATTAGGAGAGGGTGAGATGTATGTCCCTGATGTCTGTGTATTAGGAGGGGGTGAGAGGTATGTGCCCCTGATGTCTGTGTATTAGGAGGGGGTGAGAGGTACGTGTCCCTGATAGCTGTGTATTAGGAGGTGGTGAGAGGTATGTGCCCCTGATAGCTGTGTATTAGGAGGGGGTGAGAGGTATGTTCCCCTGATGTCTGTATATTAGGAGGGGGTGAGAGGTATGTGCCCCTGATAGCTGTGTATTAGGAGGGGACGAGAGGTACGTGTCCCTGATGTCTGTGTATTAGGAGAGGGTGAGATGTATGTCCCTGATGTCTGTGTATTAGGAGGGGGTGAGAGGTATGTGCCCCTGATAGCTTTGTATTTGGAGGGGGTGAGACGTGTGTGTCCCTGATATCTGTGTATTAGGAGTGAGTGAGAGGTATGTGTCCCTGATGTCTCTGTATTAGGAAGGGTATGCGTCCCTGATGTCTGTGTATTAGGAGGGGTTGAGAGGTATGTGTCCCTGTTGTCTGTGTATTAGGAGGGGGTGAGAGGTATGTGTCCCTGATGTCTCTGTATTAGGAAGGGTATGCGTCCCTGATGTCTGTGTATTATGAGGGGGTGAGAGGTATGTGTCCCTGATGTCTCTGTATTAGGAGGGGGTGAGAGGTATGTGCCCCTGATAGCTGCGTATTAGGAGGGGGTGAGAGGTATGTGTCCCTGATGCCTCTGTATTAGGAAGGGTATGCGTCCCTGATGTCTGTGTATTACATACAGAAGGGTTAAGCAGCCCATTCAGATAACTGACATTCCTGACATATTGGGGGGGAGCTGTCATGTTGCATCTTGTTCCTCCTCTGTTCCCACCCTGGGGTTCCTCTTACAGTAAGCAGGCACCCTGGCAACAGCCTGATATATACGGAGAAAGCAATGTCCCTATCTCAGTGTAACTCTGGGCCAGGCAGCCATATAACCGAAGATACACAGTATTCTGGAAGCCAGGGGTCATGTGTAAGATGATTTAGCCCAGATAGTGTCAACTCGGCCCTCTTTTCCAAGCACAACAAGTTCTGTTTCTTTTCTTTACTTTATTTGGGGAAAGTAGCATAAAATACAGTCACTTGTGTAGAGATGTTGATGCATGAATAGTGTCTCTCTGTGGGTGCCTTGGTAGTTAAGAGCAGGTGAAAAGATAATCCTACCATACAGGAGTATACAGCAGTGCTCACTCACCCAGAGGTAATGGTGGAAAAGGAAGTGAGGGGCAAGGGTCACACTAAAGGTTCAGTGAGACTGCACTAACTGTCAGCAAAAGACAGGGGGGAAAATGGGAAAGCCCAAAACTAGGAGGACTGGAGAAGTTGCCAGAGCAACCAGGGGTATGACAGACTGGAAGGAAAAAGAGATACATAATGTATCCATTCCATCTGCACTGAGAGAGAACTGCAAGGAAAGTGACATCCTAGTGCAGCTAGCAGGGGGAACTGCCAAGGGAAGGGGGGCTGAAACAGAAAAGGCAGACAGGGGTATTTCTGTTCCATGACACTCCCCGTCTGTTATCTGGAGATACCACTATTTAAGGTGTATGTGGAACATATGTGCAATATAACATAACATAACAACTTCATGTCCAAATAACGGTGGGATACCGGCCGGTACCACCAGCTTGACGTCCTTTGACATCTCGGTAAGGTAGGTGGAGGCACAGCTCTAGGTCAGCTTGATGCACCACAATGTCTCTCAGAGTTCATAGAACTGGTAGTCAGTTCTTCCTTATTATAGTCCGATTTGGGCATTAGGAGGATAGTCTCTGTGATAGGTCTTAAAATGGTTTTAACGATCCCATTCTGGGTCACTCGAACTTCCACTTTGCGGACCCTTTCATCTTCGCTTGGGATGGTTTTGATTATAAGTCCCATAGGCCATTCGTTTCTCGTCACCTGTTTGTCTTTCAACAGAACCACATCTCCTACTTGGATATCTGGTTTAATCGTTTGCCATTTATGGCGTTCTTGGAGTGTCACCAGGTACTCGCGTCTCCAGCGATCCCAAAATGTGTTGGCCAAGCTCTGCACCTGTCTCCACTGTCATTTGTACATATCCTTAGAGTTGAAACCTTCGACTGGGGTGGGGATGTTCCCTACTTTCTGGGTTAGCAGCATTGCTGGAGTCAAAATACTTGGCGATTCTGGATCTGTTGACACTGGAATCAAAGGCCTAGCATTGATAATCGCTGATATTTCGGCCATGAATGTGGTTAACACTTCGTGAGTGAGTCGAGTCAGGTCGGCTTTTAGCATCATAGAGTCCAAGATACGCCGGACTACCCCGATCATGCGTTCCCATGCTCCGCCCATGTGAGAGGAGTGAGGAGGGTTGAATGTCCACGTGCACTCTTGGTCGCGCAGGTATCTTTGGATACTATTGTATCTATTATCTTTAGTGTTTATTTGTAATTCCTTACATGCTCCAACGAAATTGGTGCCACAATCGGAGCGTATTTGTTTAACTGGTCCTCTGACTGCAAAGAATCTTCTGAGGGCATTTATGAAGCTTGAAGCATCCATAGATTTTATAATCTCGATGTGTATAGCTCGCGTACTCATGCAGGTGAAGAGTACCGCCCATCGTTTCCTGTTTGCTAGTCCGCCTCTAGTTCTGCGTAAGATGACCATCCAGGGCCCAAATACATCGAGTCCTACATAGGTAAAGGGGGGTTCTGTATTAAGTTTGTCGATAGGTAAATCTGCCATCCTTTGGTCTTGGCTCTTTCCTCGCAGCATTCGGCACCTGACACATTTGTGGAGATTATTGGCCACGCACCTTTTCATGCCAACGATCCAAATGCCTGCCGCCCTAATAGCGCCTTCGGTGAAGTGTCGTCCCTGATGCATGATTTGTTCGTGGTAGTAGCGCACCAACAAAGTGGCGATGTGATGTCGGCCGGGGATGATAAGAGGGTTGCATTCCTCCCTGCTCAGTTGGGACTTGTTGAGGCGGCTTCCTACTCTCATGAGGCCGTCATTGTCGATGAAGGGATTCAACTTCCAAAGTGGGCTGTTTTTGGGAACACTCTTCCCTCTGCGAATCAATTGATCTCTTCCGCATACGTTTCTCTCTGAACATGACTGAGAACAGTTTCCTTAGCCCTTGTGACTTCCTCCACGGTGCGCAGCTCTTTGCAGATGTGCCAGCCGTGGCAGCCGGTAGTTTTACCATCTGGTGTCTGGCGGAAGGAGGAGGCTATATGCCTGAGATGGGCTACTGCTCGCAGAAGGGCTGTCCACCTTGAGAAGCGATGAAATCGATGTGATCCGAATGCGTTTTTGTGCAATACATTGGTGAGTAACACGGATACTTGTGGGGGCCTTATCTCCGTATCCTTCTCGGGATCCACGAGTTCAAAGTCGCCAACTGGGGTTGGTGGCGTTTCCGCGGGCTGCGCAAGAAACTTTGGTCCTGTGAGCCACGACGTGCTCTGCAGTTGAGATGCGGGTACTGATCTGGTGGCATGATCTGCGGGATTCTGATCTGTGGGCACGTGGTGCCATTGTTCTGGTTGGGTTGACTTCCTGATTCTTTCTACACGGTTAGCTACGTATACGTAGAATCTCCTTTTCTTGTTGTATATGTATCCCAGCACCACCTTGCTGTCCGTGTAGAATCTGACGGCATCTGGTTTGCTGTCCATCTTGTTCTCGATGAGCTCCGCCAGTTCTACCTCTAACACTGCACCACATAGCTCGAGTCTGGGTATAGTATGGTCGGGTTGTGGTGCCAGCTTAGCCTTGCCAAGGATGAACCTGATGTGGTGACTTCCACCCACGTCCGTGGTTTTTAGGTAGGCCACCGCTGCTATAGCTTTTGTGGAGGCATCTGAGAATACGCAAAGCTCTTTGCTGTGTGCGGCGGTGAGAGATATAGGTGAATAGGGGCGTGGGATCTGAAGTTGCTAAGGGCCTTCAAGGAGTGCTTCCACGTCTCCCACTCTTTCCGTTTTTCTATGGGTAGTGGGGTGTCCCATTCCTGTTTTTCGAAGGACATTTCTCTGAGGAGAGACTTCCCTTGTATAGTGACGGGAGCCACGAATCCTAGCGGATCGTAAAGACTGTTAACGGTGGACAGGACACCGCGACGTGTGAAGGGCTTTTCTTCGATGGCTACCTGGAACGTAAAGGTATCTGTTTTAAGATTCCAGCTTATCCCCAGGCTCCGCTGTATGGGAGGCGTGTCGGTCCCCAGATCCAAATTCTTGAGATCGTTTGCTTGATCATCTGCGTGGAACGCCTTCATTACTCTGGCACTGTTGGAGGCTATTTTGTGCAATCTTAGGTTGGCATTTGCTAACATCTTTTGCGTCCTTTTGAGTAGATCTATGGCTTCTTCTTCGGTGGGAACTGACTTTAATCCGTCGTCCGCATAGAAGTCTCTTTCGACGAAGTTCCTGGCGTCTTTCCCGAACTCTGCTTCTCCGTCTTGGGCAGTTCTTCTGAGGCCGTAGGCAGCCACCGCAGGTGATGGGCTGTTGCCGAAGACATGTACTTTCATGCGGTACTCCATAATTTCGTTTTCTATGTCGTCATCTTGGTACCACAGGAATCTTAAGTAGTTACAGTTGTCTTCTCGCACAAAGAAGCAGTGGAATATCTGTTGAATGTCTGCGGTTACGGCGATTGGCTCCTTGCGGAAGTGGATCAACACTCCCAGAAGACTGTTCGTCAGATCCGGCCCGAAAAGGAGGACATCGTTTAGGGAGACTCCCTGATGCTGAGCACTGGAGTCGAATACTACTCTAATTTGGCCAGGTTTCTGGGGGTGGTAGACGCCAAACGACGGGAGGTACCAGCATTCTTCGCCTTCGCTCAGTGGGGGCGCCGACTCTGCATGGCCACTGTGGAAGATTTTCTGCATGAAGGCCACAAAGTATTCCTTGGTCTCCGGTTTCCTTTGTAGGCTACGGCGAAGCGAAGCAAGTCGAGACATGGCGTGGTCTCTGTTGTTTGGGAGGCGTCTTCTTGGCGAGCGGAATGGTAGTGGGGCCACCCAACTGCCTAATTCGTTCTTATCCATTAACCTCAAGAATTCTTTATCTTCCATTGATGGCGCCTGTTTGTCGTCCTCTTTTGTGGTCTGGAACACTGTATCTCCTAGGCCATTGGGCTGTTTTCCTGCCACAGGCGCGTCTCCATAGTTCCTTTTGGTCTCGAGCTTCTCGTGGACCTGGAAGTGGTTCGGACAGGGTTTGAAGTGGGATGCGCGACCGTTCTCCAACAAGTTTGTTCATAGGGCGCCTACGTTGTCGGGTCCTCGTATTCTGTCTATGCATACTTCTCCCACTACCACCCATCCTAGATCGAGCCTTTGAGCGGTTGGGCCGTTGTGGTCCCCGTTTTGCTGTTCACGGATCTTGTGTGCTCTCATAATGTCCCTGCCAAGTAGCAGCATGCTCCGGGCGCCTTCGTCTAGTGGTGGGATACGATCGGCAATAGCTTTTAGATGGGGTTGGTGTCGCGCCACGTCTGGTGTGGAAATCTCACTCCTATCTTCTGCTATGTGATTGCACTCGATGAGTGTTGGAAGGGGCATGCTCACTTTGCCGTCTATTGAGCATATGGTGTAGCCATTCACTCTTCTCCCTGTAGTCTCCATTCGCCCTGCGCACGTTCTGAGAGTGTAAGGAGAAGCACTGTCTTGAATATTGAACATGTCGAAGAATTCTGGGTCGTAGGGGGCACGTCCGTCCTGTGGACCGAGATGGGTGTTCTGGAGTCCTTGTATCTCGCTGCTGACCTTTCGTTCCTCGGGTGGCTGGCGCTGGATGTGGTCTGCGCCCCTAAGATGAAGCTGGGATCATTCCTCGTCTTTGCTGCTTCGCGAATGAAGCTCAAGAAAACTGAGAATGGGGGATAGGCGACTTGCTTCTCCCTTTTGTATTTGGAACCTTGTGAAATCCACCTTTCTTGGAGGTTGAAGGATAGCTTCTCCAGGATGGGTCTCACTCCACGAGCTGAGTCTAGGACGTTGAGACCTATTAAGGAGTGGTCCTTCCTTGCGAACTCCAGTTCTTGCAGCAGGTCCCCGAGCTCTCGTAACTTCGAGTAGTCTTTAGTTGTGATCTTGGGGAAGCTGTCGACTCTTTTGAAGAGCGAATCCTCGACTGCTTCAGGGCTGCCGTAGGGCTCTTCTAGCCTTTCCCACACTAGGTCAAGACCTACTTGGGGCTGGTGCGCGTTTGCCGCCCGCAGTCTATTCGCGTGCTCTCTGGATTCGTTCCCCAGGAACTTGAATAGCAGGTTGAGCTCTTCCCTTGCTGAGAAGTCCAAGTTGTTGATTGCGTCTTTGAACGTGAACTTCCACGTCTGGTAGTTCTCAGGGCGGTCGTCGAAGCTGGTGAGTCCTGCTTGCACCAGGTCACGCCGGATCATGTACTTGACTATGTCTGTCAGGCCTGAGGCATCGGCGTGTTTGTCCCGTTCTGAGGTAGTTGCTGGGAGGGTCTGTGCGGTCGCCTCTTCCTTGGCGTGGACGCGTGATGGCTGCTGGCCAGTGTGAGGGGCTGTTTTCTCCCGCGTGGGTGTACCTGGATTGCGAGCCTGTTGTGGTGCATCCGTGTGCGTGCTGGCGTGTGGATCACTGTTGCGGCTGTGGCTATCCCAGGCAGCATGTACCATTGAAGGAACAGCATCTTCTCCTCGTGGGCCTAGCAAGTCTTCGGTGTCTGTGGAGTCACTGCCTCCGTGTTGAGATGGCGCGCTGGTGTTTACACTGAAGAGGCTCCTTACGTAGTCTTCAGTGCGTTGGGCTGGATCCTCTGAGGCTTTCCGTCTGTACGGTAGCTCCCCGCCGTCCTGTTGCGCGGCTGCTTCCAAGACTTCAGCTTGGGCTATGGTGGCGGCGGCGGCTTCCTTCTCTTGATTAAGTGCCTCTAATTCCGCATCAAATTCGGCTTTCCTACGCACAGTGGTTGCGGCAGTAGCGGCGGCAGCAGCAGTGGCGGCGTTAGCGGCAGCAGTGGCGGCGGCATTAGCGGCGGCTGTCTGTTCCTCCTCTTCTATGCGCGCTCTTCCTGCTCTTATGGCTGCCTCTCTGCGACTATATTCGGCCCTGGCACGTGCGGCCTCTGCGGTGGCTCGCGCCTTGATAGCGTTTGCGCTTGCGCTGGACGCGTTAGATTGCGCTGATCTTGCTGACCTTGATGAGTGTCTGGATGTGATTGAGCGCTGTGACGCGGTCTCCAGGAGGAGCCCCTTTCTCTCGCTTTGGGCGTCCGTGATGGCGGTCTGCACAATGCCATCACGTTCTAGGTCGATCGCCTTTTGCAGGTCGCGTTCTCGCAGGATATCTTCCATGTTAGTTCTTGTTAGATAGGTGAAATATGCCTGTGACAGTGCTTGATAGCGCGAGTGATCTATCTTCAATTGAGTTATTGCCTGCTCGAGCTGTTGTATATAGTTGCCAGCGCCGGCGACATTGATATCCCAAGTGTGGTTGTTTCCCAGGCCAACTCTAATTTAGCGCGGTGCGCTTCAATGTCAGACTCGTATTTTTCGTGGGCCTTTTGTGTCAGTGTGACTGTCCGTTTGGGCCTTGCGTCTGTCTGCGCCTGTTGCGGTTGCGCAGCGTTCTCTGTGTCTGAGTGATCGCTCTCCTGCGTGATGTCTGGTGAGGCTCTGAGTTCTGCCATGCTGTAGGTGTGTGTAGGCCTTTAGCCAGTGCGTGTGGCGTGCGGTCTTTTACCTGTGTCAGCGATGGACAACTGTCTCAGATGATGCCGAGCGGTGTCCTGCAGCGTGCAGCGTAGGGGTAGCTGTACTCACAGGTGTCCGGTGGCTCTGACCCGTGTCCTGGCGGGTGTCCGGTGGCGTGGCCCTTGATGGCGCTGGCCGTGGGGACGTGCGCAGGGGTAGGTGAGATGGTGGATCCTCACTATGGGGCTGTGCAGGGGGTGCACTCAGACAGAGAAAGGCAATTAGGTTTTGTGTAAGGAGCACTGTTTGTCTGCAAAGCTGCTGCCTCGTGTGCAAGGTTGCTTGTGCAGAGTAAGCTGCTGTGCAGTGTAAGCTGCTGCTTGTCTGTTAAGGCTGCAGGCTTTGTGCAGTTTTAGCTACTTGGTGCTTCTTTGTCTGCAGAGACTGCTCTGTTTTATCATGGAGTCTGGAGTAGCAGCTCCTGTAAGTGTCTGTAAGGCACACAATATCTTTTTACTATTCTGAAAGCCAGGGGTCATGTGTAAGATGATTTAGCCCAGATAGTGTCAACTCGGCCCTCTTTTCCAAGCACAACAAGTTCTGTTTCTTTTCTTTACTTTATTTGGGGAAAGTAGCATAAAATACAGTCACTTGTGAAGAGATGTTGATGCATGAATAGTGTCTCTCTGTGGGTGCCTTGGTAGTTAAGAGCAGGTGAAAAGATAATCCTACCATACAGGGGTATACAGCAGTGGTCACTCATCCAGAGGTAATGGTGGAAAAGTAAGTGAGCGGCAAGGGTCACACTAAAGGTTCAGTGAGACTGCACTAACTGTCAGCAAAAGACAGGGGGGAAAATGGGAAAGCCCAAAACTAGGAGGACTGGAGAAGTTGCCAGAGCAACCAGGGGTATGACAGACTGGAAGGAAAAAGAGATACATAATGTATCCATTCCATCTGCACTGGGAGAGAACTGCAAGGAAAGTGACATCCTAGTGCAGCTAGCAGGGGGAACTGCCAAGGGAAGGGGAGCTGAAACAGAAAAGGCAGACAGGGGTATTTCTGTTCCATGACGCACAGACTTCCAGTCCCAGAGGTATAATACATACATATATACACAGTACATATATAGTATACAGTACAGTACATATATATATATATATATATATGAGAGACTAACAAAACAAGAAAAAGCAGTGCCGTAAAAAAGGTGTTAAAAGTGATAAATTAATGTGATAGTATTGTCTTAATGACGTGATTAATGTGTAAGTGACTGTGCATAAAACAAATGAAAATATAAATGGAATTAAATACTATAACAACCTAAAAATAACACAATACATAATATGCAAAAAGAAAATAAAGTGAAAACCAGTCCTTTGAAAATAGTTCATCAATGATAATGATGACGTTGGTAAAGGGGGTCTCCGGCTGCTCTCAAAAGGATAAACCACATCCTAGGGAATCTGTAGAGAAGAGAGAGGAGAGAGCGCACGCCCCATAGTATAAAACTGTATGTTTAATGATGGGAAGGGGGAGGGGGGGGGGAAAAATACACTCACAAGGGTACAAGTATTAAAAGCGTTTCGTGCTAATATCCCCACCATCCGGTATCTTTACTGCGATCAAACGTCCGTCAGTCTCTAGGAGGTGAAGGAACCGTGATCATCAGGATGTAGAAGGCGTGAAGAAAGTATCAACGAAATGGTGCTGGAATCCCAGAAAATCTTGCTGGATGGCCTGTGTGACGTTGAACACACGAACCGGCCTGTTCCTGCGCACACGTGATGACGTAATGTCCGTACGTTTGCGTGATGACGCTCCCTGACGCGTTTCGTCACACACGGGCGACTTTGTCAAAGGGTGAAGGAGAGGGGATGGACGCATGGGTATATATACACAAATGGTAGCGTAGCAACCCCTTAAACCAGCTGGATTGGACACTAACACTAATAACAACTTAATCTACTAATTGCTACCACACTAGTAACTATAGATTGGGGTTAAAAGATAAAACAGACCATGTCATAAATCCTGGAGGGACTAATACACCAAAAAATCCTGGAGGGACTATTATACCAAAATGCTATGAGGAGTATGTACTGCAAAGGAACTGTCATGTGAAAATATAAAAATTCTATGAAAAATATAGGAAAAATGAAAATGATTCAAATATGAATCGCAATGGGATAAAACGTGTATGATTGCCCATATGTCAAAAAAAGTGAATAATGTCACTGCTGGACTATGCAATACCTATAGCAGAAATTCTATCAGAGGATGAATACAGTAGAAACACTATAAATGTATATGGACAAACATTAACATAAAAAACTATAAACATCCATATATTCAATAACTACAAATCTAATGAAAGAACAACAAGAAAATGAATACAAACTAACTATGAAATATATGAATGTATATAAAAAACAAGTACCATAAATCATACCCGATAGTCATATCAGAAATTACATAACTGTACTAAAAAATATCAAACATTGCTGTAATTATATAAAAATATCTCAATATGGGTATATAATATATGAACCTAACAAACAGTAAACTAAAACATGTGAACTAAATAAACCACAATATCTAATGGGAATAATATTGATGTATGGCTGATATAGTGTAGGCTCAATACGAGAAACATGTGTGTACATGTGCAAAATGCATACATGAAAATGCATACATTATACATGTATATATATATATAGATAAATCTTCTTATATAAAATTATATATAACGTTCAAACCGAGGTAATGTTTGAACATGATTATGTACTGTATAAACGGGCATCTGAACCATGTGTAAAATACAAGAGGATAATGAATGTAAATGGATATTTATGGGATAAGATGCCAATTCCCAAGATAAGAGAAAGATATGGGAGAGACTCAGACAAGTAGATGACAGAGGACTAGCAGAGGAGACTCAGAAACAGGGAGGTTATGCCCATCCGAAGACTTCAGACCAGCGTAATCACATCCAAACATTCATTCAGTCCACCAGGGGCCAAGGGGCCCAACTGGTGGATCCAGAATGTTTCCCGCCTACAGTTGGTCTTGAATCGATCGCCCCCTAGAGAACAAGGAGAAATGCTCTCAAGTCCCATGATGGTCATGGATTTGGGATCCTGATTGTGTCTGGATTTGAAATGTCGTGAGACACTATGTGTGTTTAATCCTTTTATAACATTTCTCCTGTGCTCCAGGAAGCGAGTACCCAGAGACCTGGTGGTGCGACCAACATATTGTTGACCGCAACCACATTGAATGAGGTAAATTATGTAAGTACTTAAACAGTCAATGGAACTGGTGATATGATGTGTGGTCCCTCTGGTGACTGAAAAGAATTGAGATTTATTAAGAATGTGTCTGCAAGTGATACACCGACTACATCCACATTTGTGATTCCCCACAGGACCCCTACAAACAGGAAGTGTGGATGAATGAACTGTCCTAAGTTTAGTGGGAGCTAGAATACTTTTAATATTTCTAGCCTTCCTGTAAACTATAGAGGCTTTCTCTGGCAGGATGGACCCCAAATGGGGGTCACACTTAAGGATGCCCCAATGATTATTAAGAATTTTATCAATAGATCTAAAGGACTGATTATATGTTGTAACAAACCTCAGTGGATGAATCAGTCTTAATTGATTCTCTCGGGGCATCATAACTGGTACGTGTGTATTTCTTGGATTGAATTTTAGTTTGGTTTAATAGGTCTAACCTGTCTAGAGAAACTACCTTACTGAGGGAGTCGGAAACTAGATCGGGATCATAGCCTTTGGACAAGAATTTTTCCCCAAGTATATCAGACTGGCTCAAAAAATCAATATCTCTGGTACAGTTTCTACGCAATCTATGAAACTGGCCCAGAGGAATATTGTCGAGCCACCGTTTATGGTGATTACTGGACGCATGGACATAGCTGTTAACAGATACAGACTTAAAATGTGTGGTTGTAATAATATTCAAGTCTGAATCTGATGTAAGGACTAAATCAAGAAATATAGTAGACACAGCATCAATTGCAAATGTAAATTTAAGTCCAAATTGATTATCGCTGAAGGAACTTAAAATACTAGAAAACACCGACTCTTCACCGTCCCAAATGATAATAATGTCATCTATGAAACGGCCGTAGTACACGAGGCCCGCCCCAAGCTGTTGATTAAGCCATACAAATGTCTCTTCCCAATGACCCGTGAAGAGATTGGCGTAGCTGGGGGCGAACTTCGTGCCCATTGCCGTTCCACAGATTTGCAAATAAAAAGTGTCTTCAAATAAAAAATAATTGTGAGTTAAAATAAAGTGAATACTTTGCAGAATAAAGTGTTTGTGTTTATCTGGGAAAGATAAGTCCTTGTCAAGCCAGTATTTATTGTATTGTCTGTGTATTAGGAGGGGGTGAGAGGTATGTGTCCCTGACGTCTGTGTATTAGGAGGGGGTGAGAGGTATGTGTCCCTGATGTCTGTGTATTAGGAGGGGGTGAGAGGTATGTGCCCCTGATAGCTGCGTATTAGGAGGGGGTGAGAGGTATGTGCCCCTGATAGCTGTGTATTTGGAGGGGTGAGAGGTATGTGTCCCTGATGTCTCTGTATTAGGAAGGGTATGCGTCCCTGATGTCTGTGTATTATGAGGGGGTGAGAGGTATGTGTCCCTGATGTCTCTTTATTAGGAGGGGGTGAGAGGTATGTCCCTGATGTCTGTGTATTAGGAGGGGGTGAGAGGTATGTGTCCCTGACGTCTGTGTATTAGGAGGGGGGTGAGAGGTATGTGTCCCTGATGTCTGCGTATTAGGAGGGGGTGAGAGGTATGTGCCCCTGATAGCTGCGTATTAGGAGGGGGTGAGAGGTATGTGTCCCTGATGCCTCTGTATTAGGAAGGGTATGCGTCCCTGATGTCTGTGTATTAGGAGGGGGTGAGAGGTATGTGCCCCTGATAGCTGCGTATTAGGAGGGGATGAGAGGTGTGTGTCCCTGATGTCTGTGTATTAGGAGGGGGTGAGAGGTATGTGTCCCTGACGTCTGTGTATTAGGAGGGGGGTGAGAGGTATGTGTCCCTGATGTCTGCGTATTAGGAGGGGGTGAGAGGTATGTGCCCCTGATAGCTGCGTATTAGGAGGGGGTGAGAGGTATGTGTCCCTGATGCCTCTGTATTAGGAAGGGTATGCGTCCCTGATGTCTGTGTATTAGGAGGGGGTGAGAGGTATGTGCCCCTGATAGCTGCGTATTAGGAGGGGATGAGAGGTGTGTGTCCCTGATGTCTGTGTATTATGAGGGGGTGAGAGGTATGTGTCCCTGATGTCTCTGTATTAGGAGGGGGTGAGAGGTATGTGCCCCTGATAGCTGCGTATTAGGAGGGGGTGAGAGGTATGTGTCCCTGATGCCTCTGTATTAGGAAGGGTATGCGTCCCTGATGTCTGTGTATTACATACAGAAGGGTTAAGCAGCCCATTCAGATAACTGACATTCCTGACATATTGGGGGGGAGCTGTCATGTTGCATCTTGTTCCTCCTCTGTTCCCACCCTGGGGTTCCTCTTACAGTAAGCAGGCACCCTGGCAACAGCCTGATATACGGAGAAAGCAATGTCCCTATCTCAGTGTAACTCTGGGCCAGGCAGCCATATAACCGAAGATACACAGACTTCCAGTCCCAGAGGTATAATACATACATATATACACAGTACATATATAGTATACAGTACAGTATATATATATATATATATATATATATATATATATATATATATATATATATATATATATATATATATATATATACACTAACTAGTCTGTAACATGTGTGGGTCTGTGTGTATTCGTGCACGTGTGAGTGTGCGTGTGCTGAACTGTGTATATCAGTGTGGCTATGTTCACACTGTGTGTATCAGTATCTCTGTGTATCAGTGTGGTAATGTGTTTGTATTCGTATCTGTCTGTATCAGTAAGTCGGTGTATGCATCAGTGTGTGTGTATCAGTGTGTGTGTGTGTATTGGTGTCTCTGTGTGTGTATCAGTGTGTGTATCGGTGTCTCTGTGTGTGTATGTGTGTGTGTATCAGTGTGTGTGTGTATCAGTGTGTGTGTGTGGGGGGGTATCAGTGTCTCTGTGTGTGTGTGTGTGTGTGTGTATCAGTGTGTGTGTGTGTGTATCAGTGTCCCTGTGTGTGTATCAGTGTGTGCGTGTATCAGTGTCTGTGTGTATTAGTGTGGTAATGTGTTTGTATTTGTATTTGTGTCTGTCTGTATCAGTGCGTCTGTGTGAATTAGTGTGTCTGTGTGTATCATTGTCTGTGTAAGTGTATCTGTATGTGTATCAATGTCTGTGACTGTATCAGTGTGTTTATATGTACAGTATATCATTGTGTTAATGTCTGTGTATCAGTGTTAACGTGTAAGTGTCTATCAGTGTCTTAATGTATTTGTGTCATGTGTACAGGCATACCTCGCATTAACGTACGCAATGGGACCGGAGCATGTATGTAAAGCGAAAATGTACTTAAAGTGAATCACTTCCTTTTTTCCACTTATCGATGCATGTACTGTACTGCAATCGTCATATACGTGCATAACTGATGTAAATAACGCATGTGTAACAGGCTCTATAGTCTCCCCGCTTGCACACAGCTACGGTACAGGTAGGGAGCCGGTATTGCTGTTCAGGACGTGCTGACAGGCGCATGCGTGAGCTGCTGTTTGCCTATTGAGTGATATGTACTTACTCGCGAGTGTACTTAAAGTGAGTGTCCTTAAACCGGGGTATGCCTGTATCAGTGTCTGTGTGTACCAGTGTGCGTGTATGTATGAATGTGTGTGTGTTTCTATCAGCGTGTAAATTAGTGTGTCTGTGTGTGTCTGTGTGTGTCTGTGTGTGTCTGTGTGTGTCTGTGTGTGTATGTATTTATGTATGTGTGTCTGTCTGTGTCAGTATCAGTGTGTCTATGTCAGCGGTGGGCAGCCTATTTTTCAATGTAGCCACAGGTGCAGCGAATGAGAAGTTAAAGTCGCCGCACCGCGTAGAATTGGAGAAATTAGGCGGCTTAATCGAACATTTTAAATGCTTCATGCTCCGCCCTTCCCCCGTAGCGCAAACCAGTAACGGAGACCGCACATAGCGTTGGAAGAAAGAAGGCCACAGCTTTATTTTAACAGCAGATGTTAAATCCCAGCAGCCCGCCCCGCAGCAGCCCGCCCCCCAGCAGCCCGCCCCCCGCAGCCCGCCCCCCAGCAGCCCGCCCCCCAGCAGCCCGCCCCCCAGCAGCCCGCCCCCCAGCAGCCCGCCCCGCAGCCCGCCCCCCAGCAGCCCGCCCCCCAGCAGCCCGCCCCCCAGCAGCCCGCCCCCCAGCAGCCCGCCCCCCAGCAGCCCGCCCCCCAGCAGCCCGCCCCGCAGCAGCCCGCCCCCCAGCAGCCCGCCCCCCAGCAGCCCGCCCCCCGCAGCCCGCCCCCAGCAGCCCGCCCCCCAGCAGCCCACCCCCCAGCAGCCCGCCCCCCAGCAGCCCGCCCCCCAGCAGCCCACCCCCCAGCCCTGCGGGATGCTCGTGAAAGGGGGGAGACCCTCGCCCAGCCGGCAAGTGGATGAGCTCCCGCCCCCCGTCCAAAGCACCGCAAAAATGGGAGGGGGAGATCCTTATCAGCCATTGTTGGGCTGCACTCCCTCCCCTACCCCTATATCACCGCGCCATAACTATATCACTGCGCCCTAACATATCACCGTGCCATAACATATCACTGCACCATAACTATATCACCGCACCATAACTATATCACCGCACCATAACTATATCACCGCCATAACTATATCACCGCCATAACTATATCACCGACAACTATATCACCGCCATAACTATATCACCGCCATAAATATATCATCGCCATAACTATATCACCGCCATAACTATATCACCGCCATAACTATATCACCGCGCCATAACGATATCACCGCCATAACTATATCACCGCCATAACTATATGACCACGCCATAACTATATGACCGCCATAACTATATCACCGCCATAACTATATCACCGCCATAACTATATCATCGCCACAACTATATCACCGCCATAACTATATCACCGCGCCATAACTATATCACCGCCATAACTATATCATCGCCATAACTATTTCACCGTGCCATAACTATATCATCGCGCCATAACTATATCACCGCCATAACTATATCACCGCCATAACTATATCACTGCCATAACTATATAACCACCATAACTATATCACCGCCATAACTATATCACCGCGCCATAACTATATCACCGCCATAACTATATCACCGCGCCATGACTATATCACTGCCATAAATATATTACTGCGCCATAACTATATCACTGCGCCATAACTATATCACCGCCATAACTATATCACCGCGCCATGACTATATCACCGCCATAACTATATCACCGCCATAACTATATCACCGCGCCATAACTATATCACCGCGCCATAACTATATCACCGCCATGACTATATCACCGCCATGACTATATCATCGCCACAACTATATCACTGCCATAACTATATCACCGCCATAACTATATCACCGCGCCATAACTATATCACCGCCATAACTATATCACCGCCATAACTATATCACCGCCATAACTATATCACCGCACCATAACTATATCACCGCCATGACTATATCACCGCCATGACTATATCATCGCCACAACTATATCACCGCCATAACTATATCACCGCCATAACTATATCACCGCGCCATAACTATATCACCGCCATAACTATATCACCGCCATAACTATATCACCGCACCATAACTATATCACCGCCATAACTATATCACCGTACCATAACTATATCACCGCCATAACTATATCACCGCCATAACTATATCACTGCCATAACTATATCACCGTGCCATAACTATATCACCGCGCCATAACTATATCACCGCCATAACTATATCACCGCGCCATAACTATATCACCGCGCCATAACTATATCACTGCCATAACTATATCACCACTATAACTATATCACCGCCATAACTATATCACCGCCATAACTATATTACTGCGCCATAACTATATCACCGCACCATAACTATATCACCGCCATAACTATATCACCGCCATAACTATATCACCGCCATAACTATATCACCGCCATAACTATATCACCGCGCCATAACTATATCACCGCGCCATAACTATATCACCGCGCCATAACTATATCACCAAGCCATAACTATATCACCGCGTCATAACTATATTCCCGCGCCATAACTATATCACCGCGCCATAACTATATCACTGCACCATAACATCACTGTCCTCCTAAATGCGCACTTACATGCACCTGTTTACTTAATGAAAACTGTTCCCTTTCTGATGTCTCCATCTCCCACCTTCCACTCTCTGACCATCACCTCCTATTATTCAGGACCACTCATTCCCCTCACCCCTCCTACCTGTCCTCCTCACTACTCTCCAGACCTTTGTTCCATTAACCTCTCTGCTCTGGCATCTACCCTGACCTCTAACCTCTCCTCCGAACATGACATGCTCGTCAAATCTTACAAGTCTCTCCTCTTCTCCTCATTAGATGTAGATGACCCTTCTCGGCTCGGGCACACCCCTCCCGCTATCCTCTCTTTTTTCTCTGAGCCTGACAAGCCTGTTAAATCTTACAACGCTCTCCTCTCCTCCTCATTAGATCTAAATGCCACTTCTCAGCTCCGTCACACCCGTCCTTGGCTAAATTCAGAAGCACGCTCCCTTTGTGCTGCCGCGCGCTCCTCTGCACGCCTGTGGAGGAAATCATGCACTCATGCTGCTTTTATACACTATACATTTCCCCTCTCCTGTTTTAACTCTGCTCTCTCTAATGCCAAACACGACTTCTCTTCACTATTTAACACTCACGAATAAAGGCCACGCCGTCTTTTCTCTGTGCTTGACTCCCCCCCTCGGACCTTCTCATCCTTTTCCCCTTCACTTCTCCTAAAGGCTTTGCTGACCACTTCAAAGGCTAGGGGAATGCTACCCGCAGCAAGACGCCCTCTGTCCCATCCACCTTGACCCTTCTTCCACCCTTGAGCCTTTCTCTCCCGTTACAGAGTCGGAAGTTTCTCAGCTCCTCTCGTCTTCTCGCTCTACCCCATACCCTATCAAACCTATTCCCTCACACCTTATCAGACCTCCTGATCCTATCCTAGTCCCCAATCTCACCCATATTTTCAATTCCTCCCTGTTTCTGGGCATGGTCCCCATACCCTTTAAGCATGCAGTGTCACACCAACACCGTTGACCTACGAGCCTTCCTAACTGCCACCCTATCTCCCTCCGTTTTGACTCCAAACTGGTGGATCGCATTGTCTTCTCCCACATAATCTACTTTCTTAATTCCTATGCCCTCCAGCACCTGCCCCAATGTAGCTTTCGTATATATCTCACTCAACTGAGGCTGTCTCACCAAAGTAGCTAATGAAAATCCCAAGGTTATTTCCCCTGCTTATCCTAGTTGATCTCTCTGCTGCTTTCGATTCTGTTGACCACTCTCTTCTTCGGATTCGACACTCTCTTGTAACCCATAACAAAGCTACAGTATATCCTGGTTCTCCTCATGCTGTACCCCTCCCACCGCTCCCATTGAGTTTCTTTTGCCAACATGTCCTCATCTCCTGTTGATCGGTCTGTTGGTTCGTCAGGGCTGAGTTCTGAGATTTCTCCTTTTCTCTCTCTACACCAGGGATGGGCAACGCCAGAACTCAAGGGCCATCAACTGGTCAGGTTTTAAGGATATCTCTTCTTCAGCACAGGTGACTCAATCAGTGGCTCAGTCGAGGACTGTACCTGTTGGTGGCCCTTGAGGGCTGGAATTGCCCATCCCTGCTCATAAACTCTTTTGGCTTCAGATATCACCTCTAGGTAGATGATACACAGATATATCTATCCATGCCTAACTTCACACCTGCAATCCAGTCCCGACTCTCTGATAGCCTCTTGGCTATATCCTCACTAGTGGTGTCCAACCACCTTAAACCTAACACGTCTACAATTGAGCTATGTTTCCTAACTCCTAACTATTTCCCTTTAAACCTGGCCCAATATCTCCATTTGCTATTACAATAAAGTGAACTACAATCTATCCTGACACCAAAGTACGTTGCCTAGACGTAATATTTCACTCCCCCATCTCCTTCTCCAGCTAAAGCGTGTTGTGTCTTACTCTGTAACAGTGCCAAAATCTGTCCTTTCCTCTGTTACTCTAATTACTAAAACTCTAATTCGTGCCCTTATCCTCTCCCGTCTGGGTTATTGTAACATACTACTAACAGGCCTCACTGCCTCACAACTTTCTCCCTGCAATCTATCCAAAATTCTGCAGTTAACACCATTTCTCTTTCCCCAGAACAGTCCCTGCTCATCTCCTCCTTATCCCCTCTCCTGGCTTCCCACCAAGCTCCGGATCACCTACTAAGTTCCCGCCCTTACCTTTGAGGCTCTCCCCTCATCTGTTCCTCCCTATATATCAGCTTTTATCTCTCGTTATGTCTCTATCCTCTGCTCATAACGGTCTCCTCTCCACCCCTTTCACCTCTACTGCTCTCTCGCCTTAAACATTTTCTCCTCACGCCCCTTACCTGTGGGACTCCATATACTCCGAGTAACTTCTCTCCCTGCCTTAAAATCGCACCTTAAAACTCCCCTATTAATGAAGCATTTCAATAGCCTGGTCTTGTGGCTACTGTCCCACACCACAGTCACTCCTACCAACCATTGTGGCCAAGTACTACCATCTACTTCACTTACCCACCATTGAGGCCAGGCACTGCCATCTGCTGCACATACCCACCATCAAGGCCAGGCACTGACATCTACTGCACTTACCCACTATCAAGACCAGGCACTGCCATCTACTGCACTTACCCACCATCGAGGCCAAGCACTGCCATCTACTGCACTTACCCACCACCAGGCCAGGCACTGCCCTCTACTGCACTTACCCACCATCAAGACCAGGCACTGCCATCTACTGCACTTACCCACCATTAAGGCCAGGCACTGCCATCTACTGCACTTACCCACCATCGTGGCCAGGCACTGCCCTCTACTGCACTTACCCACCATCAAGGCCAGGCACTGCCATCTACTGAATTGACCCACCATCAAGGCCAGGCACTGCCCTCTACTGCACTTACCCACCATCAAGGCCAGGCACTGCCATCTACTGAATTGACCCACCATCAAGGCCAGGCACTGCCATCTCCTGCACTAATTCCCTCACCTGCTGTCTCTGTAACGCTCCCATCATACCACTTAGAGTGTAAGCTCTCCGGGCAGGATTTCCTCTCCTGTTGTCTGACCTTGTTTGCTGCCCTTATTGTGCAGTAATTCCCTTTATCAGCGCGCCTCCTTGGTAAATCCGTGCAGACACTGTTGGGCGAAAAATAAATAAAAATATAGCAACGTGGATTTAACCCATGAAGCACATCAAAGCCGTGAATTTGCGTCGCTCCTCGGCAGGAGTGCGCCTGTAAAGTATATCTTGTAATGCCAGACAGTTATTGATTATTAGTGTGACTCCTTAGACCTTGACGGCACTATGTGTGTGTATATATATATATTTATATATATATATAGCAAGCTGTGTCAAGGCGGGGAGCGTGGATAATCTGGCGCGGGAGGGGTGACCTCTAATTATCCCTCCGCATCCTGCCCCGCAGCTTCCTGCTAATGGATTGTATTCCACTTTATTACATTATGCGAGCGAGACACCGATACCTCTAAGACTATTACATTATTCACTTAACCCCTTCCCTACAGAGGTGCCTACAACACTGTGGTGGTGGGGGGGGGGGGGGGGGGGGGGGAGAGAGATGTGTCCAGAGGTACATATAATGGAGACTGTTTTAGGGTGAGATTATATCTTGGCTTTATTGAGCCTGTTCCTTTATCCAGGCAAAACATACAAAAACAACAAAATAACAAACCCCTATCCCTGTGTAAGGGCTAACTTACTGCCCCAGACCCTATCTGCAGGACTGGAGGGGTATTCCCATTACCAGCCTATCACCCCAAAGTCTCAGGAGGTACCTTAAGCAGGTGGCCCTCCATGTCAGTCTCTGCAGGTTCCTGGGTCCCCTGTGTCCAGGAAATATAGGTGTCTGAGTGTCTGGATCTCAGCACAGTCTTTGTGCCCAAGACAGTGTCTGTGTGCTGGCTTCTCTGCTCTCCTTCTGTCAGCCCAATGTGAGCTAAGGAATCTCTCCTGTGTCTCACATCAGGCTTTTTACAGAGCTCTCATTAGTCCAGGTGGAGACTAGTTAATTGAGTGGCTACAATTAACTATCTCTCTGCTGGATTCTCAGAGCTCTGTGGCTGCTTTATTTAAACATGGATAAGCCCTGTTACAGGGGAGAGGCTTTTCAACACAAATAAAACTCTGATTAATTATTCAGAATATCAGTGGAACACAGAGATCTGCAGAGCATTGCTCTAACCTTCACCTCGCTAGAGATATGCAGAGCATCGCTCTAACCTTCACCTCGCTAGAGATCTGCAGAGCATTGCTCTAACCTTCACCTCGCTAGAGATCTGCAGAGCATCGCTCTAACCTTCACCTCGCTAGAGATATGCAGAGCATCGCTCTAACCTTCACCTCGCTAGAGATCTGCAGAGCATTGCTCTAACCTTCACCTCACTAGAGATCTGCAGAGCATCGCTCTAGACCTCCACCTCGCTAGAAATATTCAGAGCATCGATCTAATAACTTCTTCCTAACTAGAGATCTGCAGAGCATTGCTCCATTACCCTCCTCCTCACTGAATATCTGCAGAGCATTGCTCCATTACCCTTCTCCTCAGTGGAGATCTGCAGAGCATTACTGCATTATTCTCCTCCTCACTAGAGATCTGCAGAGCATCACTCCATTACCATCCTCCTCACTAGAGATCTGGGGGGAGATAGAATTTCCCCTTGGGGGGGTGGGGGGGGGGGGGGCAGAGTTTCCCTCAAAGGGGAGGGGGGTAGAGTTTCCCTCAGGGGAGGGGGCAGAATTGCCCTCTGATGGGAGGACTGAGTTGCCTTCGGGGGGGGGGGGCAGAGTTGCCCTCAGAGGGGGGGGCAGAGTTGTCCTCAGAGGGGGAGCAGGGTTGCCCTCAGAGGGGACGATGATAGCATTTCCTTCAAAGGGGGAAAGGGGAGACAGAGTTGCCCTCAGAGGGGAGGGGACAGAGTTAACCACAGAGGAGGGGGGTCAGAGTTGCCATCAGATTGGGGGGCAGAGTTGCCCTCAGAGCGGGGGGGGGGGGGGGGATTGTCCTTCATGATTTAGCTGCAATTAGTAAAAGCCATGGCATGAAAATTTGCCAAACTGCGGCACGGATAACACCTAGATTCTGCTGAGTATCTACACACGTCCAGCTCCGTGATAATGAACACGCTGCGCTGTGTAATGATACTGAGTATCACTATGCACACATCCAGCTCCGTAATAATGAACACGCTGCACTGTATAATAATGTAGAGTATCTACACACTTCCTGCCCTATGATAATGAACATGATGTGCTGTATAATGATATGGAGTATCTCTACACACTTCCAGCTCTATGATAATGAACCTGCTGCATTGTATAATGGGGACGAGTATCTTCACACACTCTGCCTCCTCCATGATGGTGCATGAAGGGTTACCCGGGCAGACTCCAGGAGTGGTAGCTGGAGCTATTTATACCAGGCTGTGTCTGTTACAGCCGGCAGGCTGCTCCGCACACCCCTCTCTGTGTGTGTTCACAAGTGTGTGTGCGAGGCAGTGGGAAACACTGCTGCCAGAGGCTCGGGTCAGAGCTATCACACGC